>NC_137795.1:7298573-7601073 GCF_963383645.1 Muscardinus avellanarius
CCCAGACCTATTTTTATATTTTTATTTGGAAGCAGGGTCTGTTAAGCCAGCGCGGCCGGCTTCGAACCCGCGCGATCCTCCCGTCTCCGCCTCCCAAGCGCGGGGACGACAAGCGTGCGCCGCCACGCCCGGCGGTCTCACTACTTTCTGCAGCTGTCTTTCAAACCTGCAATTCACTCGTCCTCAACCTCCCAGGTACTGGGATTACAGGCTTGGACCACCGTGCCTGGCTTTACTTTTATTTTGAAACAGGGTCTCATTAATTTGCTGAGGACCTCGCTAGGTTTGAGGCTGGCCTCGAGCCTGCAATCCTCCAGTCTCAGCCTCCCAGGTCCTGGGATTATAAGAGGGTACCATCATACCTGACAGGTTGTAACCACCTGAAGGAGAAGAAGTCCACGACTTATGGCCAAACACTGATCACTTCCACTTTAGGGTTTTGTTTGCTCAAGCCCAGAGAAATCTGCTCCTTGCCCTCCAAAGTCTGCTGGGAGGAGGACTTCTTCGCTTTGGGTGTGGCCGGTTGCAAAAGCGACTGAGAAATTTACAAGAGTTGCAGCCTCCTTCTTCCTCTGCGACGGCCCGCAGAACGATGACACGTACAGGTGACGTGTTTGCGTAGCGAGGCTTCAATGTCAACGACAACGCTCGGGAGTGTGCTGGGCGAGCATCTGCCAGAACACAATTTTCCTAAACACGTGACTACAGTTTTCTATAGACTCCGGCATGTAATTATTACTTTGGGTCACGTAGCATGGGTCTAGCCAGAGCGCAGGTCGCGTCTGTGTAACTTTCCTTCCACCAGCTCCCCTCTTTAGAGAGATTTCCCTGCCCCTGTGTCCTGTCACAAGGAGTGTGCTATCATGAGCATATTTATGACTGTGGCCACTGGGAGTGGGAGCTGATGTATTATGTAGCCTGTACCTCAAGTGCAGCTGAATTATAACGCAGCTCTTCAAAGCCAAGAAGTCTGTGATCAGAGAGGAAAAAAAATATCAAAACATAAACCACATTCTTGGCACCAGCCTCGAATGCTGGACATTCATAACCCACAAATGCCCAGACTATAAATTTGCAAGTTGCATTAAAATGGCAGCAAAAGTCACTCTTCTGAAAGCTGCACTTGTAAAATATTTATAAATCCATGTGGTTGTTCCTGGCAAATAACTACATCTGTCAGCTCTGTTTTTCTGTTCCCAAAGCAGCAGGGTTGGTATCTCGTGTAATTCACAATATGTTCATAAAAAAAAAAAATTATTCTGGAAAAATCAAGATGGAAGCTATTTGGTTCTGGGGGTAACAGACCCGTTCCTCCAGTGGTCTGTTGCTTCTGTTTGATCTTCTGAGATCTTTTCTCACCAAAGCCATCTCTCTGGACAAGTTCTCCTTGAATCACACATTACCTAGTTTCCAAATTAGCAGAGTACGCCCTGTGGGGTTGTTTTAATGTCCCACATTAATATGTAACACCGTGGAGTAGTTTAGTCCCTGGATCAACATGTATATCAGCATCACACGGGGAAGAATTTTCCATGGCAACTATGTCCTGAGAGTTCAGGGGACCCTTCAAATAGGAAACTCTCAAGATAGAGCTTTCGCCGGGCGTGGTGGCGCACGCTTGTAATCCCCGCGCTTGGGAGGCGGAGACAGGAGGATCGAGCAAGTTCGAAGCCAGCCGTGCATGCTGGCTGAAGAGACCCTGTTTCAAAATATATATATAAAATAGGTCTGGGAGTGTAGCCTGGAGGTAGAAGGGTTTCCAAGGACCCCCCCCCCAGTACCACACACAAAAAAAGATAGACCTTTCTAGATTTTTTCTTTCTTTATTTTGAAACAGGGTTTCACTGACTTGCAAAGGGCCTCACTAAGTAGCTGAGGCTGCCTGTGAATCGTGATCCTCCTGTCCCAGCCTCCCAAATGCTGGGATTAGAAGCGTGCGCCACCACACCCAGCATACTTTCTTTTTTCCTTAGAAAAAAATAAAAAGAGATAAGATATCGCATTACATTTTCATACAGACGTATGCCGTCTACTCTCAATCTTTTCAATCCACTAGTTTTTTTGGTAGGGGAGAAAAAGCCCTCCAAAGTCAGAGCTAATAATTGACCGAGTACTTGACGTCAAAATAGGCCACTGTACTCACCTGTTTCTCTTTTCTTTTTTGCAGTGCTGGGGATTCAATCCAGTGCCTGGCACGTGCCTGGCGAGTGCTCTTCCACTGAGCTACATCTCCAGGGACGTATTTTGCTTTGGTTTTGGTTGAGCTTTTTTTGTTTGTTTTTGTATTTTTCTCTATATAATTTTTACTGCCATCCACTCTTTCTTCCTCTCTCCCTCTATAAAAAAAAATTTAGGTTTTTTATCATTTAAACATAAACTTTATTAAACAAACAGAACCGTGAAAGGCGAGACTACAGATCTAAAACACCACACCGACTGTTATAATCCTTACCTTTTTCTGAGTAAGCGCTCCTTTGAGAAGCTGATAAAAAAAAACTTTGGCCACAAGTGGTGGCGCACGCTTGTAATCCCAGCATTTGGATTGTGGGTTCGCGGACAGCCTCAGCTACTTAGTGAGGCCCTTGCAACGCAGTGAGACCCTGTTTCAAAATAAAGAATAAGAAATAGGGCTGGGGGGTGTAGCTCAAAGGTAGAATGCCCCTGGGTTCCACCCTAGTACTGCAAAAAAAAAAAAAAAAAAAAAAAAAAATTGGACTCTTTCCCCAGAAAATGCAAGTGAGCACCTGCACATAATCCCAAACTAACACACCCTTTTGCCTACGTCCTCAGCCATTCAGAGACCACCAATACCATTCCACAGATCACCACAGGGAGAGAAGAAAGTATGTATTAGGAGACCAGAAAAAAAAATCAGTATCACTAGGCATGAAACTTGGCTCTAATCTTTGTAGCCAAACCAGGAGGGAAAATTCAAAGGATTATATAGATCCTAATTTGTATATGTATGTGTTAGCAAGACCCTGTTTCAAAATAAAATAATTCAAAATATTCCCAGCAAGGTATTCTACATGCTTGTAATACCAGTACTAGGGAGGCTGAGATAGGAGAATCGTACATTCATAGCCAGCCTCAGCTACTTAGTGGGGCCTTCAGCAACTTAATGAGACCCTGTTTCAGAAGAAAAAGGGAATAAAAAATAGAGCTGGAGATGTAGCTCAGAGGTAGAATGCCCCTAGATTCAATCTCCAGTACCCCCAAATCACTATTTGAAAAAATATCTTAATATTTATTAAAGAAGCAATGGGAAACTGGTCATATAAAGAAGTAAAGATATTACTCACTGTGTACTTAATCAGGTCCATCACCTTACAAATTTCTCTTGAAATGCTTATGCTGTAAACGTGATGTGTGTTTCTGTTAAACATCGGGATCAGCTGGGCGTGGCGATACACGCCTGTAATCCCAATACTTGGGAGAGTGAGACAGGAGGATCACAGGTTCGAAGCCAGCCTCAGCAACTCAGTGAGGCTCTCAGCAACTTTGTGAGACTCTGTTTCCAAATAAAAAATAAAATAGGGCTGGGGATGTAGCTCACTCTTTTACTTAGGAGCTGAGACAGGAGGATTGCTGTTTCCAGGCTCAGCAACTTAGTGAGAGATCCTGTTACAAAATTAAAAAGTGAAATAGGGCTGGAGGTATAGCTCATAGGTAGAATGACCCAGACTTCAATCCCCAGTACGACACACACACACACACACACACACACACACACACGTAAAAACTAAATAGATTTGGAAATGGGACTGAAGTCTAGCCCTACTTGATGTTTGTGGAGAATCCTACGGTTTCTGCATTGATTGTGTGTGTGTGTGTGTGTGTGTGTGTGTGTGTGTGTGTGTGTTACTGGGTATTGAACCCAGAGGCAGTCTACCTTCAAGTTACACCCCCAGCCTGACTTTATTTCTTATTTGGAAACAAGGTTTTGCTAGGTCGATGTCTCACTTATTCCTGGGGCTGTCCTCGAACCTGCAATCCTCGTGTCTCAGCCTCCCAAGTATAGGGATTACAGGCGTGCGCCACCACTCCCGGCAAGCACTGATCTTTTTTACTACAGCACAAAGCACTTTTAACAGGGGTATCACCCGGGGATAGAAACACTGCTTCCTTGCCAAGTGCTCCATCATTATTAAGGAATGGAGAACCAGTCGGCGAAACCCAGAGCTAAAGAAGAAAGCCTATCTATTATTACAAGAAAGAAACGGACCACCCGAGGATCGGACTCACCAAATGCTCTTCTGGTGTTAGCATCAGCCTCCCAAATCATGCACATATACACTTCTTTTATTTTTCAAAGGAATTGTCACACAATATAGAATGATGTTTTTCTAAGCCAAGAAAATAAAATGTATTTAGCTGCTTAAGAGAGAAAGATCTAGACTCGCCTCGATAAATAATGTTAAAATAGTATGTTTAGGGAAATTAATTTGTGGGACTCGGTTAATCCAGCCCTTGACATAATACATGAAAAGAAGTTCCAACATTTGGGGGTGGATGCGGTGGGTTGAAGGCTTCTGCCCCTGCCAGGAGCACAGTCGGTGGCTAGAAGATTCTACAAACTGCAGCCTTCCTCCAGAACTTTCTTCTGAGTGACATCTGGGGTGAATTAAGTTTCTGCTCAGCCCCGGTGCTCGCTGCAAATACGGAGGTGTAAATGTGCTTTCCAGGAACTGTAGATTATATGGTCATGATGTGGACCGCTTTTATTAGGAGCTCAAGTACCACATTTCCCGGAGTATGAAGAATGACGGCGAGGGAAAAAGCCTTTAGAGCTTAAATTACAACCACATCTAATGAACTCAGAGGTGTTTCTCACGTACAAGGGGATTGCTTTTCAACTCCTGTAGCTTAAATGAATCGAGTGATCATAACAGTAAATATGGGTTCCCAAGGTATCCCAGGAGGTATCATTAGTCACATATTACATCCTTTTCTAATTTGTACACTTTCCATGTTTCGGGGTCTCTCCGTACTGCTGAAGCCTCCAGAATTTCATGTTCCCTCAGCAGTCTACAATAACCCTTAGTCTGAATGACATGTATTATTTCCCCCGCAAACATGTGATGTGGGGAGCTTAGTAAAAGATTTATTATAAGGAACCGCTCGACGTTTTATTTCCTCCCTTAATTGAATACATTATTGCTCTGTGTTGATGTATTGCACCTCAGAACAACTATGCACACACCAGCTGCAGCGGGAAGGTTTATTGGACTACAAATCAGGATACAGATGTTGGAGGGAGAGCTACGGATGCTAGGTCGTAATACATTACGGCACATTTTTAAGTCTATCAATCACGGTGGTCCAGCAGGTGTTTATTTTTTTAGAAAAATTAGGTATTAGTATTTTTACAGATGCAGGAGTAAGAAGCCATCTCTTTCATCACACACATGATAGGTAAAGTGATACGCTGCTGAGGCAGTAGGTCCAATCCTGCAGATGGGAAAAGGACTACGTAACTTCAAAAGAAAAAGATGCATTCTTATTCCTTAACACTCGTGGAAGAGATCCATATTTAAAGTCAGCACTCTGAGGCGAATGGGCAGATAAATCTTTGGGGAGTGTAAGTGATCACATCTTTATTGATCTATTTCGCAAATTTAGATTTTCATCCATTTATTCGGAAAGCGCGTATCGAGTACCTGTTACTTGCTAGGTGACACTGTGCTCTGGGGTTTTATTAAAATGAGACTTACTTGACACAGAGAAGTTGTGGAGTTTTCCTTTTTTTCCCCCCCAACTACTTAAAGTTCAGGCCTAATAATGGATAAATAAATCGTCTCCAGAAAGTTTACAAGAACGTACGGACTACTTCATTGGTCAAAAAGAATGAACAGATGAAGCTTGGCCAGGACCACTGAGGGGACTCCTTTCCTGAAAGATGGCATGATTATTTTCCATTAGATTCTCAAAAATATAACTCAATTGTCTCAACCTTAAATAAATAAAATCCCGGCTACTCGCACTTTCAAGAAGGATTAATGTTCTGTAGATCTATTGATCTTGTGCGCTCTTCCTGAAGCCCCGGCTAATCATTAACAGCACTTTGCTCTGATCGTCTTCCTTGTCTTCTGAAAATCTCCCAGTGCCCAACAAATACATTTGCCCTTTATTAAGAACGCTTATTCTATAGAAAAGACTGAACGTTACTGACATTTACAATTGGGAGGCTGAAGATTTTTAAAAACTAGATTACGTATGCCTTTTAAATAGGGCATAGATCTCCAAGAACAAGTGGCCTTCTCTTTCCCTGGAAATATTCAGCAAAGAGCCTGCCTCTGGTTAGGTAGCAGAGGCCAGGGCAATGATTCAAGAAACCACTGTAATAATGCGTCTCTCACCCAGAAAGAACATCTTACTTCCTACTAAGCCGGGTCCAGCAGGCGAGTTTTATAACAAATGTTGCATTTATTTGAGCGCTGAGTCTTTATGGCACCGCTGATCACTGCCTCGCTTACCATGTGAATAAGACGCATCCATTCATTCCTCAAATAGCTTATGAATACTATGAGGTGCCAGACATCACGCACAGTACTGGATTCACAAAGGTAAGTAAGACAAATTCTCAATGAGTTTACTTTCTAGTAGAGAGATAAAGGTAGGTCCTTAGATCGTCAAATCATGATATAAAAGTTATAATAGAGTCCAATATGGGGTTACTGGTATCACAGCTTCATCTAACAGAGGACACTGATCAAAAGTATTGATACTGCTAGGCATGGTGGTTCATGCCTGTAATCCCAGTACTTGGGAGGCTGAGACACCAGGATAACAGGTTTGAGGTCAGCAACTTAATAAAACTGTTTAAAAAAAAAAAAACTAAATAAAGCTACAGGTGTACCTTGAAGGTACAATACCAATAGGTTTGATTCCCAGTGCCAAAAAAGCATAGATATTGATATTATTGGGCAGGTTTAACAATTAAATGAAAATCTATATTAAATTAATTAGCATAAGCCGGGCATGGTGGCGCATATAATCCCAGCACGGTGATCCGGGCATGGTGGTTTGTAATCCCAGCATTCGGGAGACTGAGACAGGAGGATCGTGGTTTGCGGACAGCCTCAGATACTTAGTGAGGCTCTTTGCAACTTAGTGAGACCCTGTTTCAATATAAAAAATACAAAATAGGGCTGGGAGTGTAGCTCAGAGGTAGAATGCCCTTGGATCCTCAGTACCCCCCCACACACACACACATTACTTAGCATAACACTGGCCCATAGTCAGGACTCCGTAAGTGTTCTTACTGACAAGGCAGCATAGGTAGATAACAGATAAGGGTTTGGCACATGGGCTCCGTATCAACTATTTTGGTTTGGATCCTAGCTAGTTACTTTGTGTGGCCTTCAGAAAGTTACCTGATCTGTCTAGATCTCAGTTTCCCCGGGGGCGAGACGGGAATAACAATTTAAGCCACCTTTCAGGGCTGTTGTTTTGAGGATTAATTTGTCACCCATGTTCAAAAGAGTGTTATCCCTGGCAAAGATCACAATAGGAAGTAAGTCTGAAAACTTTGCTTCTCCTTAAACATCTAGTGGCGTCCCATCCTCTCATACAACAGACCTGCCACGGCTCCAAAGAGCGAGATGTCCTTCAAGTCTGCTGGTGAGGCCTCCAGCAAAGAGCTCGAGGAAGGAGAAGGCAGCAAAGTCTATTTGGCATCTTGAGCATTAGGGGGAAACTGCCCCCCAGGGAGGGAGCCAATCAGGAGGGAGAGTGGGGAAAACAGGTGCAGGGGCCTGGGGGATGGGCAGGTTTGGGCCAGACAAGAGGGAAATAGCTTCTAGAAGAGAGGAAGGAATGTGCCAGCCAACTCATATATTTTTTTCTAGCATTAAATGAAAAATAATTATTCCACTATGTCCAGTCTACATATACCCAGTTGCTCAGGATAAGAAAAGAGAATATTTCTTATTAATTTATTTATGTATTTATTTATTTATTTATTTTGGTGGTACTGGGGTTCCTGGAAGCCCTTCTACCTCCGGGCTACACCCCCAGACCTATTTTATTTTTTTTTATTTGGAAACAGGGTCTCTTACGCCAGCGCAGCTGGCTCCGAACCAGTGCGATCCTCCTGTCTCCGCCTCCCAAGCGCGGGGATTAAAAGCGTGCGCCACCACGCCCAGCGGGAAGAGAATATTTCTAAATAATTCCTAAAATATTATAAATTTTAAGGAAGTGTGTCCAAAAGAGTCTAATAGTTACCTTGGAAGACAGTTGGAAGAAAGATGCTTTTCTCTCTCACTTGGGATTCCCACCAAGAAACTCTGAGATGTGAAACGGAGGCGTATACTGGTTCATAACACATCTCGCAGCACTCAGAGGGTTATCAGAGTCATATTTGCTATTTCTCTTTTCCTTTCTTTGCTTTTTGTCCATGCACGAGTGATTTACATGTTCCTTCTGTACATAGTGAATCCCAAACCATCGCCACAACCCAACATTAGAACATTCTCAAAGGACAGGAGCATTAACTTGTGGTCTGAGAGCTGCCAGTTCGGTAGATCTCTGTTTTTGTACCAGATGTGATCTGAGCCTTTTCCCCAAAATCAAATACCCCCCCACAATCACCCGTCACCAAGGGGCCATTAAAACGTGAACATCTTTGGCCCTTCAAGTGGCCAGCTTCCTGTGAAGGAATCTATGTGTTACCTCTCTTCTTTCTGATAATGGCTATGTTGTAGGCGAATTTATTCCATTAGGGGACGTTTGAAGGGAAAAAGTTCCTTAAATTAAAGCGTGTTATGTATAATTGCTCATTTCTGCTATACATCATTATCGTGAGGATGACTCAGTTCTAGTGGGGCATGCCTGGGCCAGTCGGGCCCTTGGCAGTGAGAGGCGTCCTTTGCAGCCAAGCTCCCGTGGGCATCCTTTGAAAGCCACGTACTGTTTGCTCTGTTGACTACTGAATCCAGACTTTGCATACTTGGATGAATAAGTACGCAGAATGGAAATTTTTATTCTAAGTTCTGTTCTACACTTTGCATATGGAACAAAATATGTTTAAATATTTGAGGACAATTCAAATATGCGTGCTCTCTAAAGAAGATTAGTCTAAGTACAAGGGTCTAATTTGAGACGGCACAGAAAGGGCAGATACAGACCCTCTGATCTGCCGCTTACCCTTGTTCCCACCCCACCACACCCTGCTCATAAACAAGAACTTATCACAGTACTTGAACGCCACGGAATTAGGATGGTATTTCAACAAAGGATCAAAAAGTTAGATGTTCTCCCAAACAAACAGGTTATTCTTTCATTCCTAAGTCAATAAGCCAGCAAAAACAAGACCACATTTGAGCTGGCGAGACCTCCTGTGCTTTTTTAATTTTCTGTGAAAAAGAGAAGAAAAGAATTGCTCCATGTTCCTTTTGCAGTTTTCCATGAGCGCATACTCGGTGAGTAATGTTTATATATGACGACGACCGAGTGTTTAGGTTGTTTCGGGGCTCAGCATTGAAATGGCAGTGTCCCGGAGTCTTCCTCAAGTTCAGTCTTGAGTAAACAAGAGTCCTTTGAGTTTTTAGTGTACTAACTTGGTTCAAACCATACCATGAATTACTTTTGTATGAAGGCGGCTAAAAAAAAAAAAAAAAAATCACCGCAGAATGCTTCACTGGCGGTGAGAGCCAGCGCAAGTTAATGCAAGCGAGTTACGCAAGTTAAAATAAACAGGGGAGAATTGAGCGTGAAAAAACCAGCAATCAGGTGTGTCCAGCGGACCGCTGTAACTCTAAAACCTCTGTGGAGTAAAGCCAGGTTTTGCCAAGGTCATTTGCTGCTCAGAAAAGAAAGAAGAAAAAAAGCTTTTTAGCTTCAACAAAAATACCCAAGAAATAAAACAAGGGCAGAAATTGATGCTCAAATAAGCTGGTTTCATTTTCCACCACCTGTAAGAGACAGGGTTTTCAATCCAGTGTGAGATTCCTAGGTCTTTATGCCTCTGTAAAAACACTCGTCTGATAAATTCAAGGGTTCCAGACAAAGGCGATATTTAGGAAAAGGATGATCCCCTGTATCGTTAACATTTGCTTGAGAGATTTTTCCTTGTGGCTTTTATTGGAGGATAACACAAGAACCTGCTTGCTCCCCAAACAGTCGTCCCTCCCGCACTCCTCAGAATGGAAAACGCTCCTCTTAGCGAGGCGTGGTGGCGCATGCTTGTAATCCCAGTACCTGGGAGGCTGAGACAGGAGGAATAAGCAGGTTCGAAGCCAGCCTCGGCTACTTAGTGAGGCTCTCAGCAACTTAGTGAGACCCTGTTTCTAAAACAAAATACAAAATAGGTCTGGGCATGTAGCCCAGAGGTAGAAAGCCTCTGGGTTCCACTCCCAGTACAAGAAAGAAAGAAAGAAAGAAAGAGAAAAAGAAAGAAGAAAACACTCCTCATAGACTGAATTGGAGCATGATGTCTTACACATAAAGCCTGTGTAAAACACACACGTTCTATCGGGGAGGATTCACACCACATGCTGGATAGACAGGGTCCTCTGCATCTCCAGCTCCGTCTCCATCCTGCGCTCCTTCTCTTTGGAGAGATTAGCTATATTTTTTTAATTTTTTAAATTTTATTTTATTTGGTGGTATTGGGGGTAGAACCCAGGGGCTTTCTACCTCTGGGCTATACTCCCAGACCTATTTTATATTTTGTTTGGAAACGGGGTCTCACTAAGTTACCGAGAGCCTCACTAAGTAGCTGAGGCTGGCTTCGAACCTGTGCGACCCTCCTGTCTCAGCCTCCCAAGCGCAGGGATTAGCTAACCAAGTACATTTCTTCAGAGCCCAGAGTCTGAAGTCAAGACTTTGCCTCATCGCTGACTAGTTGTGTGACTCTGATTGGCTTCAATTACACAATGGCCTCTTCCAGAACATTCTGAGAAACGCTACAAAAGTGACAGGAATGCAGAAAGGGCTTATGGGAAATGGAAGAACAAAATGGTGGGCTGGTAGCTCATGACCAGGGAATTGGAACAGCCCACAGCTTCTGAGTGGCCATGGCAGCGGCCTAGGAAGGTTAACTAACTTGTAGTTCCTAAAGGATAAAGTAAGGATCATGGTCAGAGTGTCCAAGTTCCCAGTGCTGTGCCTGGCATGCAGTAAGAGCTCAAAAGACGTCACCTAATTTTTTTCTTTAGAACCTTCTGAGGCTTCAGAAACTGAAAAAGAGAAAAAAAAAAAAAAAGACATTGCAGTGGGGTGTGTTCTGACCAAAGGATTCTTCTCTCTCTTTAGCTTGCAGTGAGTAGGAAAAGAGCCACAGAAACTGATGGAAGCGCAGGCATGAGACGAGCCAGGACCCTCCTCGCTCACTGGGTGGCTCTGTGGAGCCCCCACCCCAACCTGGGCGAGGAGCCTCCTTCGGACCCACTGGTGTGTGGGCCAGACACGGGCCCTGTCGAAGCAGCACCGCTTCCCCCTGCTTCCCTGATAACGGAACTCCGACTGTGTCCAGGTTGTGGGCAGAGATGCCCTGACTTCCAGAAGGGGAGGCTAATGCTGCTGTGTTTTGGCCAGGAAAATGGCACGGCATTTGCCCTGAGGTCATTAGCTCACGGACCGGCATAGGCAACTGCCTCCCTCAGGACGTCCTGCTAAACCAGAAAGCGTGAAGCCCAAGGCGCAGGCCTGTACAGATGAGTTCTCCGTGTCTAGCAGTGCAACGCAGTCTCACACAGTGCCCTCTCTGCTGGGCCCTTAACTTTACCTGAAGCATCCATCAGAGAGATGAGGCCCACACCATTTTTCTTACTTGGCTCTATTTGAACAAAGATTCTAATAACCACAGGAAACCAGTCTCCTCATCAAATGCTCTAATATAGATAGATAAATAGATATAAATATATAGAGATATGTATATGTGTATATAATATATAACATAACGTTACCTCTCTCTATATATAAGTGCATATATAATATATCATGTCCTATAACAAGTATTTTGCACCCAATGGATTTATAAATTGAAACAGAATGGTAAAAATGAAACACAAGGCCAGGCATTGTGGTGCACCCCTGTAATCCCAGTGATTCTGAGGATTAGACTCTGAGACCGAGGCGGGTAGGTCTAGAGTTCAAAGCCAGCCTGGGCAGCTTGGCAAGACTGTGTCTCAAAATAAAAAATAAGAGGGTGGGGCCATAGCTCAGTGGCAGAGTGCTTGGCTAGCGCGCACAAGGCCCTGGGTTCAATCCCCGGAACAAGAAAGAAACAACATAGAAATGTATCTCTTGCCTACTTCCTCCTCATCTGTCCCTTTAGTGCATTCAGTTAAAAGACATGTAAAGGGACGTCACTCCATCATTTTTGACAAAGCCACACTTATGATGTGAAATGCTTGCTGGGGTTTTATAACTGTCTGGGTCCCTTGTGCAGAGAGAGCTGGGCCAATAGTGAGTGCACAGTCTCTTCGCCTGTCACTTGTCACCGCGCCAATACGATGCCCTCTCAGATGTGGGTTCCACAAGCAATAATTGCCATGATTATTCCAAAGCCTTCCCCATGGGTGTTATCTGACAATATTTCAAAGTGCTTTAGCATTCCTTTTTAAGGCTCCAAACTTGCTAGCCGTATCATTCTCATAAAATAAAACCATATTAAAAACAAACAGATAAATGCTTATTAAGCCATGTAAAAAATGACCACAGAGACTGTGAGGGAGGAAATCTCCACCTTGAGAAGTGTCGTCTTCCTCTTGCTCTGAGTCTAGCTGGGCAGCAGGCAGTACTCAGTACTCAGCACCGAGCATGCCGCAGTAGCAGAGTGCTGAGGAGCGAGTCTTGCTGCCCACAGCAAAGTTAACAACCACACACCTGCATATGGCTCTCTGGTCCTGCATCCTTCGGGCCAGCCCCAAATCAGGCCTCTGCTGTGTGTGTGTGTGTGTGTGTGTGTGTGTGTGTTGTGTTGTGTGTTTTAGTTACTGGGACTTGAACTCAGGGGCATTCTACTTCAAAGCTACACTCCCAGCCCTTTTTAGTTTTGATTTTGAAAAAGGGTTTTGCCTGGTTGCTGATAACCTCTCTATGCTGCCCTCGAATCTGTGATCCTCCTGCCCCAGTCTTCCAAATACCAGGATACAAGTGTGTGCCACCACACCGGGCCTAAAAGGTTCTTTTTAAGGTTCTGTCCCCTCTGCTAAAGCTGAGAACGTTCAAGTGATTTTGACCCAGCAATTCCACTCCTAGGTACATTCAAGAAAAATAAAAACACATGCCCAGGCAAAACTCATACACAAAACATTCACAGCAGGCATTATTCAGAATTGCCCAAAAGTGAAAACAATGTTGAGTGTCCCTCAGCTGATGAATACATAAACAAGATGTGGTATGTCCGTGAATTCAGTAATATTTGTCAATAAAGACGAATAAAGAACTAATATGTAATACAAGATGGGTGAATATTGAAAACATTATGCCAAGTTAAAAATCAGACACAAAAGAGCACAGCCTGTATGATTTCATTCACATGAAATGTCCAGAATAGAGGAATTCATAGTCATAAAGTAAATTAGTGGTTGTCAGGAGCTGGGGCTAAGAAAAATGAGAGATTACTGCTACTGTGTACAAGGTTTCTTTGGGGAAGGAAAGAAAGCGTTCTGAGACTAGAAAGCGGTGATAGTTGCACAACCTTCTGTATATACTAAAAACTACTGGCTGTGTATTTTATACAAGGATGGATTTGATGAGAATAATGTCCCAATAAAGTTGTCAAACAAACAAGATACCCAGCCCCTCCCATTACAGTGCTTTTGCTCTGGCGAATGAGTAAGACTTCTGCTCTTCCCTCAGTGGCCTCTGCCACCCCTCTCGGACTCTGCACTGCGGCCCCGGGCACACACCTGCTCCATCAGCCCCAAAACCTGCCACAGGTGTTGGGCGACGGCAAATCTTTCGGCCAGGCTCCCAGGACTGTGGCCCAGGAAAGGCAGGGACAAGCTGTCCGGGCTCTGTCTAGGATAGCATGTTTCCGATAAATTACAACAACTCAAATAGGAAATATAATTTTTTTTTATCTCATTCATGAACTAAAACAAGAAATAAAAATAATTTCATTTGACATTTTACATCATCTTAGAAATAATAGCAATCCCAGGTATGACTATTTTTTTTTTTTTTACTTTCTCACCTTTTAAACCACCTTGTTTTTATTCTTTTCCTTTACTTACTGGACAATGAAATTTCCTTTGTTATAAAATATAGAAAAACATCATTGTAATGTTCCTTAGATTTTTTTTTTTTTTGGTGGTACTGGGGTTCCTGGAAGCCCTTCTACCTCCGGGTTACACTCCCAGACCTATTTTTACATTTTTATTTGGAAATAGGGTCTCCTAAGCCAGCGTGTGTGGCTGGCTTCGAACCTGCGTGATCCTCCTGTCTCTGCCTCCCAAGCCCGGGGATTACAAGCGTGCGCCACCACGCCTGGCCTCCTTAGATGTTTTAATGTTCACAGCCAGGACATATTCTACCTTCGCTTTGGACAATTAATCCTCAGTCTAAAAAGAAAAAACAACACCATCTTGTACCCCCATTAAGATGTATGACTACAATGCACCAATAAAAAAAAAATTTTTAATGTATTTTTCTGCTGGGCGTCGTGGTGCACACTTGTAATCCCTGTGCTTGGGAGGCTGAGACAGGAGGAGGTTTGAAGCCAAAATACCTCTTTTAGATGGCTTCTGTGCCTGAAATTCCACTGCTAATCCTACCGTGAAGTTTGAAGGATCTTCTGACTGGGTCCTCCTGACGACACATTCAGACATGACCCCAGTTTCATACATGTTGGGAGCTCGGTTCTTAAAGAAATGTGGCGGTTCTTAAAGAAATGGTGCAGGTTTGAAGCCAGCCTCACTGGCGTAAGAAACCCTGTTTCAGCCGGGCATGGTGGCGCACACTTGTAATCCCCGCGCTTGGGAGGCTGAGACGAGGATGGCGCGGGTTTGAAGCCAGCCTCAGCTACTTAGTGAGGCTCTCAGCAACTTAGTGAGACCCTGTTTCTAAATAAAATATTTTTTAAAAAAAGGTCTGGAGTATAGCCTGGAGGTAGAAAGCCTCTAGGTTCCACCCCCAGTACCACCAAAAAAAAAAAAAAAAAGAGAGAGAGAGAGAGAGAGACCCTGTTTCCAAATGAAATATAAATAGGCTTGGGAGTGTATCCTGGAGGTAGAAGGGTTCCATCCTTAGTACCACCAAAAAAAAAAAAAAAATGTATTTTTCTAGTTAAAATAAATAAATCAAAAGGGAAAACAAGATAATCCCGCATTTAAATGATCAATGGAAGGGAATTCCGACCGAATGGCGGATAACTCTCACAGCCCATCCCTTAGATCCTGCAGAATTTAAAAATGAATACTCCGGAAACAGAAATACATCAGTGTTTGAACATCAGATTTTCCGTCCTGGGTAGGCTTCTGGCGTGTGTGCATCTATTGTCAAGCAGACACAGCACTGGACGTCACAGGCTCCATCTCATCTTATTGTCCTGACAACCAGTCAACCCAAGAGACTTCCCATCTGAAACAGGACCAGAAATGGAGGGAAGGAAGGGGTGGTGCTTGCCTGGGGATTCGAGGTAGAAACACTTGCTCCAAAATACCTCTTTTAGATGGCTTCTGTGCCTGAAATTCCACTGCTAATCCTACCGTTAAGTTTGAAGGATCTTCTGACTGGTTTTAGGAAACGGGTCTTTCTGACGACACATTCAGACATGACCCCAGTTTCATACATGTTGGGAGCTCGGTTCTTAAAGAAATGTGGCGAGAGCCAGGCACAGTGGTACGTGCCTATAATCCCAGGACTTGGGAGGCCGAGACAAGAGGATCTCAAGTTTGAGAATAGCCGCAGCAATCTAGCAAGACCCTGTTTTGAAATAAAAAAAAAAAAAATAGGGCTGGGGTGTAACTTAGAGGTATACTGACTCTAGGTTTGATCCCCAGTACCACAAAAAAAAAAAAAGGAAGGGAGAAAGGAAGGAAGGGAGGGAGGGAGGGAAGAAGGCGAGGAAGAGGAAGAGGAAGAGGAGGGAAGAGGAAGAGGAGGAGGAGGGAGGAAGAGAAGCAGATCAGGGAACCCAATGCCTAATCCAGCCATTTGGCTCGAGATGCTGTCCCCGTATGAAGACCATGGCTGCCACATTACTGTCCCTTGGCGTTCCTGGCAGGCCTGCATCCTAAGAAGGGATTAGGCTCCCTGTTAGCTAGTTAGTTCACCTCCTACCCACTATTTCATTGGCTTCTGAAAACAAGATTCTTTTAAAGATTCAGTCCCCCCTTACTTTACAAATACCAGGTTTTTGTTACCTCGTTTTTGTTGTTTTTTTTGTTTTTGTTTTTGTTTAGTACTGGGGATGGAACCCAGGGGCATTCTACCTCCAAGCTCCAGCTCCAGCCTTATTTTTTATTCTTTATTTTGAAACAGGATCTCACTGAGTTGCAAAGGGCCTCACTAAGTAGTAGCTGAGGCTGGCCGCGAACGACAATCCTCCTGTTTCAACCTCCCAAATGCTGGGATTTACAAGCGTGAGCCACTATGCTCGGCCAAATATCAGTTTTCTTATGCCTTCTCGGTTTCAATTTTCAAATACTTAATCTATTCTTGGATTTTTTTTAAAAAAAGGCTAAGCCATTATAGGCACACGCCAATAATTTAGTAATTGGAAGACTGAGACTGAACAATTGCAGGTTCAAGGCCAGCCTCAGCAATTTAGGGAGATTTTGTTTCAAAATAAAAAATAAAAAGAGCTGGAGGTGTAGCTCAGAGGTAGAATGCCCCTGGGTTCAATACCCCACCCAAAAAAAAAAAAAAAAGGTAAGTTGTGAAGAGAGGCATAAGACACCTGTACAACTCACTAGGGTGTAGTGTTACATTGTACCAATGAAATTATTTTCAAAAATGGCTAAATGGATGGCCTTTCCAGAAAATCTTCAGCTTAATAAAAACCAATAATTTTAATAAAAACTGACCTTAGATTTGCAGGCATTATTGAGGATGGAGGTTAGTCCGAGATATGACTAAGCAGATTTAGGAAAAAAAAAATCTTGAACTTGGAAAATATGAAAAATCTTTAGCAAACTGAAACCTGTTTTCAGCAGTGTGTTACTCTATGTAGATCCGTAGCCCAAAGAGGATTTTTTCCCCCAAGCTTCTATTTTAAATCAGCAAATGAATGGTTTCAAGTGCCCATAATAAGCCATTGATGCGATACTTTATCAAATCCGTGAAAAACAGTTATCGCTGTGATTCTTTAAAAGAGGAGAGAAAAAGAATGATTGCCGGCCCAAAGTTCTTTATTCTTGATTTAAGGAAAGAGACGCGGGGCAGGGGCCCTACTGTTTAAAGTCCTCTCCGGCTCCTTTCCCTGACGAACCTGTTTGATGGGCATCAGGGACCCGACGCAGAGCTTCCAGGGGGAAAGCAGCCATCAGTCATGCTGCATTGGCTTTCCCTGACAGAAGGATCACGTCCTGTAGAACCCGGCGTGAGCACATCATTATTAAGCCCCGCTTTAGCATTTCCTAACTCATCACGATGCTGCGGTCCTTGGTGGCTCCTCTCCGCCGGCACTGTTTGTAGTTATTTGACCTTTTCTCGGTGGATAATCCACACAAAAAGCCCTAATTACTTCCCCAGCTTTAGGAGCCAGCGCTGTGAATAATCAATGGCGCTCATTTAGGTATTGCACAATCAGACGCTTATGGTGTTTAAAGAGCATCTTTCCATTGACCGGCCGCAGCTGTAGGACAATTACAAGCTGTAAAGCTGCTGTTATCATCACGAGATGACCAGGTGACCTTGTGAGCTTAAAGTTGATGACTGGGGCCTTGGCGGGGGCGCAGTCATGCTACCGAACATATTTCGGGGGAGAAAGAGGCTTCGCTGTATACCAATGTGACACGCTCAGCCCCAGGAGTAATGTTCTGAAATATTGACACATCGCAAGACTTGTATTGGCAGGTAAAATTCAGTATTTGTATCAATGGCTGCTTTTTCCAATTGCACATAAAATAGTAAGTAAATAAGATTAGGAGGGAAAAAAAACTTGAACTCTAGTCGCACCATTTTCTACACTTTTTCTTAAGACTACCATGAAGATAAAATGGAAATAAGATGGCTTCCTATCAAAGTAGAGATGTAAAGATTACTACGCTGCTAAATTTCTTAACATTCAAACTACAGTGAGTTCTTCTCAACTCTAAAGACAGCTTTCCTTGCCAACATCACCTTTTTTTTTCTGGGGTCTGGGGACGGAAGCCAGGGACATTCGACCTCCGAGCTACAGCCCCTGCCCTATTTTTTATTCTTTATTTTGAAACAGGGTCTCACTAAGTTGCGGAGGGCCTCACTAAGTAGCTGAGGCTGTCCAAGAACCTCGATCCTCCTGTCTCGGCCTCCCGAATGCTGGGATTACAAGCGTGCGCCACCACGCCCGGCTTCCAACATCATTATTCTAAAAATGTGAGGTCTGGGGTTCTTTGAAGTTATAACTGATTACCAAACTATATATAAAGCTGAATTATAATAAAAATTGTAGGAGAGTTTAATATGATGTTTTGAAGAGCATGTTTCTGGGAACACTGCTCTGCTGAAAATCCTTTGGAAACAATGATTCTCCGTGAAGTTTGGGAAAGACAGCACATGACACAGTTTTCTTGGGGACTTACCATGCAACCTAAGTGCTCAGGAATGTTTTTCAAAATAACTTTGGGAAATGCTAATATATACTTCTTTTTTCTTGTTATCATCTTATCTGAATTTGCAAATACTGGTTCTTGAATGAGGAGATTTTTCTACTTTACATGAACTCCCTTGAAATTTTCATAAGGTTGCCTTGCTTACTTATTAAAAGAAACACAAAAGACGGGCGTGGTGGTGCACACCTGGAATTCCAGTACTCTGAGGCTGAGACAAGAGGACTGCCGGGTTGAGGACAGCCTCAGCAACTTAGCAAGACCCTGTTTCAAAAATTTTTTAAAAAGCCGGGCGTGGTGGCGCATGCTTATAATCCCTGCGCTTGGGAGGCTGAGACAGGAGGATCGCGCAGGTTCGAAGCCAGCCTCAGCTACTTAGTGAGGCTCTCAGCAACTTGGCGAGACCCTGTTTCCAAATAAAATAGAAAATAGGTCTGGGAGTGTAGCCCAGAGGTAGAAAGCCTCTGGGTTTCACCCCAGTACCACCAAAAAATATATATATATATATATTTTTTAATTTAAAAGAGGGAGCAGCTCAGAGGTAGAACCCTTCCTGGGTTCAATCCCCAGTACCACACACACACACACACACACACACACACACACACACACACACACACGGAACACAGAGTAAGAGCAGTAAAAACAAGGAAAAAAAAAGAAAAAAAACACAAACGGGTAGAACGCGAAACAGTTATGTTCCTAGTAGAAAAGATGAAGGGGAAAACGTGTCCTAAACTGGGGCAAGATCAAGGAGAGATTGGAAATGAAAAAGTCCCAGGTAAAAGAAAAAAAGGGAGTGGTAGGAGGTAACGGCACAGACCACCCTTCCCTTTTCTGAACTCCCAGGCTGTCCTGATTTAATCTCGCCAACAAGGCCGACCAGCTCATCAGCATGCAACTGATGATTTATCCAGCTTGCTGTCAGGATCGGTACTGTCTGAAGACACAGTTGAGAATGAGGAAAAACAGGCAAAGGCCAAGAAGGCAAATCCCTGAAAGAACACCACGGCAGAAAGAACGCACGTCTGCACAGAGAACCCAAGCCTTCGTGTCTGGCTTTCCTGGAACGAGTGACCAAGTTTTAACTGATCCCTGAAGAATCCAATACATCATATTTGCTGCAAATGAACTGACTTTTAGACGTCATTTTTTAATTCGGGCAGGCATCGCTGTCCCTTTAGCATAAAGCGTGGTCGGGTGATATTTATAATTCTCGCACACAGTTATCGCTCGTGGGAAAGTGAGGGCTTGTTTTGGGCTTGTGCAGCACCCCAGGACCAGTGTGGATTATACCCCTTCTTTAGCAGCACTGTCTTTCAACAATCCAGTAACTCTGTACATCTGGTCCCAACTTATAACGTGTCTGGGAACTTCTTTCGCATTTTGAAATCCACTGATTTCCTCCAGAAACATTCGCTCTTACATATTGCCAAACTGTCAAGGATATGAGGTTATTCTTGAGGTCAGGCCGTGACAGGCAATTAGAAACATAAGGGTCAGGGATGGGAGACCGGGGCGGCAGCATCAGGAACATTTACTCAAGCAAATTGCTGACTAAGTCGTTTCTTCTGCCATTCTGAAAACTCGGTCCTGTAATTAAAGGCACGCCGATGAGTGTGGAAACAGTGTGTGGAATGCACGCAGACCTCCCGTCCCTGTTGCGCGTTTATCTCTTCCACCACTATCTTGCTGGAGACGGCCTTTGTATGCCTGGTAGCACATTAGGTTCCACTAAATCCAAGCAAGAAATGTCTAATTATAAGGTCAGAAGAGTTGAGGAGGTATGCACCTAGAAAGTAAAATAGATGACCCCCTGAGAACCAAGAAACTTAAAATTTAAGACTTGGTATGTAAGATATGTACTACGCGTAGCCAATATGTGTGCGTGTGGAGGGTACTGGGGATGGGACCCGGGGCCGTCCACCTCTGGGCTACACCCTCAGTCCTATTTTATTTTTTATTTGGAAACACAGTCTTGCTAAGTTGCAGAGAGCCTCGCTAAGTTGCTCGAGGAACTCAAACCTGTGATCCTCCCGTCTCCGCCTCCCAAATGCGGGGATTACAAGCCTGCACCAGCACGCCCGGCTGCCGATATTATTTGTAATACTTTATAAGTAAAACTAAAGCAGAGAAAAGTTAAAAGTCTTCACAAAGATCATAGCAAGTATAGAGCAGAGAGGATCAGAAAGAGCTGATCTTCTAAATTCAGGGCTTTTTATTTCCACTACAACACAATGTTTCTCCTAAAAAATTGTTGATTTAATATAAAGGACATATACCCAGAAACAGTTGATTCAATATAACATGTCATAAGGTATTTGTAGATAGACCAGTTAAATTTTCAGATTATTCTCTTTAGTATAAAAAAAAAAAAATACCAGGTTTAACCCCAGGCATGGAGGTGCCTGGCTGTAATCCTAGTACTAGGGAGGCTGAGACAGGAGGATTGCAGGTTCAAGGACAGCCTCAGCAATGTTACCTAGCGAGACTCTGTTTCAAAAGCAGAGACAGGAGGTCACACAGGTTCAAAGCCAGCCTCTCTGGCTTAAGAGACACTGTTTCCAAATAAAAATATAAAATATAAAATAGGTCTGGGAGTGTAGCCTGGAGGTAGAAGGGTTCCATCCCCAGTACAACAAAAATAAATAAATAAAAATAAAAAGGGCTAGAGGTAAATAAAAGCTCAGAGGTAGAATGACCCTGAGTTCAATCCCCAGCAACACACACACACACACAAACACACATACACCATGTTTACTAGAAGTTACAGAAAAAAAAACAGAGCTAGAAAAAATAGTTACAAATGAGAAGTACAAGGTTCATCATCTGAATCCTATTTATATATAATAAAATTGTTAGTCACCTTGACCAAGATTAAAAAAAAAAAAGATGCTTCGTTAGAGAAACTCAAAATCAAAAGTGCCTCGCATTTGTGTCTAAGTACGGTTGCACACAGGAGTCTGCTGGGCATTATTTGAACAGTCTGGAGGGAGGACCCTAACGTTCTTTTTTCTCCTTTGATACTTTTCCACTCAGGATGGCTCCGGCTTGACTGAGAAACCAAGGAATACCTCTCCAACAGGCAGCGATGGAGCCACGCATTGGGTTAATATTTCATTAAGCCGTTTCAAGCTTTCCTGATAAAAACACAATTTTCTTTTCCTTGTCAGTATGTCTAAACATTAAAGCTTGTTTGGTTTTCTCAGAGTTTGGGTTGGTTGTTTGAGCTAAGGAATTTGGCCTCTTTTAAAAAGTTGACAGAGTCCAGGGAAGGTGCGGCAAGAGGGCATCTGACCGCGCAGTCGGTTGCTTTACTAAGCATTCAGAGAAAGAGCTCCGTCAGTCACCTGCGTGTTCATCCACGGGAAGCCAAAATCCTCCGTGTCGCAAATGTCTTCTTGTACATTAGGTAAGTACGAAAAAAGTGGTTAAACCATAAAAAAAAATATCCACAACATCGCACGCTTGTCATCCCCGCTTTGGGAGGCGGAGACAGGAGGATCACGCTGATTCGAAGCCAGCCGCTCTGGCTTAAGAGACCCTGTTTCCAAATAAAAAAATATAAAAATAGGGCTGGGAGTGTAGCCCGGAGGTAGAAGGGCTTCCAGGAACCCCAGTACCACCAGAAATAAAAATAAAAATAAATATCCACAACATCATTCTGTATGAAAATGTATTCCAAGTTCCAGTTTAGCTCACCAGGAGCAAAGCTCTGCTCAGGCCCTTAGCTGAGACGCTATCTCATGACCCGGTGTGTGTGTGTGTGTGTGTGTGTGTGTGTGTGTGTGTGTGTGTGTGTGTGTTTTGAGGAATGAACCCATGTTTGCATGCTGGGCCAACATTTTATCAGTGAGCTACACCTCCAGCTCATCAGGTTAATATACTTAGCAGCCAATAACCTAAATGTAATTTGAAAACAGGAAGAAGAGCCGGGCGTGGTGGCACACGCTTGTAATCCCCGCGCTTGGGAGGCTGAGACAGGAGGATCGCGCAGGTTAGAAGCCAGCCTCAGCTACTTAGTGAGGCTCTCGGCAACTTAGTGAGACCCTGTTTCTAAATAAATTATAAAATAGCGCTGGGGGATGTAGCCCGGAGATAGAAAGCCTCTGGGTTCCCCCCCAGTACCACACACACACACAAAAAAAAAGGAACCAGGAAGAAAAAGTTTGGGCGCATACTGCCCTAAAATGGTCTAACTTGTGATCAAAGAGGGGTCTAGAGAGAGACTTTTCTCTGTAATCCTGAGTAAGAGCTCTGGGACCAGACTGGTTGGAATATACGGCAACCTGATTATTCCCCGTCACACCCTAGCTGTCTCCTACCACGTGCACAGAATAGCTTGTATACCCCACATGTAATCCTCCCTTCTTCTTCTTTGTAGAAGAACACACAGCTTTTTATTGTGCTCCAGGCAAGAGTGTGAACATTTCGGAGGCATTTGCTACATTTTGCCCAAATGTCTTTGGACACTTTAGCTGGTCTATGCCCAGCTCAGTACTGCTGGCGCTCAGATATCTCCACACATTCTGCTCCAAGAGTCGCTGGCCCAGAACCAGCTTGGAGTAGTTGTTGTTGTTGTTGTTGTTGTTGTTATTTGGTGGTACTGGGGTTCCTGGAAGCCCTTCTACCTCCGGGCTACACTCCCAGACCTATATTTACATTTTTATTTGGAAACAAGGGTCTCCTAAGCCAGCGCGCGCGGCCGGCTTCGCACCTGTGTGATCCTCCTGTCTCCGCCTCCCAGGCGTGGGGATTACAAGTGTGCGCCCCACGCCCGGCTTGGAGTATTATTTTGTTCTCAGTCAATTTGATAGTGTGTCACTTTAAGTTTTTACTTCTGTTTAAAAGCTTGGCCAGCGGGGCATGGTGGCGCACGCTTGTCATCCCAGCATTCGGAAGGCTGAGACCAGAGGATGCCATTCTAGGTCAGCCTCAGCTACTTAGTGAGGTCCTCTGCAACTCAGTGAGACCCTGTTTCAAGATAAAAATAAAAAATAGGGGGGAGGGTGTAATTTAGAGGTAGAATGCCCTGGATTCCATTCCCAGTACCGCAAAAAAAAAAAAAAAAAAAAAAAAAAAAACAACCTTGGCCATTTACTTTTTCTTTTCAATTTTTTGTTGACCTACATACAATGAAGATTACATTTTCCAGACTTTTTGCAATAAGATAAAACCATATGATTGATTTCTGGCCTATGGGATATAATCAAAAGTAATGCATGCAATTTTGGGGAAGTTTCCTTAAAAAGAAGGGATGTGAGCAGGGTGTGGTGACACACGGTTGTAATCCCAGTACTTGGGAGGCTGAGACAAGAGGATCACATATTCGAGGCTCACAGCCAGCCTCAGCAATTTGTGAGGCCCTCCCCAACTTAGTGAGACCTTGTTTCAAAATAAATAATAAAATAGGGCTGGGGGTGTGGCTCGGAAGTAGAATGCCTCTGGGTTCACTCCCCAGTACCATAAAGAAAAGGGAGAGATGTTCTGTTCTTGCCCTTCCTTCTGTTTGCTGTCTCAAATAAGAACCGGACCGCTGGGGTTCAAACAGCCGTCTGAGACCATAGCGAGGAAGCTTCCTATTGAAGATGGAGAAGCAGAAGAGAAGGGACCGGTTCTTGGTGGTCTTGGGCCTCTTTACAAATCCCAGTCTGCTCATCTCTGGACTTCATTTAGTTCAATCCCCAGGACCACAAATAAAATAAAATTAAATGAGAAATTAAATACTTTATCTCCATTATCTCCCCCAACTCCACTAATGATAAAAAAAGAGTTTTTGTTTGCTTTTGGTTTTGTTTTTGGTGGTACTGGGAGTAGATCCCAGGGGCTTTTCTAAACCTCCGCGCTATACTCCCAGACCTATTTTACATTTTATTTGGAAACAGGGTCTCACTAAGTTGCTGAGAGCCTCACTACGTAGCTGAGGCTGGCTTTGAACCTGTGCGATCCTCCTGTCTCAGTCTCCCAAGCGCTAGGATTACAAGCGTGCGCCACCACGCCGGGCTTGTTTTTGTTTTTTGCGGTACTAGGGATGGAACCCAGGGGCATTCTACCTCCAAACTATACCCCCTGCCCTATTTTTTTTCTTTATTTTGAAACAGGGTCTCACTAAGTTGCGGAAGGCCTCACTAAGTAGCTGAGGCTGTCTGTGAACCACGATCCTCCTGTCTCAGCCTCCCAAGTACTGGGATTACAAGCGTGCGCCACCACGCCCGGAATAAGAGTTTAAAAAAAATACACCTAAGGAGAACAGCAGTGAAAGAAAAGATGGAGTCATGAAACTTTCGAAGCTGGAAAGCAGATTAACAAGCAAACTCCACAAACCTAAACCCTAAACTGTTAGTGAGAACAACTAAAAAGCAACCTCATTAGCTTCAAAAAACTCCCAAACAGCCCAGGAATTGACAGTGCAAATCCCACTGGAAGAAAAGAGGTGGGAACAGAACTAGCCTTTCCCCGGTCCCTGCGGCCGGACGAGGGTCTTTTCCTGGGCTCAGTAGAAGACAAGGTATTCTAGAGAGAAGATTAAAATACAAGAACTCAACTGGCAGAACTCAGGCACAATTGAGAAGGAAGGAAAATGAGGAGGCTACATGAAAGTTTACAACCTGAACTTTTATTTATTTTTGGGGGGGGATGGTACTGGGGGTGGAACCCAGAGGCTTTCTACCTCCAGGCTACACTCCCAGACCATATATATATATATATATATTTGGAAACAGGGTCTCACTGAGTTGCTGAGAGCCTCACTAAGTAGCCGGGGCTGGCTTCGAAGCTGAGCGATCCTCCTGTCTCCGCCTCCCAAGCGCAGGGATTACAAGCGTGCGCCACCGCGCCCGGTTCCAACCTGAACTTTTAAAACCCTGGTGTCTTTCCCTAGTCTACTCCAGAATGTTAGTAACCAGATTTCAACATTTTAGCACGAGTTGTATGAGTCTTCTTTAGAAAATATGACCAGCCCCAGATGAAAAACCTGAGGATTA
The DNA here is from genome assembly GCF_963383645.1 of Muscardinus avellanarius. Lineage (NCBI taxonomy): Eukaryota > Metazoa > Chordata > Mammalia > Rodentia > Gliridae > Muscardinus > Muscardinus avellanarius. The sequence continues at coordinate 7,324,261 of NC_137795.1, forward strand.
GACACTGGTGTGTTCCATACAAACAGCCCAGAGATCAACCTGGCAAAGTTCAAAGAAACAAGCTCTATCCACAGGCTCAGAGTTTCCATTATCGTGTGTGTGTGTGTGTGTGTGTGTGTGAGAGAGAGAGAGAGAGAGAGAGAGAGAGAGAGAGAGAGAGAGAGAGAGAGAGGGAGGGAGAGAGAGAGAGAGAGAGAGAGAGAGAGAGAGAGAGAGAGAGAGAGAGAGAGATTGATTGGGGATTTGCCGGGGTCCAGCTGCAGCATTCTACCTCTGAGCTATACCTCCAGCCTAGTTTAGTTTAGTTTAGTTTAGTTGGTACTGGAGGTTACAACCAGAGGCACTGTACCTTCCGGCTACATCCCTACTTTTTATTTTGAAATAGTGTCCGGCTAAGTTTCGGAGAGTCTCATTCCATCCTCCAGCCTCAGCCTCACAAGTACTGAGATTACAGGTGTGCGTCATCATGCCTGACTTCTGATTATTCTTAATCGCAAAAAGAGGGCCAAGACATATGAAAAAAGTTTCTAACATGAAAGTCAAGGAATAAAAACAAGAAAAAATCAGCTTGGAGGAAACGGAGACTCCACACAGACAAGACAGCTTGCAAGCCAAGAACTAGATACCTTTTCTGTCACACTTAAAAATATGAAAGTTATACACAACAGAACAAGACACTTTTTTTGTGTGGCGCTGGATATTGAACCTAGAGGCATTCTTCCTCTGAGCTGCACGCCAGTCCTACTTTTTTTGTGTGTGGTACTGAGAGTGGAACCCAGGAGCTTTCTACCTCCGGGCTACAACTCCCAGACCTATTTTGTACTTTATTTGGAAACAGGGTCTCACTAAGTTGCTGAGAGCCTCACTAAGTAGCTGAGGCTGGCTTCGAACCCGTGCGATCCTCCTGTCTCAGCCTCCCATGTGCTGGAATTACAAGCGTGCACCACCACGCCCAGCCCTATTATTATTATTTTTAAAACAGGGTCTCAATAAGTTGCAGATAGCCTCACTAAGTAGCTGAGGCTGACTGTGAACCTGGGATCCTCCTGTCTCAGGAGGATAAAAAAAAATTGGAGAAAAAATAAACCCATACCTCTATTTAAAAAATTATAATGAAATTTCAGAACCTTAGGATAGAGGAAAAAAAGAGACTCAAGATTTTTTTAAAACACTCAATTTTTAGAATCAGAACTGTATCAGACTGCTCAGTAACAATACTGAAAGCCAGTAAACAATGGGAAAATGCCTTCAAAATTATAAATCTGGTCAATCTTCAGTTATTGAAGATCTGAAAAATTCCTCAGAAAGCTATTAGGAGATATGATCTGTCAGAATAAGAGTGTGGAGTAAGAAAAAGAAAGCCATGCTTGGCTCAGCCAACTGTCCCTAAGAGCGCCTTTCAGAACTTTAAGTGGTTTTTAAAAATAAAACAAATAAGTCGGGCGTGGTGGCGCGCACGCTTGTAATCCCCATGCTTGGGAGGCTGAGACAGGAGGATCGCGCAGGTTCGAAGCCAGCCTCAGCTACTTAGTGAGGCTCTCAGCAACTCAGTGAGACCCTGTTTCCAAATAAAATATAAAATATGTCTGGGAGTATAGCTCAGAGGTAGAAAGCCTCTGGGTTCCACTCCCAGGATCACCATAAGTAAGTAAGTAAGTAAATAAATAAATAAATAAATAACAAATAATATTTCATGATATAAAAATTAAACAAAATTCAAACCTTAGCATCCATAAATAAAGTCTTATTGGAACATGGTCACATTTGCTCGCACGTGGAATGTGGCAACACTGAGTGCTTGTACCTGGGAGCGTGCGGCCTGAAGAGCCCTTTACAGAAAATGGCTGCCTCCCCTGGAGATGATGGCCGGTCACCGAGCCGCAGAGCCGCCGCAAGCCAAGGGCAAGCAGCCCAAACTGGAACAGCCACCGAGGAGTCCAGGAGAGTTCGCAGGGGTGACCGAGATCCATTTGAATTGGGAAGGACTTGGAGATATATTGGTCCTGAGTGCACAGAAAATTAAATAAGTGAAAAGCAAGAACATTGTTATTTTTCTAATGGTACAGAAAGAACAATTATTATAGTAAACGACCGTATTCTAGTACACCACCTTATTCTAGTACACCACCTTAGTATAGTACACCACCTTAGTATAGTACACAAATTCTAGTACACCACCTTAGTATAGTACACCACCTTAGTATAGTACACAAATTCTAGTACACCACCTTAGTATAGTACACCACCTTAGTATAGTACACCGCCAACTGAGTTGTGACTACCATGTAGGTAGTCATGATCATGTAAGCTCTGACTATGAATCAAAACAAAATTGTAATATAACTATATGAGAAAAATTGGAAAACTAGAAGTGTGCCAGGCATGGACGAGAATACTAGTGGTAACAAGAATAGAAGAAATATAAGTTCTGTTTTCCACAATCAATAGATAGTGCCCAAAATGAAGGAAGGAAGTGGCTACATTAAGGAGATTTAATGACAGAAGAATCAAAACCAGACACACAGCTGAAGGGTTCAAAGTGGCTTCCTTTAGTGACTGGGAAATGGCTAGGGCGGAGGACAGAAAGGGACAGGACAGGCCTGTTGATTTATCAAGGTAAGACTTACAGGTGTCTGATTTCTTTAAAAAAAAAAAAAAAAATATATATATATATATATATATATATATATATATATATATATATATATATCTGTATGTAAAACCTTGATACAAATAGAAACTAAATCCGATACTAGCTCCCCACCCAAAAAAATTCTCATGTAGATTTCTAACTGATTGGCATGTTACCAGGTAAGTTTTTCAAATAATGATTATAAGCATACCTAGTGTGAGATATTTTGGGGGGGTGGGTGGGTCTGGGGATGAAACCCAGGGGCATTCTACCTCTGAGCTACACCCCCAGCCCTATTTTTCATCCTTTATTTTGAAACAGGGTCTCACTGAGTTGCAGAGGGCCTCACTAAGTAGCTGAGGCTGTCTGCGAACCCAGATCCTCCGGTCTCAGCCTCCCAAATGCTGGGATTATAAACGTGCGTCACCACGCCTGGCAAGAAATAAAGATTTTATTTTGCTTACAAACACTAAATTGATTTCGTCAAAATTCCTTTCCTTTGCTCTATTCCAGATGCTTAGTACTAACCACTTCTCTTGATTACCTAAAACTTCTTTAAAGAGCTAATGGAAGGGTGTTTATATTATGGAAGATAATATAGTAGGGCAGTTGACATAAGAATAAGGTATCTTATTACAGGTTATCCAAAGAAAGGCAAACACTTCTGGGTTCTAGCTAAAATATAAACAACTATAAAATGGACACTTTCTTGTTACAGGTATAAGTAAACATACAACTGAAAATATTGCTTTAATTGAACTGCCCCAAATTTGCTTTTAAGTATATATTATTTTCAAAGTCATTCAAACATGGGGCACATTTTTTAATATGTCCTAGATTGTGTGTGTGTGTGTGTGTGTTACTGGGGGTGGAACCCAGAGGCTTTTCTACCTTCAGGCTATATTACCAGATCTATTTTATATTTTATTTGGAAACAGGGTCTCACTAAGTTGCTGAGAACCTCACTAAGTAGCTGAGGCTGGCTTCGAACCTGTGCCATACCCCTGTTTCACCCTCCTAAGGTTAAGTGCTAAGATTACAAGTGTGTGCCACCACGCCTGGCATATGTCCTAGATTTTATATGAAGCACATATAGGGCTTTTTGTTGTGGTGGTGGTGTTACTGGGAATTGAACCCAGGGGCATTCTACCTTCAAGGTATATCCCCTATTTTTAATTTTGTTGTTGTTTATTTATTTATTTTATTTTTTAAATTTTTATCATAATTATTATTATTATTTTGGGTGGTACTGGGAACAGAACCCTTCTACCTCTGGGCTACACTTCCAGACATATATATATTCATATATATATATATATATATATATATATATATATATATATTCCCAAATAATACATATGTATTATTTGGAAACAGGGTCTCTTAAGCCAGCGCGGCTGGCTACAAACCTGCACCATCCTCCTGTCTCCGCCTCCCAAGCGCAGGGATTACAAGTGTGCGCCACCACGCCCGGCTTTATTTTTTCGTTTTATGAGACAGGGTCTCACTAGGTTGCTGACAGTCCTGCTACATTGCCATAAGACTTTTATTTGAGAATTTATACTGACATTTGACACCCAACTTGAAACTGGCTTAATTAGCAGTTTTATTCCGTAACACACTTATCTTGGTATTCTTGGTATTCCTGTTTTTCTGTTTTAACACTCTCTATCCAAGTAATGATCCGTTTGTGGCAACAGGCATCTTAGCCAAGGGAAGGTTTATGAACTATTCTTTTTCACCCATTTCTTTAAGGAGAGAAAAAAAATGTGCTATTTAGTTAAACATGAATTGCATTTTTAAATTGTGACTCGAACTCATTTAAAAAATAAATTTGAAAAGCTAGGTGTATTTATCTGCATCCATAATTAGGACTGTAATGGCTGCTTGGGAGAGTCCTTAGACACACTACCGGTTCTTAATGGAACGTAGCAATTGCCTCTCAAACCACCATCATGAGAGCAGTGTGCAATTTATCTGTCTATATTCTATTTCTGCTTCACGTGGTTGTTATATTGAACTATATCAGAGTATGTTTTCTATCACTGCAAGAGCCAGATAAAATAGTTTAACGACTCCATCAAATTGGGGAATGATACGCATAAATTGCCCCCGTCTTTCGATTATGTCTGTGAAAGATAAAAGCATGTTTCGCCTTTTAGACAGAACACTCCCAGCGCCTTCTTTGCTTCTGGTATAAATTATCTTTTAAGGGACCAGGTGCAATGGGCAGAGAGTTGGCTGTCTTCCCAACCCAGCTTTGCGTTTGATTTCCAAGTGCACTCGTCGAGGTAGGAATCACAGAAATGCAGAATTCAGAGTTTAAAAACACCAAGGCAAAAATTGTTTTCTTACACCTTTTGCCTTGGGGGAGAGAGGGGAACGAGGGTGTGGTACTTTGGGAGAAGTCACCTGAATGGAAGCGGGCTTAATTGCTTTTCCCGTGGCTCTCCCTGCCGCGCAGGTGGCTGTGTGAGTCCTCGTCTCCAAAGATTCCTGTCAATTTGAACAGGAGAGGGACCCAGAATTTGAAAATCAGGTTAGACAACCCGGCAGCTGTACAGCTTTGCTGCAAACGCAGGATGAACATGATTCCATGGGAAGCCTGTGTGTGACACGGTTAGATGATTAATACCTAGCAGAACCGCAGTGTAAGAACACGCCAGTCCTCTCACACCCGCTTGAAGCCAGCCCTGCCAGGGTAGGTCTACACCGGCTGGGGACCGGGGCAGAGGGGACACTTCATAGTAGTTCTTCCTGATGATTCTGAACACTGTGACGTCTGCTCCTGGATACTCCTGAAATGATAAGAAATTTCTTTTTTATTTCTTTTTTTACATTTTTTTTATTGGGGCCGGGTGTAGTGGCGCACACTTGTAATCCCAGCATTTGGGAGGCTGAGACCAGAAGATCGCAGTTTGAGGACAGCCTCAGCTACTTAGTGAGGCCCTCTGCAACTTAGTGAGACCCTGTTTCCAAATAAAGAATAAAAAATAGGGTAGCTCGGAGGTCGAATGCCCCTGGGTTCCATCCCCAGACCCACAAAAATAATTTTTTACTGGTGCATTGTAGTCATATACCTTGATGGAGTACAAGATGGTGGAGGCACACATGCACACTTTACTCAATTAGCCCTTCCCCAGTTCCCGCCCCATTCCCTCTCCCCTCCTGCCTTCTCATGCTTGGCTTAGTGATTGACTTTGATGTTTGTGAATGTACATCATGAAATTTCTAACTGACTAGGAAATGTTGATCAGAGAAAGTAAAGGATCCGTCATTCGGATTGGGCGTGTGCCACCGAGACCCCTCCACACTCCTGAGGCCCGGCCGGCTGCAGTCAAGTGAGAAGGGCCCATGCCCACTCCATTCTGCATGAGGAAGGCAGTGCAGGCCATGTATTTCTGACGCAGCACGCTCGGGTCCAGCTCCTGAAATGGCTTCCAACAGACCCTCTCCAAACGTCATCATCCTCTGCACACTGGTCAGGTGGGAAGATGAAGAGATCCCCGAAGGCCGTGTATTCGCTGTTTCCTGCTAGGATACCCTTCCAATGGCAGCTTCTCAAGCCTCGGTCTCTGTTTAAGCATCAACTTCTCAAACCTCTTTCATTACCCTGCTTTCTAAAGTAGAGTCTCTCTTCCTCCGCCCTCAGTTATTATCCATCACGGAACCTTGTTTATCTGTTTCATGGAGTTATTACACAATGATTTGCACTGTGCATTTCTGTTTTTTAATCTCTCATCTCTCCCATTAGGATGGAAGCTTCATGAGGTACTGTATTTCCAGGATTTAGCAAATACCTTGGAACACAGTATACTACTTTGTATACACAGTGTACCCAACAAAGATTTATGAATGAGCCCGGTGTGGTGGAGCACGCCTGTAATCCCAGTATTTGGGAGCCTGAGACAGGAGGATCATGGGTTCAAAACCAGCCTCAGCAACATAGTGAGATTCTCAGCAACCTAGGGAGACTCTGTTTCAATTAAAAAAAAAAAAAAAGGAGGGGGGTGCTGGGAGCCAGGAGTGGTGGTGCACACTTATAATCCCAGCATTTGGGAGGCTGAGACAGAAGGATCACAGTTCACAGCCAGCCTCAGCTACTTAGTGAGGCCCTTTGCAACTCAGCAAGATCCTGTTTCAAAAATAAAGAATAAAAAAATAGAGCTAGGGGTATACCTTGGAGGTAGAATGATACTGGGTTTCATCCCCAGTACTGCAAAAAAAAAAAAAAAAGGAGGGGCTGGGGGTATAGCTTGGAGGTAGAATGCCCCTGGGTTCAATCCTAGAACCAAATAAATAGATAAATAAAGATTTATGAGTGAATATCTACTGAAGATTACTGAAAAACTTTACTTAAAATTAAAAACATTTTCTTTTGCCAGGCATGGTGGCACACACACAGACAGCCTCAGCTACTTAAGTGAGGCCCTCTGCAACTCAATGAGATCTTACTTCAAAATAAAGGAAAAATAATAGGTCTGGGATGTAGCTCAGAGGTAGAATAACCCCGGGTTCAATCCCTAGTACTGAAAAAAAAAAAAAAAAGGAAGAAAGGAAGGAAGGAAGGAAGGGAGAGAAAGAAAGAAAAAAAAAGAATAAGAACTACAGGAAACCTACAGCGTGTCTCAAAATGGCTTTGGCAGATGGTGCTTCCACTCACTGGAAGACAGTCTCTTACAAGAGAAGTTGCTATGAAAATAATTTAATCAACTACAATAGGGTATTGCTCAGGGCCTGTTAATTAATTACCAATAATTTGTAGCCTAACTTTGTTCATTTTGATGTCCATTCACTCTGTGTGTGTGTGTGTGTGTGTGTGTGTGTGTGTGTGTGTGTGTGTGTGTTACTGGGAATTGAACCCAGAGGCATTCTTCCTCCAAGCCATACCATCAGCCCAATTTTATTTTTATTTGGAAACAAGGTCTTTCTCGGTTGCTGAGAGCCTCACTAAGTTGCAGAAGCTAGCTTTGAACCTGCGATCCTCCTGTCTCAGGTGTGTGCCATCGGGCCTGGCTGTCAGCTCACGCTTCTGTGTGGCTTTCATTTAGCCAGTGTTCAGTGTGGTGACACATGCCTGAAATCCCGATACTTGGAAGGCTGAGATGGGAGAATCACAGGTGCACAGCCAACCTCAGAAATGTAGCAAGGCTCTATAATTTAGTGAGACCCTGTTTCAAAATGAAAATATAAAATAGAGCTGGAGGTGTAGCTCAGAGGCAGAATGTCCTTGGTTCAATCCCCAGTACCCTTCCTCCAACACAACACACACACACACACACACACACACATACACACAATGGCATAAGAAGTTCCTTTCCTAGTCTGGGGAAAATTCTTCCACAGTTAAAGTAATTGAACGGAATATATAAATTCTTAGGATGATATTTAGGTAATGAACTGCATCCTATAGATAATGCACTATTATGAGGGTCATTGGCCAATCATAAACTGTGTCTATGTTCAATTTGATGTCTAATTTATGTGTCTATCTACTTCCATTCTCTAATTTTGATATTTATGATAAATTCTTTTAAAAGTTTTCAGCATCACATTGATAAAATTGAATGCCTGTTTAAGATGAACATTTTTAAACTATAGTCATAGACAAAGTAAAAGAGAAAAAAAGAAAGAAAGGGAGGGAGGAAGGAAGGAAGAAAGAAAGGTTTAAACTCAAACTAACTCTGAAATGATAATTGTGTTGAATTTTTTTTTATCTTGTAACCCTTTTCAAATGCCATACCATGTGGAATTGTACCCTCTAGTATAGGGTGGGTAGTATTTTTTTAGAAGAAATCTTTTAAGTCGAGCATGGTTGCACACGCTTATAATCCCAGTACTTGGGAGGTTGAGACAGGAGGATCGTGGTTCTCAGCCAGCCTCAGCTACTTAGTGAGGCCCTGTTTCCAAATAAAAAGGAAAAAATATTTTTATTTTAAAAAACTAATTACAGCCGGGCGTGGTGGCGCACGCTTGTAATCCCCACGCTTGGGAGGCGGAGACAGGAAGATCGCGCTGGTTCAGAGCCAGCCTCACTGGTTTAAGAGACTCTGTTTCCAAATAAAAATATAAAAATAGGTCTGGGAGTGTAGCCCGGACGTAGAAGGGCTTCCAGGAACCCCAGTACCACCAAAATAAATAAATAAATAAATAAATAAATAAATAATAAAAACTAATTACAATGTAAATCAACATCACAATCTTTTTGTGTACATTTTAGAAAATTGAGGGCAAATGTGACAGGGCAAATATGTGAGCTCTTTCCCATTTTTCTCTGTGAGTGTTATTAGTCATATCATTCAAAGCAGTGGGACTGAATTTAAGGTCTCAGCCTCTTGTTTTCCATAGACAGCACCTGCGGGGCCAGGCCAAAGCAAGTGTACCATCTCACTAAGAATTTCCCATTATTCTCAGCATCGTTTCCATTCCTTTATAAACTTTTTATACCCACCACCAGGCCTGGGAAAGTTCTTCCTTCAGCTTTCAAGGCTTAGAGAAAGCATCAAAAATATATACCCAGCATATAAACAAAGATAGATTCCTTGTTAACAAGCTTTTTATATTGAAATCAATTTCTCAAGTTTCGTGTGTATAGATTAGTAAAAATCCTCTTGGGCGCTCCAAAGAGGAATCATCTCTCGTTAAATGTTCTTTCTCAGTATTTAAAACATGTAAAAGAAGAAAGCAACATTTTATTCCATGGTTTAAAACAAACAGGATCAGGCTCATTTTCTGTCTCTCTTTCTTAGAAATAACTACATCTATTTCTGAGTGTGGTGTGTGTGTGTGTGGGGGGTACTGGGGTTTGAACCCGGGGCATTCTTCCTCTGAGCTGTGCCCCCAGCTCTATTTTATTTTTTATTTAAAAACAGGGTCTCAGCCGGGCATGGTGGCGCACACTTATAATCCCAGCATTCAGGAGGCTGAGACAGGAGGATCGCAGTTCGCAGACAGCCTCAGCTACTTAGTGAGGCTCTTTGCAACTCAGTGAGAACCTGTTTCAAAATAAAGGATAAAAAATTGGGCAGGGGTTGTAGCTCGGAGGTCAAATGCCTCTGGGTTCCATCCCAGACCCGCAAAAAAAATAAACAAAATAAAATAAAATAAAAACAGGGTCTCACTACGTTGCTGAGAGGCTCACTAAGTTGCTAAGGCTGACCTCGAACCTGAGCTCCTCCTATCTCTGGCTCCCAAGTACTGGGATTAGAGCAGCACCACCACACCTTGCCATTTCTGATCATTTTAGAATCTGCCATGGTTCAGGCAGCTTCTCTAATAGTTGTGGAATGTGAACCGCCCACATAAAATGGGGGGGAGACCTTTTTTTTGCCTTTTTCTTCCAGATGTGAACAAGGTTTGATAAGCCCCTACATGCTACTGTTGCTAAACTGTGGACAAAGCAAAGGGGTGGGGTGGCGCTGATTTAGAGACCGCATCTGAGATCTTGGTTGAGTGAAATGTCAAGTAGGTTCCCATCCTGCCTTGTCCATCATCAGCCCATCAATGACACTTGAACCTGGGATGACCAGGTCAGCTCACACCACGGCCTCCAGGTGGGGGAGGTATGCCCAGATCAACTCTCAGAATAACAATAGCCGTGTGAGGCTCCGGATTCCTCGTCCCTGGTCATTGTCTTGCTGAGCAAGTGGCTTCTGGTCAGATCTTGACTTAAGAGAAACAAAAGGGCCTTTGGGATATCAGCTCCCCGGTGACCCAGATCTGATTAGAATTCTCTCTGCTTATAACCAGGTTTTTTAGGTTGTTTTTTTTTTTAAAGGATGATAGTAAAGGAAGCCTTTGAGTGATTGTGCTGTTTGCATATAAATTAATATGTATGCAATAAACAGATAGACTCCTGCTGTCTTCCACCCACTCCTACCCACCCCAGTGACATTTTCATTTTTTTGTGACTCAGAGAGTAGGATGTGGTCATAAAATAAAAACCCACAGCACTCCTGTTTGGGACCAATACCACATGTTTACTGTTAATGTATCTTCCTTCCTACGTGTTCTTGTTGCAGCCTGTAATACTTAAATTTGACTCTTGAGAGTCTGGGAATTTCACTAAATCCCCCAGATCAAAAGCCTTAAAAGTTGTGTTTGCATTTACAGGCAAAGCTTACAAAGTTCTCAAGGGGAAGGGGTGGTAGGAGCGCCCTCCAAACCCTTGTTAATTGTTCCCTGTCAAAGCCTTAAGGAGAAATCGCAGAGGTTTGTTTTGACAGGGGAAAAACATGACATTAATTTTAAGGTTTTTGTAAAACTCGGGAGTTAACATGAAGAATATTTTTTCTCACCAGCTCACTTAAAATTCAGGTGTAATCGTTAACCAAAGCTTAAAAGGCATATAAAAACATCACTTTAGAGCCAGGCGTGGTGGCGCACGTTTGTAATCCCAGCGCTTGGGAGGCTGAGACAGGAGGACCACGCAGGTTCAAAGCCAGCCTCAGCTACTTCGCGAGACCCTGCTTCCAAATAAAGTATAAAATGCCCCTGGGTTCCACCCTCAGTACCACACACACACACACACACACACACACACACACACACACACACTCACACAATCACTTTGAGCTGGTGTGGTACCACACAACTGTAATCCCAGCATATGGGAGGCTGAGACAGGAGGATCACAGTTCTCAGACTGCCTCAGCTACAGCTACTACTTAGTGAGGCCCTTTGCAACTCAGTGAGACCCTATTTCTAAATAAAAAATAAAAGATAGGGCCGGGGTGTAGCTTGGAGGTAGAATGTCCCTGGGTTCAATCCCCAGTACTGAAAAAAATAAAAACCACTTTGTTTTCTTCCTTTGAAAGGTGAATGTACAAACTGCCTGGAGGATCATAATTAAGGCAGCGAAGTGGGAAAACTGGTATGTTAGGCACATTATTTTAAATCACTCAAACCCCCAAAGAAATTTTCTGCAACAGCTATAACTTTGATCATCCTAATACTGTTGAAAAATAATATGTAGACTACTGTGCGACCCTAAAATTAGCAATGAGCTGAAAGACAGAGATACAAATGACATTTTTCATCTGCCTGTCTCACTACAAGATCCCTCAATTAACAATGAAACCACCTGAAAAGATAGTGCTAAGTCCTTGCGATAAAGACCCTACCATTTCAGCACTTGAAATCCTAGGTTCAAGTATAAAGTGTATGTTAATGGATACATTATTTTATCCACTATTGTTGTATTTCCATAAAATAAATCAAATTATTTGCAAGAAGAAACCAAAATTTCCTTTGTCTGAGTTGTCAAATAGCTGTTTTTAAAACCTCACTCACACTGGGCATGCTGAAGCACACTTGTCATCCCAGAATTCTGGAGGCTGAGACAGGAGGATCCGGGTTCGCGGCCAGCCTCAGCTACTTAGTGGGACCCTGTTTCAAAATCAAGAATAAGAAATAGGGCAGAGGGTGTAGTTCAGAGGTAGAATTTCCTGGGTTCAATTCCCAGTACCACAAATAATAGTATAAATAAATAAAACCTCATTCATATGATAAGAGATGAGAATTATATTAACACCTCTCAAACACTCAAAAAAAAATTTTTTTTTTTTCTGAGACAGTATCTTGCTATGTTTCCCAGGCTGATCTCAAACTTCTGGACTTAAGTGATCCTCCTGCCTCAATTTCTCATCAGTCCTCCCAGTTTCAGACTTTTTAATAAATCTGGTGTTAAGAGTTCATAGTCTATACCCCCCACTAATGATCCGAGGTCCTAGGTAGAGATGTCATTCTTTGTACACGCAGCTTTCATAACTGGCAGGATTCTCACCTAGGACCCCAGAATTAAAAAAGTCATCTTTACGCTTGTTCCTTCAGTAGTATTAAGTTTTTAAGTACCTTCATCTAAACACACACGAAAAAATAGTAGTACCAACATTACCATGAAGTAATCTTCCACCTTAAAATACTTCATGGTAATGTTGGTACTACTATTTTTTCATGTGTGTTTAGATGAAGGTACTTAAAAACTTAATACTACTGAAGGAACAAGCGTAAAGATGACTTTTTTAAAAGCAAGTCTGGGTCGGGCGTGGTGGCGCATGGTTGCAATCCCAGCATTTGGGAGGCGGAGACAGGAGGATCGCGGTTCGAGGGCAGCCTCGGCTACTATTTAGTGAGGGCCTTTGCAACTCGGTGAGACCCTGTTTCAAAATAAAGAATAGACAACAGGGCTGGGGGTGTTGCTCAAAGGTAGAATGCCCTGGGTTCCATCCCCAGTACCAAAAAACACAAACCAAGTCTGTTTGTTTGGGGTTTTCTTTAGCACAGTATATCCAGAAATGCTTATTCCCCTTCATGAGGTAATAAAAATGACAGAGAATTCTGCTTGGCTTACTTCCTCATATTTCCTGTCTATTACATGTACTGTATCTTTAATGTGTCCCATCTCACATTTTCTGAAGAGACTGCAATTTCACGCCTACAGTTTTTTCCGTTTCTAACACTCAGTGACTAAACGATGGTGGCTGAGTGAGTCTAAATTGTGCTTTTAGGAGGAATAACTGTCCAGAAGGAGCTCGTTTCACAGCCCGCTTTCTTCGGGAACATGTGTCGTTTGCTTTGTGTTTTCCTGAACTGTTGATTGCAATTAGTAGACGTACTTTTAGCAGTTCCGTTTGTCTCCCTCTGATTGGCCTGAGCTGGAGCATTGTTTTGGAAACGGCAGTGTGGGGACGGGAATGGGAAGGCTTCCAGGAACAGAGCCACCATGATCATGGTGCCGGGCCTGCAACACGCTCTGGGATTGAGTGCCGCGGGCACAGAACACGTCTTAAGAGCACTCTGAATATGCGTCGTCTCAAACTGCAATTTCAAATTAAGATGCTATTGGAAACTTATGAGCCTGTTTCCTCCGCTCAACTGTACTGTTTTAATTTCTTACGGGGTGTTGGGAGAAGTCACACATCATCTCCGAAAAGTCCTCCCCTTTTAGAATTGGCTGTCTTCCTTATCTATCCTTCTCTGGAAAAAAAAAAGATAACTAAGTTAATTTAAATTTATAAGAACAATCGTGAGGAAATATTTTTCAGCATTTTGAATTCTTCGGGGCCAATTGGGCACTGAATTTGCTTCCAGTGGTCTGGAGGACCAGAAATGTAAAGAAAGACAGACACTCTTCTTGCCAAAGGTCAGTGGTATTTTAGGTTCCTAGCATACTGCCGTCGAAGAGCTGAATCACTGGAGTTCAATAAATTATGTGCAACTTAGTTACAGCATTAACTGAATTTTAATGTTTTATATTTTTGAAACTCAATTGTTAATACAGGGCCACTTTCAATCACACAAATATTTTAATTACCAGAACACTCTATTTCCTAATTGCCTGTTAAAGTTGACATTAATATTAAAATATACCTCAAAATTCTATAGCTAGCCAGACGTGGCGGTGCACGCTTGTTATTCCAATATTCGGGAGTCTGAGACAGGAGGATCACAGGTTCGAAGCCAGCCTCGGCACTTTAGTGAGGCTCTCAGCAACTTAGTGAGATCCTATTTCCAAATAAAATATAAAATAGGTCAGAGGGTGTAGTCAAGAGGTAGAAGTTCCCTCAGATTCCACCCCAATACCACACACACACACACACACACACACACACACACACACACACACGTTCTATAGCTGAAACTCTACCAAGATTCCTCTTATTTTTTCACCATAATTTAGCATATATTTTGAAATGCAGCTTCTATTTAAGATTATCACTCTCCATACACCCTAACGCCTGGGATTCTTCCCTGATTACTCATAGAAAATACCGGAGCCTTTTATGTAGGCCTTGATTGCAAAGATTCCAAATAGTGTTTACTATCAAGCAGCAGTGGTAACAGTGCCAAAGCTTGGCCCATAGAAATACAGCAAAGTATAAGCAAGCAATTGCTTTTATTATCCTAATATAACAAAGGAAAAACAAATAGATTTTTCTATTTACCCTCTGAAAGGTTGAACTGGGGATGTTGGGGCTTGGGGGGACCACGAAGGAGGCAGAGCACCACCGAGGTAACAAAACATCTGCTTTTTTTTTTGTTTTTGTTTTTTGTTTTTTGGCGGTACTGGGGGTGGAACCCAGAGGCTTTCTACCTCCGAGCTATACTCCCAGACCTATTTTATACTTTATTTGGAAACAGGGTCTCACTAAGTTGCCGAGAGCCTCACTAAGTAGCTGAGGCTGGCTTCGAACCTGCGCGATCCTCCTGTCTCAGCCTCCCAAGCGCGGGGATTACAAGCGTGCGCCACCACGCCCGGCAAAACATCTGCTTTAATCTAAGAACTCGGCACCTTCGGGGTTCAGGGTTTGGGGCGAGGTCAGCGGGTCGGGGAAGGGACTGAGGAGCCATTGACCTGGAGAGTTGCGAGTAGTCCGGATCCACCCACCGAGTCGCCCACATGGCCGGCCCGAAATGAGCTTGCTTTTAAGCCAGTGTTTTGATGGGTGGGACTAAGGGTGGGACACCGATTCTCTCACATCTGTAGTGCCCACCTCAAGTATGTCCCAGGAAGTTTGGACTCTCGAGGCACCTGGATTCTCCCGATATCTCCGCTTCCAGGGTTCAGCCTCCTGTCCCTGCCCCGAGATCCCGTGGGAGAGGGGGCGACTTAACACCCTTGGCATCCCAGATCCTCTATTTTGAATGAATCGCCAATACACAAGAGAAGACAAAGTAGGGCACTAACCGAGATGAACTCTAAGACTCCCTTGAAAACAATGTAAAATGGTTCTCACCCTGTCAATGAAGGCTAACTAATCACCCTGAGGGGGGGAAAGCCATTTTATTCCTGTGTGTACAGGATAAAGGAATACCAGCGGTGGCCAAGAAGGACCAAGACAAGGGTCGAGAGGTGGTGCTGCCCAACCACACGTAGTCTTAAGAACTCAGAACTGTGATGTCCCTTGTTTTTTCACTGTGCGCACATCAGTTAGACATCTCTGCATAAGACTTACATTTTACACCGTACTGATGTATTAGTTTCCTACTGCTGCTGTAACAAATAGCCACAAACTCAGTGGCTTAAAACAACTGCGATGTACTGAATGTTTGGTGTCACCTTCAAAATTTATAGGATGAAACCTTAATCCCCAATGTGGTATTTGGAGATGGGGCCTCTGGGAGGTAACTAGGTCATGAGGGCAAAGCCCTTATCATGGCATTATGCCCTTTTAAGAAGAGACAGAGAGAGCTTGCTTCTCTCCTCTCTCTCTACCACGTGAAGAGCCACCTGTCTGGGGCCTCCCGGACACTGGATCTTCTAGCACCTTTTGTTTGAACTTCCTAGGTTCCAGAAGGGTGAGAAGTAAGCATACCCAGCCTGTGGTGTTCTTGTCTCAAACTAAGACAACACTACAAGCCTAATGTCTCACAGTTCTGGAAGCCAAAGGTCTTATGTCAGTTTCATTGGAGTGAAGCCAAGGTCTCAGCAGGACTGGTTCCCGCTGGAGGCTCTGAGGGAGAATTATTTCCTCCGTGTTTCTTACCTTCTAGCAGCTGCCTGCATCCTTGGCTTGTGGCTTCTTCCTCCGTCTTCAAAGCATATCGCTCCAACCTCTGTCGTCGTCTCACCGGCTTCTCCCCATTCCTCTTTCTACCTCTCGTATCCCTTTTAAAGGATGTTGTGATTACATTCAGCCTGCATTTAGGATCCAGGATAGTCTCCTCATCCCAATATCTTGGGGGATATGACCCAAGGACACTCTACTTCTGAGCTCTACCCACAGCCCTATTTTACTTTTATTTGAAATACAATCTTGCTAAGTTATTGTGCGCTCGCCTTGATTTTGTGATCCTCAGATCTCAACTCCTAAGTACTGAGATTATAGGTGTGCGCCACCATACCTGGTTCCCCATCTCCATTTCTTTACTCATGCCTATAAAGCTTCCTTTGTTATATAAGGAAACAGTCATGGGTCCCAGGGCTTAGGGCAAGCACATATTTGGGCACCATTACTTACCTTGCTATCCTCATTGGGGGTACCTGGACTAATTGTGAGCCCATAGATCAAACAGAATTCCACAGAGGCTTAGCATGGGGGATTTTTGGTTATTTTGTTTTGTTTTTGTTTTGTTTTGTTTTTTGGGCATGACATTGAACCCACAGTGAGGTATACTCCCAGCTCTTTTTATTTTTTATTTTGAGACTGGGTCTCACTAAGTTGCCCAGACTGACTTCGAAGCTGCGATCCTCCCGCTTTAGCCTTCCAAGCAACCGCAATCAGAGGTATGTGCCATGGCGCCCAGCACTTCAGTGCTTTGCTTTCAAGCTCTGTCAGCCACACATACATAGCCCTGAGTGGGGTAGGTCCTGGAACAGGCATCTACTGTTCTCATAATTCACAGTAACAAATGATAGCACAGGAATTATGCAGAAAACAAAGCATATTTGAGCCAATGAAACTCAGGTCAGACAGGATATTTTCCAATACGGTACAATTATTGTAAAGAATAGGTCAGGGACAGGATGTAATTTTTAAGTAAGTGATGTTTTAATCACAATGTCTACTAACGGAAGAAGCTAATCTTAGAGAAAAATGAGGTGTAGCTCTGATTGTTCTAAGGATTAAAGGAGAAAATTTATGTAAGACACTAAGCATAGCGCCTCACACTTAGTAAATGCTCAAAAATATTAATTATTATGATTTCTTCCAATGCTCTGAGATAAAACCATCTTCTCTCTCCCTGCTGGCAATGACGAATCTACATAGAGTTGATCCCTTGACAGAAAAGCACTTGCGTCTCTTTTTCCAAAGAGGGTGCTGACACTGCGCTCACGCGGCTCTCCAAAGACACCCGTGCTTCTCTTTGGCGCGATGACCTCCGCTTCCCAGGTTAAAGTTGAGTGGCCGGGCACTAGCTGCTACTTGGGAAAGTGCTGAGTGGCTGAGGCCTGCTGTCAGCATTGGCCGAGGCCAACCGGGAGAATGTCCGCGAAGCAAAGACTTCCACCGGGCTGCCGAGGAGGGGGGATGGGGCAGGTCCTGTCCAGCCATAGCATGCACCCACTTCAAGCACCACCTTCCCAGCAGTGTGCTCTCCAAGAGGGAACAATAAGAAATCACAGAGAAGCCGGCCATGGTGGTGCACGATTGTAATCCCAACATTTGGGAGGCTGAGACAGGAGGATCGCAGGTCAAAGACAGCCTCCGCGACTTAGTAAGGCCCTTTGCAACTCAGTGAGACCCTGTTTCAAAATTAAAAATTAAAGCCGGGTGTGGTGGCACACGCTTGTAATCCCAGCATTCGGGAGGCTGAGGATCGCGGTTCACGGACAGCCTCAGCTACTTAGTGAGGCCCTCTGCAACTCAGTGAGACCCGGTTTCAAAATAAAAAATAAAAAATGGGGCAGGAGCTGTAGCTCAGAGGTAGAATGCCCCTGGGTTCCATCTCCAGTACCACAAAAAGAAGAAAGAAAGAAAGAAAGAAAGAAAGAAAGAAAGAAAGAAAGAAAGAAAGAAAGAAAGAAAGAAAGAGAAAAGAAGGTTGGTTCATGAAATATGCGTGTACATCAGCAAACATGTAAATAATAATGCGTAATTTATCTCTGGAGTCTTATCTTTGCCCTAGACTGACACCGCAGTTTAATGTCCATCACTGGGCTTAATGGACTTGAATTCCTCCTTCTCCCCTCGCCACTTGGAACCCCAAGAAGTCTTTTTTCTTGACATTCATTTGTTAAGGTCTCATGACATTTCCCAGCAAAGTCAGGGAGACAGAGCGGCTCCAGGGTGGGGGCCTTCTGCTGAGCTCTGCCCTCTGCCCCTCCTCTCTTGCCCCCTCCTGCCCTCCTGCCTCCCTGGCACCCAACCTAGTACCCGGGCTCACCTCCAGGACACTGCCTCCCTCCCTTGCTTTCATTCCTGTTCGGGTGTTGTTGTTGTTTTGTTTTGTTGGTGCTGAGCACAAATCCTGAACCCCATTTTTTTATATATAGAAGATATGATAGAGGCAGAATAAGATGTTTTGGTTTGTTTTCTAAACCCCAGTGTGAAATGCTTCTAAAATATCTGCCTCAGCCAGGCATGATGGTGCATGCTTATATTCCCAGTACTTGGGAGGCTGAGACAGGAGAATTGCAGGTTCAAGGCCTGCCTCAGCAACTCAGCAAGACCCTGTTTCAAAATAAGAAATAAAATCAGGCCAGGGGTGTAGCTTGGAGGTAGAATGCCTCTAAGTTCAATCCCCAGTATTACAAAATAAAATAAAATACATGTATAATGTAAAACATTGCTAAAGTGTTTTCTCCCCCTAAATAGTACTGAGAGAACTTCCAAGTATCCCCATCTTTCTTTTTGGTGGCACTGGGGGTGGAACCCAGGGGCTTTTCTACCTCTGGGCTATACTCCCAGACCTGTTTTATACTTTATTTGGAAACAGGGTCTCACTAAATTGCTGAGAGCCTCACTAGGTAGCTGAGGCTGGCTTCTAACCTGTGCGATCCTCCTGTCTCAGCCTCCCAAGTGTGGGGATTACAAGCGTGCGCCACCAAGCCCGGCTCAAGTATCCCCATCTTACCAAGAAAGAATTAAAGAGTGAATCACAGCCAGGCATGGTGGCACACACCTGTAATCTCAGTACTTGGGAGGCTGAGACAGGAGGATTGCAGGTGTGTAGCCAGCCTCAGCTACTCAGTGAGACCCTCCACAACTTAATGAGACCCTGTTTCAAAAGAAGAAATAAAAACCGGGCATGGTAGCGCATGCTTGTAATCTAAATAAAATATAAAATAGGTCTTGGGAGTGTAGCCCATAGGCAGAATGTCCCTGGATTCCATTTCCAGTAACACACACACACACACACACACACACACACACACACACACACAGAGAGGAATAAAAAACAGGACTGGAGGTGTACCTTGGAGAAAGAATGCTTCTGGATTCAATTCTCAGTATCATGAGAAAATAAAAAGTAAAAGTAAAGAGTGGATCACAAATTCTTGGTGTCAATAATGACTCCCCTTATTTTGATCTTTAATCTGAGCAGTATCATTGCAGGTTATCAGCACAAATATACGTGTGTGTGGGGGGGGTTACTGGGGATGGAACCCAGGGGCATTCTACCTCCGAGCTACATCCCCAGCCTTATTATTATTATTATTATTAATTATTATTATTAATTATTATTGTTAATTAATTAATATTATTATTTTCAGTACCAAGGATGGAACCCAGGGGCATTCTACCTCCAAGTCACATGCCCAGCCCTATTTTTTAGTCTTTTTTTTTTTTTAAACAGGGTTTCACTGAGTTGTGAAGGGCCTCGCTAAGTGGTCCTCCAGTCTCAGCCTCCCGAATGCTGGGATTACAAGCGTGCACCACCACACCCGGCCCCAGCACAAATATTCTGACTAAGGGTTAGATAAAGATAGCGACAGGGCTGAGAAAAGGTAAGAAGATCAGGTCATCCTTAAGAATCTTAAAAGATGAGGACTAGAGTTTCCTCTCCGGCATTATGGGTTTAGTGGAGGTCTGGGGCAAGGTAAACTGCCCCTGTGTAAGTTCTCATTCTTTCAGAGGTGATTACCCTAGTAAATGGGTTAACTATCTTATCCCAACTCCAGACACAGAAGAATGGATGGGGGGTGGTGGAACAGGTCAAAGTTCAGAGTACAAGGGGGAATTAATAAATAACACAATCTTAAAAGGCAGAAGTAAGCTGGACGATATTTATTGTGCCAGTTTAAAGACTAAGATCTATTAATATCTCCTGCCTGAGGCTCTACAATTGTTCTCGCTTTCCTACCTTCTAGCCACAGACAATGAGATTATTCACATACACACAATCTTGCAGCGAGACAATTGGGTTATGGGTACCATTTTCCCGCCTCCTCTAGGGCTTTCTAGTGAACGGGAGCCTAAAGTTATAAAGGCAAATGACTCTGCACGGCCCACTTCAGACTTAATTTTATAGAACATATTTAAATACTCCCATAATTTACTTGACTATCTACGCCCACGAGGTAATAAAATAAATGAGAACGAAAGCTGGCATCCCGGCCCTGGCTCCCATGCGGTGGAGCCAGCCACTGCATGGCGGGTCGTTACTGTTCCTCTGCCCCTGCACGGCCAACCCCACACTGAATAATCTGTCTTTAATATGTATAACAAAACATTAGGCATGTTATATAAAGTGGCCACCACAACCTAGCAAACACGCCTGGTATTCAAGGCCAGGCATCATTCCCTTATACAATGCAATCTTTTCTTTTTTCTTTTTTTTTTTTTTTTGCAGGTCTGGGGATGGAACCCAAGGGCATTCTACCTCTGAGCGACACCTCCAGCCCTATTTTTTTATTCCTTATTTTTAAACAGGGTCTCACTGAGTTGCAAAGGGCCTAAGTAGCTGAGGCTGTCCGCGAACCATGATCCTAAACTCTATTTCTTAACATTTGCTTATAATAACTTTCTACTCCCGACATACTATCAAAGCACCCCTCCCAGATGATCTTCTCATCTCTCTTATCTCAGGCTGCTTGGAAAGGAAGTGAATATTATCCTACATTAAGCCATTAGAATAAAATACCATAGGACCTAGGAGCTGAATGCTACTTTGTAGGTCAATTGATCCGACCTTTTAATCTATGACAGTCCCCAAAAGATGTAACCAAGATGTGAAAACTTGTGTGTTTTTCTTCCTGCTTTGACATTCTGAACTTTATTGCCATGCAAAATATTTTTAGGAGTAAAGAAAGAATAAGAAACTTAGAATCTTCTGTTTAGAGTGGATGGTGGAGCATGTGAATATTATAGACCCTTTATATAACGCAAAGAAAATACTACTTCACTTATGAGGTCTTCCTCTCCAAATCCTAGGCTTGTAATAAGAAAAGCACCGGGCTAATCCCACCTGAGGGGTGGTCTACCAGATGCCCCTGCAGGGGTGGTTTACCAGATGCCCCTGCACTCCTCCTCACAGCTGTCCAGATGATTAGGTGCCATGCCCAGCTGTTTGACACAGTTCTAACCAAACTCCCAGCAAGCAATTTGTGGATACCAGTAACTAATTCCAACGTTTATATGAAGAAAAATAAAATAAAAATAGCTAGCATAATCTTGAAGGAGAGGTACAAAGTTGAATGAATGATATTACCTGCCTTTAAGAAATATTCTCACATGCCGGGCGTGGTGGCGCACGCTTGTAATCCCCGCACTTGAGAGGCAGAGACAAGAGGATCGCACAGATTCGAAGCCAGCCGCGCTGGCTTAAGAGACCCTGTTTCCAAATAAAAAAATATAAAATAGGTCTCGGAGTGTAGCCCGGAGGTAGAAGGGCTTCCAGGAACCAAAAAAGAAAAAAAAAAAAAAAAGAAAAAATAAATATTCTCACAGCCGGGTGTGGTGGTGCACCCTGGTAATCCCAGCATTCGGGAGACTGAGACAGGAGGATCACAGTTTGGGGACAGCCTCAGCCACTTAGTGAGGCCCTTTGCAACTCAGTGAGACACTGTTTCAAAATAAAGAGTAAAAAATAAGGCTGAGGGTGTAGCTCAGAGGTAGAATGCCCCTGGGTTCCACCCCAGTACTGAAAAAAAAATTACTCTAAAGCAATGAAGATATTAAGACAGTATAGGATTGGTGAAAGAATAAATAAATGGATCCATGGAACACAACAGGCAGCCCAGAAATAAGCCCACTAAATACAGTCAACTCATTCTTGACAAAGGAGCAGAGATAATACAATGGGACAAAGATAAGCCTTTTCAACACATGGTGCTGGAGCTTTTGGACATCCACATAAAAAAAATCTACACAGAGACCTCCTGCTCTTCACTAAAATAGACCACAGGCTAAATATAAAATGCAGAAGTAAGAAACTCCCAGAAGATTACACAGGAGAAAGTCTAGATGAGTTTGGTGATGAAATTTTAGATTTGACACCAAAGGCACAATTCATGAAAGAAAGAATTGATACGCTGGACATCATTAAAATTAAAACGCTCTGGGGCTGGAAGTGTCACTCAGTAGTAGAGCACATGCTTATCATAAGCAAGGCCCTGTGTTCAATCTCCAGCACCCCAAAAAAAAAGATGTTTTATGAAAGACACTGTTAAGAGAATGAGAAAATATTTGCAAAAGACTTCTATCAAGGCAGTTATCCAAAACATACAAATATCACAAAAGATTCATCTTTAAGAAAACAGACAACCCAACTCAAAGGGGCCAAAGGCCTTAACAGACACCCCGCCAGTGAAGATCTACAGATGACAAGAAGCATGAAAGGGGCTCCACGTAACAGCGAAAATTACGTGATGGTGAAGTGCCACTGCACACCTAATTAGGGTGGCCGAAATCCAGAACCCTGGCGGCGCCAAACGCTGCCGAGGACATGGAGCAGCGGGACCATCACTCATCGCTTGTGAGGACAGCTACTTTAAAGACCATTTGGCAGTTTTACAAAAGCTTTTTCCATAAACACAGAGTGTGCTTCCGAGATCACACTCCATCCCGGGTACAGGCCTGGCATCCCAGTGCTTAGGAGACTGAGACAGGAGGACTCCGGGTTTGAGGACAGCCGCAGCAGCTTGGTGAGGCCCTCAAGCAACTTAGCCAGACCCTGGTTCTGTTTTGTTTCAAAAGAAAAAAATTAAAAATGCTGGTGGTGTAGCTCAGGGGTAGAATGTACCTAGGCTCAATCCCCAGTACAGAAAAGGAGGAGGAAGAAGAAAAGGAGGAGAAAAAAAAGGAGAAGGAAGAAGAAAAGGAGGAGGAGGAGGAGGAGGAGGAGGAGGAGGAGGAGGAGGAGGAGGAGGAGGAGGAGGAGGAGGAGGAGAAAAATTATGGTCCTGATTGAAAGGTTTTGGCGAGTCCCCTTGGCGCATAGATACACGCGGAGATCCATAATCGGTATTACGGATGTCTTTATTCATGGGAGATAGGCCTCCAGCCCCCGCGTGCACCCGGGGGCTGGTGGGGGGGATGCGTCCCTCCCTCTCGGGCTCCTCTCCGAACTCTCTTCTTCCTGACCGGGAGGCGTGGTCCCCTCCCGGAATCGCAGAGCTCCACCTCCTAGCTTCCGGCCCCGCCCCCTGTGGGGCAGGGGCCCCTCGAACCTTTCACTGATATTTACCCAAAGGATTAAAATCTTATTCTCTACACCAAAAGCTGTACATGGATGGTTCACAACGCTGTATTCATAACTGCCAAACCTGGAAGTAACCATGATGTCCTTTGGCAGGTGGGTGGAGAAACAAACTGTGGTCCATCCAGACAGTACGTTGCCTCACTGTCTTGTATCATTCAGTGCTAAAAAGAAAACGAGCCATGAAGCCTTGCGGAGACACAGAGAAAAACTTAAAGCCACACTTAGGACTAAAGTGGAAGAAGTCAATCTGGAAAAGCTGCATAACGTATCATTTCAACTAGATGATATGGCAGAAATTAAAAGCTGTGGAAAGAGTAAAAAGACGAGTAGTTGCCAGGGACTGGGAAAGAGTGAGGAAGGACTGAGCAAAACGAGGGGTCAGGGAGGGAAGATGCTTTGATGCTGTGATGCGGACACGTTACTACACACTTGTCAGCACCCAGAGAATGTGCAACACCAAGAAGAAACCCTCAAGTGAGCTGCGGGCTTTGGGTGACAGCGATCTAGATGTAATTGACCCAATGTGCCGCTGTGGTGGGGGGAGTGAAGGGTAAACGATGGCGGGTGGAAGAGACCTCTGTGCCTTCCTCTTGACTCTGCTGTGGGCCCAGAATGGCTCCCCCAAAATTAAGTCTTTCTTTTAAAACAGTGAGATTAGCAGCAGTGTTGTGACTCCCAACTCTAATGCTGACCTAGACAACAGCTAGAGCTCTGCTACTCCAAATTTGACCTTCTCGAAAAACTGTGATCAGAACATAAATGTTAGGGTGGACCCGATGAAAACTCTACCGACGGGTTGGAATTTGGCTTAAGGTCTCCCAAAATATTTTCTGTTTAACGTCAGAACCACTGACGAACAATGCAAGCTCTGCAGGATTTCAGCTCTGCTGGTGGAGTAGCGATGTGGTTGAGTGCAAGCATTCATTCGAATTAAATTAAACACGGTCGGGTGTGGTGGTGCACGCTCATAATCCCAGCATTCGGGAGGCTGAGAAAGGAGGATCATGGTTCCCAGACAGCCTCTGCTACTTAGTGAGGCCCTTTGCAACTCAGTGAGACCCTGTTTCAAAATAAAGAATAAATAATAGGGCTGGGGGTGTTGCTTGGAGGTTGAATGCCCCTGGGTTCCATCCCCAATACCGGGGAGAAAAAAATTACAGTACGGCATGCAGATTCTCCACCTTGTTATGTACATATGTGGAATAACTTTATTTCATCTAGCCAAAAGTAATTGATTATGTACATCAATGTCTTTTTTTGTTTTTATAAAATTCATCCAACTGAAATCAATAACTTTAATAAGAAACTGTGTGTTCTTTGAATTACACTTAAGCCCAAAGTAAAACTGCCTTTGAACTTTGAGTAAAAGATTTATTAATAAAAGTCCTTTGAAATGATATAAAAATCATCACTGCCTCATACCTTCTTTTCCTGGGGAGCTTCCTGAAATTAATAACAGCCTCATTTGCATTTGCAAACAGGAAATTCTGCAAGCTATATCAAGAGCAAAGCTTAGTTATTAGGTCAGTTGCTTAAAAATACTTTCCAACATGCATTATTTCAGCATTACAATATTGGCTAAAAGGGCTTTAATATGCAAGACAGGATGTAAGATGCTTAGCTGATCCAAATGCCAGTCTATGGATTCGAAAGACTAAAGATCACATCACCGGAAGGCTGACAGAAGTGACACTTTGCAAAGTGCCAATGATTTATGCCAATGTCTTTCTTGATGATACTGTTATAGACAGCACTGTCATTAAAAAGTCCCTGCTGACTTCTTTCTACATTTATGGTGCACAAATTATAGGTGAGCCCAAAGATCGAACCCTCCCTGCCTTTTAGATTTCAAGGATCATGCTAGTTCTCATTTACGTTACTTATTGCAAACACCCTTCTTCTTTCTACCTACTTATTATTTTGTCTATAGACATAGCAATGAGAAAGTAAGAAATGAAATTTATTCCACTAAAAATTTTTGAAAGTTATAATAAACACACTCCCTGGAAATTCCCACAACCATAAATGGGAAGGGATGTTTTTTAAGTGTCAGAAGTCTTTCATGATCTGCTCTTATTACGGAAAAAACACCAAACACAGTTTTTAAAGAGCGAATTTGAAAGCAGAGCTCTGGAGAAAACTACCAGGATTACAATACCCTGACTTTCTGTTCCTATGTGGTTACCTCACCATTTCCAAAACAACTCTCAGAAAAAAAAGACAAGCCTATTCTCTGAAGAATATAATTTAAATTATTTCTGCTAAACTTCTGCCTCTAATATACAAATATTTACTGTGTCTTAGTTTTTTAAAAATTGTGCGTGGTAGCACACACTCATAATCCCAGTACTTGGGAGGCTGAGACAGTAGGGTCGTGGTTCCTGGACAGACAGCCTCAGCTACTTATTGAGGCCCTCCACAACTTAATGAGACCCTGTTTCAAAATAAAAGAATAAAATATAGGGCTAGGGGTATAGCTCAGAAGTAGAATGCCCCTGGGTTCAATCCCCAGTACTGCAGGGGGAAAAAAAGGCATGAGGTAAGGTGTTTTTGCTTTAAGAAATAATTTTACTCCTTTTTTTTCAAAACCCCATCCTGTTCTTGTAACAATCCATAATATTATTCTTCTAACCTAGAAGAAGGTACGAGAATGCTGTACTTTTTTAGTCTAAGGTCTATAAAATCTCTACTACATAAATTTCATATTGTAATAATGAAAACATGACGTAGAATGTCTGCAATCCCAAAGGCTCATTCAGGTTACATTGTTCACATCACCACATTTTAGTGATTAGAAATGAATCATCTACAAAGGAATTCTTTTAAAATAGTCCTCAAGCCGGGTGTGGTGGTGTGCGCCTGTAATCCCAGCATTTGAGAGGCTGAGACAAGAAGATTGCGGTTCCTGGACAGCCTCGGCTACTTAGTGAGGCCCTTTGCAACTCAGTGGGACCCTTTGTCAAAAAATAAAGAATAAGCTTTTTTGGCTTGGAGGAATTCAAGGTGCAACTCTTTTGGTCGTCGGAATCTGGGTTCATCTGACACCAGCCATCTCCACCATGCTGCCCAAGTTCGACCCCAAGAAACTCAAAGTGGTGTACCTGAGGTTGGCACCACGTATGCCCTGGTCCCCAAGATTGGCCCCCTGGGTCTGTCTCCAAAAAAGGTTGATGATGATATTGCCAAGGCGCCCGGTGAGTGGACGGGGCTGAGGATCACAGTGAAGCTGACCATTTAAAACAGACAAGCCCAGATTGAAATGGTGCCTTCTGCCTCTGCCCTGATCACTAATGCCCTCAAGGAGCCGCCCAGAGACAGGAAGAAGCAGAAAAACATAAACACAGTAGAAATATCACTTTTGATGAGATTGTCAACATTGCCCGAAGATGCAACACCAATCTTTAGCCAGGGAACTTTCTGGAACCATCAAAGAGATCCTGGGGACTGCCCAGTTGCTGGGCTGCAATGTGGATGGTCGCTACCCTCATGACATCACAGATGATATGAACAGTGGTACGGTAGAGTGCCCAGCGAGTTAAAATACAAAGGAAATATATCAATAAAGGATCATCTCATAAAAAATAGAGAATAAAAAATAGGGTTTGGGTGTAGTTCAAAGGTAGAATGCCTCTGGGTTCCATCCTCAGTACCACAAAAAAAAAAAGAAAAGAAAAGAAAAGAAAAGAAAAGAAAAGAAAAGAAAAGAAAAAAAAGAAAAGAAAAGAAAGTGTACACATTCCTCAAGATCAGATCAAATAAATGCCCTTTCCTCAGCCAAGCCTTCCAAAGTACGTGCTAAAATTATCCATCTATTTCCCACTCTATTGCTTTTGGTTTGAATCTTAAAAAAAAAAAAAAACCACCATGTTTAAAAGCATGACCTGCTCTTCCCCTAGACTGTAAACTCTTTAAGAGCCAGAACATTTCTCTTAACTTATATTTTCCACGGCATCGAACATGGCATCAAGTCATGGTGCTTAGAAGATGTTGGTGTGAACTTTTCAAATTGGTCTGCTCTTCTGTTAAGATGAGGCGGACATATGTTTTCATCTCATCCACTATCTGATGTTACAACAGGGTCCCACCCGACAAAGAAAGATGTTAATGTGCAACACACACACACACACACACACACACACACACACATTTGTCACTGATATGTAAACAATTAAAAACCTAGTAATATAAGTGCTAGTGGCTTCCCGAAATGAAGTTCTAAGATGTTGAGTTAATCTTTGCAAGACTAAGGGCTTAAAAGAAGACAGAGAAGACCATTGAAGGTCACAATTTGCATATTGATCTAAATGTATGCTTATTCTCTTACAAACACATAATTAACTTTGCTTTTATTGAATTTTGGTTCTAAACCAATTTTATTAATCATAGTTTCACTGAGAGACAGACGTTGGTAAAGAGCCTAGCATGTATACTTAAGAGTTCCTACATACTGAATGTATTACTTTGTAAGGCACTGGCTTTGATCAATAGCTATGTTTTATCATTATATTTCACGGGGCATGAAGTATTTCAGTTAAGACTAAATTTAATCTGAAGGTTGTCATACAGAAGAGATACACAAATAAGCCGTAATTAGAAGCATCATCAAGTTTTTATCTGGTTTGAAGGCAGAAGTCACCATAGTCATACAATCTTCTCTCACTAAGAAGTAGAAATTTGAAAACTGTCTTTCAGCTGGGCATGGTGGCACATGCTTGTAATCCCAGTACTTGGGAGCCTGAGACAGGAGGATCATGGGTTTGCAGCCAGCCTCAGCTACTTAGTGAGACTCTTTCAAAATAAAGAATAAAAATTAGGGCTGAGGGTGGAGCTCAGAGGTAGAATGCCCCTGGGTTCAATCCCCAGCACCACAAAGTAAATAAAAAATAAATAAACAAACAAACAAATAAATAAAAACTGTCTTTCCTGAAACCAATAATAGTAGTAAAAAGCGCACTGTTTCAGGAATTCCAAAGCATAAGTGGAATCCAGGCTGAGCCCTTTATTAGTTTTGTGAGTTTGAACAAGTTCATTGAACTTTGTACATCTCAGTTTCCACATATGCGAAATGGAAACAATCATATTCAATATTAATATCTGTTCTGCTTACCTTATCAGTCTCTTTAGAAGAGTCCGTGGATTCACTCAGTGGTTCATCAGTGATACTTAGTGCTTCTTAGGCTCGCCGTACAATGGATGCTAAAGAGATGCCTACATTCTGAAGCCCTAAACAAAGGGGACTATTGAATTTGAGAAAATACTGCATGGGTAATACTTAATATTGAAGTAAGAAACATAAATGTGAAACTTTTGAATATCTGGCTAAACAGGAAAAAAAAGCTATCATTGTAATTGACACAATCCCCTGCCCCTAGGCTTAGATGAAAGATGAACACTTAGGCATTCCCCCCAGTGTAACTTCCCCTACACATATGGGAAATTCTAAATATGTGGGTGTGGAATGCCCTGGGTTCAATCCCTAGAACTGCAAAAAACAAACAAACAAATGATAATTAATCACAACTGCAAGTGAACTGCATCTTTACCTGAAAGGAAGGCACATTTTGACCCTCAGCTTATGCCAGGAGAATTGTTCGCTCTGAAGTCATATTCTAGAAGACCTTTAACATTTGAGGCCCCAGAAACTTACTTCATGTACCTTAAGCCTGAACAACTGAATAAAAAACAATACAAATGCCGGGCATGGTGGCGCACGCTTGTAATCCCAGCATTTGGGAGGCTGAGACCTGAGGATCGCGGTTCGCAGACAGCCTCAGCTACTTAAGTGAGGCCCTCTGCAACTTAGTGAGACCGGTTTCAAAATAAAGAATAAAAAATAGGGCAGGAGGTGTAGCTCGGAGGTCAAATGCCCCGGGGTTCCACCCCCAGACCCGCAAAAATAAATAAATAAATAAATAAATACAAAGAAGTTCTGTGGTAAAGTAGAAAGACCCACTCACTAGGTTAGGATTAGGAAACCTGGATTCGGGTCCTAACTCCACAGACTTGTAATCACCGAAACATGGCCTTCAGCATTCTTTCTTTAAAATAGGAGAATTGATTGGACCAAGTATTTTCTCAGGTCTTTTTCTACTTGGTACTGTAGTATGGTGTGTGTGTGTGTGTCTGTCTAGGAATTGAACCATTGAGCCCAGGGCCATTCTACCTCTGAGTTCCATCTTCAGCCCTATTATATTTTTATTTTAAAACAGGGTCTCAAGCTGGGCGTGGTGGCGCACGCTTGTAATCCCCGCGCTTGGGAGGCTGAGACAGGAGGATCATGCAGGTTCGAAGCCAGCCTCAGCTACTTAGTGAGGCTCTCAGCAACTTAGTGAGACCCTGTTTCCAAACAAAATATTTTTTTTTCTGGGTCAATCTCGTCTTTATTGCGCCGACACCGGGCTTGTTTTTCCAGAGGTATTTATACACAGCTACAGGCCAATCAACATTCTCGTGCTACCACCACCAGAATACAATAAAGACCAATACAAAACACATCATTACAGATAGGCCTATCAGTACCCTCGTGTCATCACCACCTGATCCTCTCTCAGACCTCTTTGAACTTTCCATAACCCCAAACCTTGTTGACTCTGGGCGAAGGACAGTCAGCTGAGTCAGAGACTCCAAACTAGGGGAAAGCCTTAATGGCTCCCCACAATTCCCCCGTTTTTACTATATTCAAAGAAGACTGTGCCTGCCTTAGGTTGTTTCCTTTTTGTTCCAAACAAAATATTAAAACAATGAATAAATAAAACAGGGTCTCACTAGGGTGATGAGAGTCTCACTACTTGCTGAGGCTGCCCTCGAACCTGTGATCTTCCTGTCTCAGCCTCCCAAGTACTGTGATGGCAAGCGTGCGCCACCATGCCTGGCTTATATTATTCTATTATAGAATAGAGGACTATAAGTCAAAGAACAATGCAAATTCAGAGACAGGCTTTGCATGCAGAGGAGCCCAAGTCTGCGTGTCCGTCCCGGGATGTGGTGAAAGCCCAGCGACAGAGGCGCAGGCAGGGCCTCCTCGGGCTCCTCTCTGCTTCTCCCCTCGCTCTCCAAGTCACTAGTTGACCTGAACCTCACTCAAACCTCTGCCTCTTTATTTCTTTCTCATTTTCTCCAATAAAACCATCCTTGATTTTTTTCATCTGGGTGAATTTCATAGGAATTCTAGGAGACCCCAGGGAGATATGAAAAGAAGGTCATTCTCGCCCATAGACACAGCATCCCATTACGTTTACATCTGTCACGGCGTGCGCTAATTTAATTCTGTGCTGGTGTCAGGAGCCTGCTGCCACCAGGAGTAACACCAAGCCACGCTGACTTCAGAACTGAATACTTTTTTTGAGATGATGGGTCATGTATAACTGGGACCACTACAACTTTTCACTATATTCATAAAGCATTCATTGCTTCAGTGTAGCCATTCAGTTTTCCAAACCTAATATGCAAATACCTATCTAAGGCAGTCATAAAGCATTGCACTTCTTATCATTGTGCAGAGATTGAAAATGAGGCTTATCCAAAAGATAAAAAGCCAGCAGGGAATGGTGGCACATGTCTATAATTCCAGTATTTGGGAGGCTGAGACAGGAGGATCACAGGTTCAAGGACAGTCTCACCAAGTAGTGACACTCCCATCAACCAAGTTAGACTCTGTTTCAAAAGAAAAATAAAACAGGGCTGGGGGTGTAGCTCAGAGGTAGAATGTTCCTACGTTCAATCCCCCGTGCCAAGAAAAAAAGAAAGAAAAGAAAAATTGTCTCTCCTAAGAGCAGTCACAAAGGCCCTACTTAAACTTGGTGAAAATTTCATTAGCTAGAATCTAAATTGCTTTAGACATTAGAGAATAGAGTATATGTGTGTGAACAGAACATTTTATTTATTCCTACCTATAATAGAGTCTGAGCACAGTATTTCTCCCTTTAGTATTGACATGCTCTTTGAACATCTAAAAGAGGCTCTTTTGATTGGAAAGACATAACAATGAGATGGAAAAAGGTTAACCACGAATGAATCCCTGTTTAAAAAAAAAACAGCATTTTGGAGACAAACAGGGAAACTTGAATACTTGGGAATTCTTATTAATCTTACAGATGTAGTCATTGTATTATAGGTCATTAATATGGTTCCTTATTTTTAGAAGATGTTTGCTGAGATGCTTAGGGGTAAACAGTTATATTTGAAAGTTTGAAATGGTTCGAATAGCTAGGCAATAAAGCAAAATACAAATATCGGGTGAATCTGAGTGGTGAGTGTTACTTCCTATCTATGCTTGAAATTTTTCAAATTAAAAAATTTTTTTAAGTCT
The DNA here is from genome assembly GCF_963383645.1 of Muscardinus avellanarius. NCBI lineage: Eukaryota > Metazoa > Chordata > Mammalia > Rodentia > Gliridae > Muscardinus > Muscardinus avellanarius. Next base: position 7,356,288 of record NC_137795.1, read on the forward strand.
TTCTTTTTCGTACTCTACTTACACATGCTAAAGAGAGACCTAGGAGAATAATGTATGGGGACTGATGTAACCTTTTGACCTAGAAGTGTACTTTTTAAACCCGGTTACTTACTGCCCAAGGGTTCCATAGCTGGGAAGACACAATGCGAAATCCAGCCCATCACAAAGGTATCAGTGATGGTTATCAACACCTCAGCACACAGCGCCCTCAGCCACCATCTCAGATCAATACGGCTATCAATGACAGATGGCCAAAGCCGCCTATCCACTCAGGTCACTCTTAGTTCAAATGGTCCAACAGGATTTAGGAGCCTTGTGTCATTAAACTGTCTTTAGAAAACAACCTAGCCATTAAAGGCGGAAGCAGAGTAATGCTGTATGTCAGATAGCACACTGTTGACAGCTTAAATATACTCAGAATGCTTAAAATGTGTTGATTTTCTGCATGCTACAATTACATTTTTACAGGCGGAGAATGTATCGTTAAAACGTAAATGCATGTTGAAAGCAAAGCTATAAAGAGACTTTCTGTCACAAACCATTTCTAGACACACCATAGCTACAAAGAAAAAGTAATATTGCTCAGCACTGATTTGATCAAAACTGTAATTCCTGTGGAAAGGAAAAGGGACTTTTGATCCAAATATAATTTTTAATGTGGTTATACTTCACAGAATCTGATTTGGGATCCATTTAGTTTGGAGACAGTCAGCACATGAACAGGGTACCTGCCTTGAAAGAGCCTCTCAGTAACATTTTGTGAAGATACCAACAATTTTCTAGACATTGCTATATTAACAACCCTTTGTTATATAGACTGATGTTTTCACTTTTTTTTTTTTTTTTTTTGCAATACTGAGGATGAAACCCAGAGGCATTCTACCTCTGAGCTACATGCCCGAGCCCTATTTTTTTTTATTCTTTTCTTTGAAACAGGGTCTCATTGAGTTGCAAAAGGCCTCACTAAGTAACTGAAGCTGTCCACAAACCATGATCCTCCTGTCTCAGTCTCCCAGATGCTGGGATTACAAGCATGCATCACCACGGCTGGCTTGAGTCTTCACTCTTAACCATTCAGCCTGTCCCTTGAGTTACCTAAAGCAAGGCAATATGGCTTTTGTCCTTAAAGGTGTTCAAGTATCACAGGGGAACGCTGATGAGACCCCCCCCTTTTTTTTTACTACAAATAAAAATCTCTTCCCTATTTCAGTTCTTAAATAAAGCCTACTCGCTAGTAACTAGTATCCAAGTAAAAGCAATTCTATGAATAGTCACTAAATTAGTTACAGATGCATAAGGGAACCAATTTAACTAATGTCAAGCAAGACCTTGAAATACATTTAGCCATGTATGTTTATGACATACAAATAGATTTATTAGCATCGCGGAGTAAACGCCTCCTTGCACAAATACTACTGACTTCATCATTTGAGAGTTGGACTTGGCCCAGAGTGTATTGATTCACAGTATTTTCCTTCATGACAGGACTTCCATGAGCAGTTGCTTCAAATTGAAAAACAAACCCAGGGTTGTTGGCGAGGCAGAAGGAAGAGGGTGATTCAGCCCGGGTGAGCGATGCGGTCACTTGAATACAATGAGCCAGTTCTGGTCAAAGAAAAGTCACAAATGCCCCATTTAGAAAGAGAACTGAAATATTTTTTAGAAAGAGAGAAAAATAATTTCTTTGGGAAGCAACTTCCCTCGGGCAAATCTCAAAAAACAAATGGTAACATTTACATAGTAATTGCTTTAATGCTTTCTCACTGACAAAGAAGAGAATTGGAAAATAAAAGCATCTTGGTCTCTAGAAAAGCAGTGGGAAACCTCTGGCCCTGAGTTCTAGCTCGACCATGAAAAGTTTCCTAAAACCAAGTGTTTTGTGAGTCTCCCTTCTCTCCCATTAAGACCAACATATCCAGCTGTGCAAACAGCTGGATTCCGTGCTCCATGCTCCAGTGGAAAGATGCAAGCCCTTGCCCTTCTCGGAGGAATTCTTTTTTCAGACACGTGTACAGTTACTGAGTCAGCAGGTTCAAAGAAAAGAGGAAGGAGGTATACTGGCCTGGACAGCTAAGGGGTGACAGGCAGATTGGTGGAGATTTGGCATTGACAAAAATTTAAATTTCTGACAGCTGGCAAGCAGGAAGAGTACAACTAGAAAAAAGCCCACAGTCAGAGGTGCAGGAAGCAGAGAAGGACTGTAGCCACCTTCTTTCTCTCCTGCCTCCGAGGTCACTGGCTTTGGAGCTACAGTCAAGGTTTGATTCTCAGGCCATCTTCTACTTGCTGTAATGCAATGCAGCTAAACTTCAACTTCCTCTTCTATAAAATGGGTAGAATGAGATGTCCTGAAGTTGTGACCGCATCTAAAACACACAGCAGCTGGGCGTGGTGGCACGCACTTGTAATCCCAGCATTCGGGAGGCTGAGACCAGAGGATTGCAGTTCGCGGACAGCCTCTGCTACTTAGTGAGGCCCTCCGCAACTTAGTAAGACCCTGTTTCAAAATAGAGAATAAAAAATAGGGCAGGGGGTGTAACTCAGAGGTCAAATGCCTCTGGGTTCCATCCCCAGACCCGCAATAAATAAATAAATAAATAAATAAATAAATAAATAAACAACACACAGCAGGTGTGCTTCAAAAATGCCAGCCTCTTTCTTCTCCTTCTGTTTTTCTTTAAGTCTTTTTTTTTTTTTCGGTACTGGGGATGGGACCCAGGGGCATTCTATCTCTGAGCTACAGCCCCCAGCCCCATTTCTTATTCTTTATTTGAAACAGAGTCTCAATGGGTTACAGAGGGCCTCACTAAATAGCTGAGGCTGGCTGCAAACCTGGATCCTCCTGTCTCAGCCTCCCAAATGATGGAATTACAAGCGTGCGCCACCACGCCCGGCTTAAGTCTGTTTTTTTTAAACGTTTTTGCACATCTGATAGAACTTTGGGCCCTAGTTTTTATTATTTATTTTCTATGCATCACTGACCTTGGAAAGAAAAGTTTCCCCATCCCTGGTGTAGGGTTGATGCTCCTCAAGGTTGTCTGAATCCAAAAGACTGGGTTTTAGGCTGACATGGCGGTGGGAGGCTGAGACAGGAGGATCAGAGTTTCGCTGCAACTTAGTGAGACCCTGTTTCAAAATAAAAAATAAAATAAGGCTGGGGGTGTAGCTTAGTAGAATGCCTCTGAGTTCAACCCCCAGTACAAAAAAAAAAAAAAAAAAAAGACTGAGTTTGCTATCGATCTGATGAAGAACTAATTTCATAAAGTGAAGATTCAGAGAATCTGGGAATTAGAGAAGAAGCTCCTTAATCAGAGTTTATAATTATATTTAGATTATAATTAGATTCCCTCCCAAACAATGACACAGATGCTAGGCAGAGACTCCAGTGCAGCCTGGTCCTACACTGTGAGGCCCGTGCTCGGGGACGGGCTTACTAAAGCAAGTTTCAGAGCAGGGCCACGAGTCTGAACTGCATCCACGCTGAAACGGAAATTCAGTTTTCAAATTAAATGACTCATAGCTCAAGTTTCTGCATTTGTTCACTTCAAACTAGCAATGCAAGTGCTGTGAAGTGTGTGTGTGTGTGTGTGTGTGTGTGTGTGTGTGTGTGTGTAACTCAAATTCAGCACAGGAAGAAACCATTAAAAGAGAAGTAGTATTTTCTCCTAGCGGTCAAGAAAGAAGCCTTGTCAGTAGGCATCCCAGAGAAAAGGACTTAGTGGCAGTTTGCCTACAGCAAGCAACATGGCTTTTTCTTCTTACTCCAGCTCTATCTGAGAAATTTATTTATTTGTAGGGGCTTCTCCTACCCCTCAAGTAATGACCAATCCCAAATACACATCTTTCACCCATTGTCTCTTCTAAAATTCACAAACCAATCTGGTCATTGCCAGCTGATGGAGGATCATGCCCAAAGTTAAAATTCTCTTCATTCCTCCAATGCCTCTTCCCACCATCCACCCCTACCTACCAGTTCCCCCAAGTCAAAGCCTTTCTGAAGTTATTCTTTATTATTTCTTTTCTTCGGCTCCCCAATCCAGAATGTATCTAGTAGTGTGGATTCTACTTTTGACTCTTCCTCCAATCTCTGGCTCTTTCTAATCTATGGCCACTGTTTTCTATAGAGCTAGCATCATTCCCTGCCTGGATTCCCAACTTCTCTGTCTGTGACCTCTTACTTGGCCAATCCTTGGGCCAAAGTGACCTTTTAAAAACATAAATCTCAGCCGGGCGTAGTGGCGCACGCTCGTAATCCCCGTGCTTGGGAAGCTGAGACAGGAGGATCGCACAGGTTCGAAGCCAGCCGCGCGCGCTGGCTTAGGAGACCCTGTTTCCAAATAAAAATGTAAAAATAGGTCTGGGAGTGTAGACCGGAGGTAGAAGGGCTTCCAGGAACCCCAGTACCACCAAAATAATAATAATAATAATAATAATAATAATAATAATAATAATAATTAAATAAAAACATAAATCTCAGCCGGACGTGGTGACGCACGCTTGTAATCCCCGCACTTGGGAGGCTGAGACAGGAGGATCGCTCAGGTTCGAAGCCAGCCTCAGCTACTTAGTGAGGCTCTCAGCAACTTAGTGAGACCCAGTTTCCAAATAAAATATAAAAAAAGGTCTGGGAGTATAGCCCAGAGGTAGAAAGCCTCTAGGTTCCACCCCCAGTACCACCAAAAATAAAAATAAAAATAAAAACATAAATCTTGTCCTTTTTAATAACTATAACTTTTGACAGGTCCGCCCTGCTTCCCCAAAAATTCAAAAACATGTTGGGTAAGGTGGTGCACACCTGTAATCGCAGTTCTTAAGAGCCTGAGACAAGAGGATTATAAATTCAAGCCAGCCTCACTTAGTGAGACCTTGTTTCAAAATAAAAAGGGCTAGAAATATAGGGTGTGTGTGTGTGTGTGTGTGTGTGTGTGTGTGTGTGTGTGTGTGATGGTACTGAGCTACACCCTCAGCCCTATTTTATTTTTATTTTGAAATAGGGTCTTGCTAGGTTGATGAAAGTCTCACTACTTACTGAGGCTGTCCTTGAACCTGGGACCCTCCTGTCTCAGCCTTCCTAGTTTGTGTGAACCACCACGCCCGGCTGCGAGCCTCCCTTTCGCAATTCCATCTGCTGCGTCCCACAGACCTTATTTCAACCTTCCAGAGCAGCCACAGCAGGCTGCTTGCCAAGGCCTGAACACAGCAAGATCCTTGCGACTCTCGGCCTTCTGTTCTGTTCACTCATAAAATGTTCCTACCTGGCGGGCTCCATCTCTGCTCTGTAAGCTCAGCACACTGTCACTCCTTTACAAAACTTTCCCTCACCGCCCACTAGGTTATTTCTATTTACTTGTGGGATCCTGGGTCCTTACCTCTAGTGAGCAAGGCACTTTTTAGGATGCACAGGGCATAGCGATGTATGAATTTGTCTCTCTGGACAAATGAGACTAAAACTGTGAGCCCTGAGGGCCGTGAAGCAGCCCAGACCTGAAGTACCCTCAGAAGGAGTTCCTTTAGCTTAACAGAGACTGTAACAGCCGCCTGTGTGGGAGAGGGAGGGACGACCACTCCATTAGTGAGTCAGAGTGCTTCTCCCCACAGAAAATGAGATCTTATTTCTTTATAACAAGTTGGAGAAGCCAGGCTTGGGCGTGGTGGCTCACACTTGTCATCCCAGCATTTGGGAATCTGAGACAGGAGGATCGCGGTTTGTGGCCAGCCTCAGCTACTTAGTGAGGCCCTTTGCAACTCAGTGAGACCCTGCTTCAGAATAATAGGGCTGGGGGTGTCACTTGGAGGTAGAATGCCCCTGGGTTCTATCCTCAGTACCAAAAAAAAAAAAAAAAAAAAGTTGGAGAATAAACAGAATCTTTCCACAGCGCTACTTTTACTAGATACTTGAAACACTGAATAAATGTATCCTCGGGCGAATATTATCTAGTTGGGAAACTGGCACCGGAAATTTTTAAAACTCAACATTTTCTCGCCTCAGCTTCTCTCTCTACAGCTGACCTCTCCCAATCCCCGGAGCCTGTCTCCACCCCCCTCCACCCCTTTTTAGCTGAGTTCATTTCCAATAAGCTCAAAAAAGCTAAAGTGGCCACTAGGAAATTTTTCTAATCTGTATACCCAAATTCCCTCTGGAAAAATACACTTTATTTACAACCATGACATATGCAACTGGGTATCTTAACTGTGAATCGAATGTAAGATTGGTCCTCTAGATATTTCTTTAATTTTATGTGAGTAATAAATATATCCTTTAACTATAGGTTCCAATCATTTCCAAATGACTGATTTTTACAGCATTGCTACCACACATTTCCTTTATGTAAATAACTAAATATTTCTAAATTGCTTCCATTAGCACATAGAAAGACATTTGTTATTTGCTTTTAAATGGCTGGGGGGATTCTAAGCATATTGCCAGCAAGCCAAGCTTTGTAACAATTCTCTGAGCATATTATGTTTGAAAATGTAATGTTCATACAGTAGAAGCTGTATGAAAACCCAACAAGCTTCTATGAGTTTGGCCTTTATAAGCTATTCAATATTTTTAAAATATGAGGAGAAATCTTTTAGGCTGATTCCATATCAAAGTTCTAGAATTTTGCATTTCTACAGAGCAGAGTTCATGAACTCCTGCTAGCCCCGTTAACAATCTACCAGGTTTCTAAAGACCCAGCAGGGGTTAGAATTAGAAGGCTCTGCCATCAACATCAATAACAGGAAAGAATTTCCAGCCTACTCTGCAAGGCTTTGGAGACTGTAGCCCATGGTGGAAAGAGATCTGTACTCCCTTTCCTCCAAACAAAAACTCCAAACAAAATCTAGAGGGACACTTCAGTTCAGATTTTGCTTCCAAACAATGAGAGTCTTAAAAATAGCACATGTGTGTGTATGTGTGTGTGCACACCTTGTATGCCCACTAGTTTGTATACCATGTTATGATAGCCATACTTCTTATTTTAAAGAACCTTACCACTCAAAAAGAAATTGAGTTCCAACTCTTGTTCTGATTCGCAGGAAAGAAGATATGAATGAAATCATAAATGTTTCTCTGCAGGCAAGAAATGGCCTAATTTCTCATTCAAGATGGAACCTGTTGGTCAAGCATTGGCTGCGGCAACTGGGTACATCTTGGTGGTTGTTGTTTTGTTTTAAGTCTCAGAAAAGGGTAATATCCGAATCTTAAGGCCAGGCTGACCATGAATTCTTGGATATTTTCTCAGTTTTCTTTTTGGAGGCCCAAGGAGTATAAAATATCTGTATTTCTTGTTGCTGCGGGTAGCAGAAAGACAATGTGACTCGTTTTATCAGTTTATTCTGAGGCTGCAAGAGCTACGCAGTGACGTCTAAAGCAGTGCTGACCCTTGGTGGGGTCGGCAGGAGGACTGCCCACCCACACCACCTGATCCCAGTCTGTCTTCTGCATCTTCCATCTTTAGAAGGCGCCAACGTGAAATGTCCACATCTGTATGATGCTCCAATCTGTCTCCCTTTCAGCTCTACTTTCTCGCAGCGGTTTCTGCACAATAAACAAAGGCTTTTGTGAGATTGGATGGGGTCCTTGTTAACTGTCTCCAATTAGGCTGAATAATAAACTCAATTTGGGATCCTTTCAGAAAAAAAAAAAACTAATTGAATAAGGCCAAAAAAAAGTGATTTCCTAAACTCTCAATCTTATCTGCCCCCAACTCCAGGAAGTACAGCCATGGTAGTCATGGCAATCTACACAAGGGAACTCATATGTACAAGTTCTGCCTCTGGGGAAAGCAGTCTGTTGCTTGCAATCCACAGACAAGCTATTTATATCTGAAGACATTTACACTGACCAAAAAAAGTAAAAGAGAGAGAGAGAGAGAGAGAGAGAGAGGGAGAGAGAGAGAGAGAGAGAGAGAGAGACAGAAGTTGATGAGAATATATAGGAGGGATTTATCTGAACCAGCTATTTTCCCCCATTACTTTCCTTCCATACACACTTCTCCACAGCAAACGGTCACAGACAAAGCCACTGTTGTTTGACTCAGTTGTTTGACAATTCCATTTTTTTTTTGGGGGGGGGCAGGTCTGGGGATGGAACCCAGGGGCATTCGACCTCTGAGCTACATCCCCTGCCCTATTTTTTATTATTTATTTTGAAACCGGGTCTCACTGAGTTGCAAAGGGCCTCACTAAGTAGCTGAGGCTGTCTGCGAACCACGATCCTCCGGTCTCAGCCTCCGGAATGCTGGGATTACAAGCGTGTGCCACCACGCCCGGCTTGACAATTCCATTTTTATCCCAATGTCTTCTTTACAAGCGAACAATTAGAGCCAGGCATGGTGGCAATGCTTGTAATCCCAGAATTTGGGAGGCTGAGATAGGAGGATCCAGGTTCAAGGACAGCCTCAGCTACTTAGTGAGACTCTTTACAACTTAGTGAGACCCTGTTTCAAAATAAAGAATAAAAAAAATAGGGCTGAAATTGTAGCTCAGAGGTAGAATGCCCCTGGGTTCCATCCCTAGTACTGCAAAAAAAAAAAAAAATAATAATAATAATAATAATAATAATAATTTATCAAAGAACCTCTGAAAAGTTTCTTAAAGTAACAAAAGAACACACAAAAAAAATGTCCTGATTAACTCTAAATGCTAAGTCCTTGCTATTCTTTCCTTCCTTTTTTAAAATTTTATTTATTTATTGTGTGTGTGTGTGTGTGTGTGTGTGTGTGTGTGTGTGTGTGTGTGCTGGAGGTTGAACCCAGGGGCATTTTACCTCCAAGCTATCACCCAGCCCTTTCATTTTTTTTTTTTAATTGTGAAACAGGATCTTGCTAAGTTGCTGAGGCTGTCCTCAAACCTGCCGTCCTCCTATCTCAGCTTCCCGAGTACTAGGATCCCAGGTGTGAGCCAGCACACCTGGTGGACCTTGCTATCTCTGATAATGAAACCCGGAGCATGCTGTGTTTGGAAGGATCCCCTCCAAGTCAGGGTTAGAGGAATGTGGTCCCTCCCACCCCTCAGTCCTGCTCCAGCTGTGGTCAGGGATGTACCTCAGCATCGCCACTGCGCACCCAGTTACCAAGCTCAAGCCAGTACTTTCTTAATATTTTCTTATCTCCTGGTTCTTTAAAAAGAAAAGGGAATAATGTGGTGTCCCGTGCTTGTAATCCCAGCATTTGGGAGGCTGAGATTGGAGGATCATGGTTCGTAGACAGCCTCAGAAACTTAGTGAGGCCCTTTGCAACTCAGTGAGACCCGGTTTCAAAATAAATAATAAAAAATAGGGCAGGGGGTATAGCTCAGAAATAGAATGCCCCCAAAAAAGAAAAGAGAATAAAACAGGAGAAGGAGGGAGGAGGAGGAGGAGAAGGAGAAGGAAGAAGAGGAAGAGGAAGCAGAGGAGGAAGAGGAGGAGGAGAAGGAGGAAGAGGAAGAGGAGGAGGAGGAGGAGGAGGAGAAAGAGGAAGAGAAAGAGGAAGAGGAGGAGGAGAAGGAGGAAGAGGAGGAGGAAGAAGAGGAGGAGGAGGAGGAAGAGGAGGAGGAAGAAGAGGAGGAGAAATAGAAGAAAGGAAAGAGAAGGAAAATATAAGAACCCTTGGGATTATATAAGAAAGTAATTTCCCCCACTATTAGGATTGCCCCTAGGGGTGCTCTACCACTCGGCCACTTCACCGGCCCCTTTTATCTTTTAGTTGGAGACAAGTTCTCACCAAGTTGCAATAGTTGGCCTTGAATTTGTGATCTTCCTGCCTCAGCCTCCCAAGTATTTCTGCTTACAGGTGCACATTACCTCACCTGGCACATCAGAAGTAAAATTGTCTTCTGCCATAACCATGCAAACCACAACATTCTTTGCAACATAATACATTCTAAATGTCTTACAATTCAGTGTCAGACCATAAGACAGCGTTTATATAACACCAGTAAATAATACATATGCATTTTTCAGGTCTCTCTCTCTCTCTTTTTGTGGTGTGTGACAGTGGGGATTGAACCCAGATACATTCTACTTCCAAGCTATACCCCCTGCAATATTTTATTTTTAGTTGGAAACAAGGTCTCACTAGGCTGATGAGAGTCTCACTACTTGCTGAGGCTGTCCTCGAACCTGCAATCCTCCTGTCTCAGCCTCCTAAGTACAGGTGTGCACCGCCACACCCAGCTTTATATCTCATTTTTAAGTGTAGTGATGATTCCTTATCGGTCAACTTGGAAAATCATGGCTCTGTATCAAAGCTACGACATAAAATCCCATCTACGCAATTTTTAACCTTGGAAAGCCCAAGATGAAGCTACTCCCTGATCCTGTCATTAAAATAAGCATTTAATAAATTATTGAATATCATATTTTAAGACACATAATCTCTGGTTTAAATACTTTACCCTTTGTTGAAGTTTATTATTTGACATGTGTCCAGAGTACAAAGACAAATCTCTTCTGCTCTTTGATAATGTGCCGCGGCTTACTTAAAGGTTTAAGAAAAGAGCTGTTGAAACTATTTTCTTTTCCTACTGCAAGTTATATATGAGAATTGGTAGCTGCCTGTTGAAAGAGCTTCACCTGTGGATACGAGCCCTTACCTCACCGCTATCTATCATGCTATCAATTTCTTTATTACAGGAGTTTACCTTTGGGCAGCTCATGTACCAGCTGTCAATCTGTTCTCACCCTGAGACGGCAGGCGCAGCAAGCCAAGCTCAGGTGCGTTGAGGCTTCACAAGGATAGATTGTTTTCCTTCTTTTTCCAACATGAACAGCTGTGGTCAAAATGCCAGCCTCTGGCGCTCCAGATGTGCCCACAGGGCAGAGCCAGGCCTTTTTTTTTCTTCTTCTTATTCCATCCCTGGGGTCACAGCTTCATATGTGATGATTGTCTAGACATTGTTCTTTGTCGTAGTTTAACTCTGCCCTGTCTCACATGCCCTTCACCAAAGCACTTAAAATGGCCACCTTTGGGAGGCTGAAATAGGAGCATCTGGGTTCGAGGCCAGCCTCAGCTACTTAGTGAGGCTCTCAGCAACTCAGTAAGACCCTGTTTCAAAATAAAGAATAAAAAATGGGGCTGGAGGTATAGCTTGGAGGTAGAATGCCCCAGCGTTCCATCCCTAGCACTGAAAAAAGAAAGAGAGAAAGGAAGAAAGAAAGAAAGAAAGAAAGAAAGAAAGAAAGAAAAAGAACACATTCATAATTGTTTCTGTAGTCATTTTCACAATTGTTTCTGAAGTCATAAAGAAGTTCTGAAAAGATACTTTAAAAACGAATAGAACTGACCCTAGGCTTGGAGTATATGGGACATAGACTTGGGTGAAAGGCAGCCGTGGGAAGAGGATTTCCGTTGGGGCGAGGGGAGGGGCAGTCTATCTCCCAGCTACGCTCCCGGCCATTTTTTACCTTTTTATTTTAAAATGGGGTCATAGTAAATTGCTAAGGCTAATCTCGAATCTGCCATCTTTCTATCTCAGCCTCTCAAGTGCTGGGATTACAGGTGTATGTTACCACTCCCACCAGCTTTATGCTTTTTGTTTTTAAACTATACTAATATGTTACCTATTCAAAAATTTCAATTCAGAGCCAGGCATGGTGGTGGCACACTTGTAATCCCAGCATTTGGGAGGCTGAGATAAGAGGATCCGGGTTCAAGGACAGCCTCAGCTACTTCGTGAACCCTTTGCAACTCAGTGAGACCCTGTTTCAAAACAAAGAATAAAAATAGGGCTTGCTTTTTTTTTTTTTTTTTTAATAAAAAATGGGGATGGCGCTTGGAGGTAAAATGCCCCTAGTTCCATCCTCGGTACTGCAAAAAACCAAAAAAGTTTCGCCGGGCGTGGTGGCGCACGCTTGTCATCCCAGCATTCAGGAGGCTGAGACAGGAGGATCATGATTCGTGGACAGCCTCAGCTACTTAGTGAGGCCCTTTGCAACTCAGTGAGACCCTGTTAGAAAATAAAGAATAAAAAATAGGGCTGGGGGTGGAGCTCAGAGGTAGAATGGCCCTGCAGCTTCCAGGGCCTAGTACTTACCCTTCCCATTAAACCTTTTCCTCTCCACCTCTTGACTCCCACCTTTCTTTTTAAAATAAGAATGAAAACTTCACTCCCACTAAGTTTCTGAAACCAGAGTATCCCAAAGAAAGACATTCATAAAGACAAGAGAAAGAGATTCCTCAAGCTTCTGTTTCACTCTGTAGAACCATGGGTCAGTCTCATTTGCTCCTGACAACACCCCTCAGAGACCATCAGAGCAGATAAAAAATAGGGACAAATGAGGTCTAAAAGGTCGCCTGAGGCTAAATCAAATGTGGTAAGTTAGTGATGGTATCTGACCAGCTCAGTTCAATAGCCGTTTATTGAACGGCTCTTAGATCGTGGCCATTATACTGACCTCCAAACTCCAAAATGTTTTCTGCTACAAAGAATTTGCATAGTATGAAATACTTCTCTGTCTCACTCAATTTGACGATCATGCTACCTAAAAAGCTACTGTAATGCTGGGGTAGAGCTCAGTGGCAGAGTGCTTATCCGGCATACACAAAGCCTAGGGTTTGACTCCCAGAACCAAAAGAAAGCAAAAAACAAACAAACAAACAAACAAAAAAGCTGTGTTAGCATCAAGTCACTGGAAGAACCAGGGATCTCCACGAAAAAATCACCAGTTGTACGGTCCGATACAAACGGTCTAAGGGCTCTAAGCTAGTTTTCACATCCCTAAGTATGTGAACTACTTCCCACTAAGTGATTGTAAGATCCACATGAGAGAGAGGACAGAAAAGTAGCTGGTAAACTGTAAAGTTCCATCGCAGGTATGAGCCGACTGTTATCTGATTTACCAGTGGAATGCAAGATCAAACTTAGGGGGAGGGGAGGGGAAAGCCTGGTAGGAAAACATCCCTAGGTACCCAGCGCTTAAAAGACCTCCCAGGGAGAGTAGCAAGATTACAAAAGCCCACTCGGCTTCCCGGGGAGGCTACCCGGGGCCACAGAGGAGGCCTGGGTCAGTCCTGCTCTGCAAATGTGCGCCTTTCCATTTGCTCCAGGTGGTGGCAGGAGGTGAAGGGGGCAACGCAGACAGCTGGCGCAACATGAAACAGAAGCATCTATGTCTCACCTTAAAAAAGAGAAAAACACCTGTGGGAAAAAAGGGGGGAGGGACAGGAGAGGAGCAGGCAGGCGCTCGGGGCCTTTCAGCTGGTGCGTGAGAAAGCCATAAGTAGCCCCAGACAGCTGCAGGACGCCCGCCGCCATCTGCAATCACAGTGGCTCACTGTCAGAAGAAAGCTGTCCTCCCTCGGGGGAATCGCAAAGGCTGTCAATGTTCTAGCCATGAGAAAACACAAATCTACCCAGAACATTCCAACATGTGGGGGCCTGATCGAGCTGGAAAGGTGCTCCATGGGAGTTGACTCTCACAGGCTTGGCCCTTGGTGGCCCGGGAATGTCAGCAGGAGGCGCGCTGCCCAGGCAGGGAAAGTGGCGTCTGGACGTGCTGGGGACAGGCCCGCCGCTTCTCACTTAAGAAGGCGGCAGAGCGAGACAGCTAGACAGGCTGTCAGTCAAGCCATCTGGGTTCAAATTCAAACCCCCGCATGGGATCTGGGGTTGCTTTAGTAGGAAGCCCCTTAACTTAGCTGAGCCTCCATTTCCTGACCTGTAAAGTAGGGGCTAAGAATGGCGCCTTCCTCCAAGAGGTTCCAATGACCAAGTAAGATATTGTTTCTAAAGCAATTAGAAAGTACTCAGGCAACAGATGTTGGCTCTCAAAATATTATTTCAAAAGACAAGTTTACTAACTTACTTCGTAAGAACTAGAGATAGGGAGACAGAATTGAAGAAAGTGGAAACTTGGCCGCATCAGCAAGCATATGAACAGCCTCTGAGCAGGGGGTGAAACTGTAATAGCCTCACATACCCAAGACCCTGGGCTCCCTCCCCAGCACCAACAAACAAAAACCGAAAGGCAGGCCTCGGGCAAACAGAGACGGGAGGCCAGAGTCCGGCTCCCCACCTCGCCAGCTCTGTGATCCTGGACGGGCCGCAGAGCTTGTGCCTCTGTCCACCTTTGCAAAATGGCGATGTAATAACACTGTATAGTAATGTTGGAGCCAAGGTCAAACAAGGCAATTAATATCTTGGAACACACCCCCTGGCAAATGAAAAGTGCTTAACAATTATTTCATTTACTGCCAAAAAAAAATAATTTTCTGCTAATTAAATTTAAAGTCTGAGGCTGGGCGTGGTGGCGCACGCTTGTCATCCCAGCATTTGGGAGGCTGAGACAGGAGGACCGCGGTTCTCAGCAAGCCTCAGCTACTTAGTGAGGTACTCTGCAACTCAGTGAGACGCTGTCTCCAAATAAAGAATAAAAAATAGGGACGGGGGGGGGTATAGCTCGGAGGTAAAATGCCCTTGGATTCCATCCCCAGTACTGCAAAAAAAAAAAAAAATTTAAGGTTTTCCCAGTGTAGTGGCACACAACTGTAATCTCAGTAGCTGGGAAGCTAAGACAGGAGGTCACAGGTTTGAGGACAGTCTCAGTAAGTAGGAGGACTCACATCAACCTACCGAGTCCTTGTTCCAAAATAAAAATAAATTTAAAAGCCGGGAATGGTGGCGCACACTTGTAATCCCAGCATTCGGGAGGCTGAGACCGAAGGATCGCGGTTTGCGGACAGCCTCAGATACTTAGTGAAACCCTGTTTCAGAATAAAGAATAAAAAATTGGGCTGGGGATGTAGCTCTGAGGTCAAATGCCTCTGGGTTTCATCCCCAGACCCGCAAAATAAATAAATAAATTAATTAATTAATTTTAAAATAGGGCTTGCGGTGTAGCTCAGATGTAGAATGTCTCTGGGTTAAATCCCTAGTCCCACACCAAAAATAAATAAATAAATAGATAAACAAATAGATAAATAAAGCCCATCTTTCTGAGTAATTAAAACAAAATAAACTTTATTCTTGCTTACTGTCCTCATAAGTAACTTATCTTTTAAGAAAATGTATCAGACTTTCCTAGGAAGACATAATTTACCCAGTAACATTTTGAGATTGGCCCACCCTGTGGTTTGACTCTCCCTGTTTATTTTAACTAAACTAAACAGGAAATTTATCTGAGGTAACTGGGAATTCTGAATTGTCCCTGAGAACTAAGATTGATACTGTTCATACTTATGTTTTATATTTTATAATCAAGTCGTAGCCATAAAAGCCAAATGTCTAAAAAAATTAGCAAAAATTCAAAACACATTTGTGTTATCAGTCTTAAAATAATTCATCTGGCACATTATTAAAAGCTTCCAGTTCAGTAGAATTTTGTAGTAACAAAAATGTATATTAAAGACATCAGAAAATATAGTCATTCCTTTATTCAATAAACATTTCTGAATGCCTACTTCATGCCAGACACTATCTTCTGTTTTAAATCAAATATAGTGTATTTGTTCAGTCTTACAAAGTTTTCTTATTTATCATTACCTACAATTTCATTCAAATTTTTGCATGATCTGATAACACCGCAACCTGATTAAATCAGTTAAATTTAAAAAACACCCTGTCACTTTAAGAATGCGTGCTGGTTTTGCCATTAACATTCCTCTCTGGTTTTATGTTCTTGGGCTGTGCTGTGGGATATAGCATAAATTATCTGCCTTCAGCAAAACGCACAGCTGAAATGCCCGCTGCCTGACAGCGCTTGTTAGGCCCTTAGCCACTGGGATTACACACTGCTGGCAATGCTCTTCCTCCCAGCCATCTCAAGAAAAGTCTTTACAGGGTCAAAGGCAGGAGTTTGGCAACCCAGTACCCAGTCAGGCCCAGTAGTTCAGCACCATGCTTAGTGGTTAATTAATACCCAAAATGAAAAGAATCCCAGAGGGTTTTTTTTTTTTTCGGGGGGGGGGTACTGAGGATTGAACTGTACCTCTGAGCCATATGTTTTATTTTTTTTATTTGGAAACTGCTCTCAGTTGCTGAGGCTAGCCTTTGGGATCCCCCCCCCCCCCTTGTGATACTGAAGATTGAACACAGGCATTTTACCTCTCGGGTACACCCCCAGCCCTATATTTATTTATTTATTTATTTATTTATTTATTTATTTATTTATTGTGGCACTGGGGATGGAACCCAGGGGCAATCTACCTTCGAGCTACTGCCTCAGTCCTATTTTTTATTCTTTTTTTGGAAACAGGGTCTCACTGAGTTGCAAAGGGCCTCACTAAGTAGCTGAGGCTGTTGGTTAACCATGATCCTCCTCTCTCAGCCTCCCAAATGCTGGGACTACAAGCGTGCGTCCCCACGCCCGGCTTTAGTAGTCCTTCTAAGGAGCCTGTTGCTCTGTCCTCCCTGTGACCCACACCTCCGCCTTCTGCAAGGCTGGTCTTTTGCCTCCTGCTCTGGAGATCACCAGAAGCCATCTGCTTCTTGGAAGCTTTTCCAGCTGTAGAGATCTCATGAACCACATCCTCCACGCTGACGATGCCTTATTTTCCAAAAGACCAAGCTGGCAAAGCGGTATCCGCCAAGGCGATCGGCTTCTGGTTGGTTTTGCCACAGCCAGGCTTGCAGATTAGCCCATTTACTTACTTGAGATTTGGTTACCCCACGCAATGCAGGGTTCCAGAATCCTCAGCATGTCAACTGAAGCCCCGCTGAGCTTAACAAAGGTGTCACCGAAGGTTTGGCGAAGACAAAGAAGCTGTGAGACCTTTGGGATCCTGGGGCTCCCACCACTGAGACCTCTGAGCCTGACAACATCAATTTGGGTTCTTGGGGTTCCCCGAAGCCACTCCTCTTCTTGCGGTCCTAACCACTGGACTCTCCGTCCACACTCCTGCCCCTATCCGGGTAAAAGCCCTTAGCTTTAGCCTATGGACGCTTCTGCCTTGCCTCTTGGGCAAACTTCCTTCTCAAGTGCTTGATCTTCAGCTCGGCCAACTTCTCTAGCTTCTTAAGGGCTTCTTTTTCTTCTCTTCAGCACCCTCTATAGTTCCCACAGCAAAGAGGATAAGGCTCTTTCTTGAGCCAAAAGTTATTCAAATCTCTCCCCTTTCAGCCTGCCGACCTACATCCTTTGCTCTCTGGGCAGTGTGGCGGCTCTCCCTCCCGGCCCTCCTGTCCTTGTTTTGGGGGCATCCTTTTTAGCAGAGCACAGAGACTCAGCTCAGACACTACCCAACTATTAATAGTATGTCTTTAGATGACATCATTTCACTATTATATAGAGATAATTTTCTTGAATAAAAGCAAATTAACTAAATTAGGCTATGTTGTATTTCATGCAGTCTTTGTTAGACAAACAAGAAAAAAAAAGTAAACCAGATTCTCCTATCCCTACTAAAAAGTAACCCCAACAATTTCAGCCAGTCAGGAAAAAGTCATTCCTCACCTGGAGTGGTGGCAAACTAATCCCAGTACTTGGGAGGCTGAGAACAGAGGATCACAAGTTGGAAGCCAGCCTCAGCAAATTAGTGAGACTCTGTTTCCAAATAAAAAATAAAGTAAGCCGGGCGTGGTGGCGCACGCTTGTAATCCCCGCGCTTGGGAGGCTGAGACAGGAGGATCGCACAGGTTCGAAGCCAGCCTCAGCTACTTAGCGAGGCTCTCAGCGACTTAGTGAGACCCTGTTTCCAAATAAAATATAAAAAAAAATCTGGGAGTATAGCCCAGAGGTAGAAAGCCTCTGGGTTCCATCCCCAGTACCACAAAAAAATAAATAAATAAAATAAAATAAAATAAAAAATAAAAAAAATAAAGTAAGTCCGGGGGTGTAGCCTGGAGGTAGAAGGCCCCTGAGTTCCATCCCCAGTACCACACACAACACACAAAAAAGTAATTTCTCTGCCTTTTATTATTCAGATATGCTATCACCCACTGTGTGAAGGCCTGCCTGCCTCTAGCTCCACGGAATTAAGTGCTAATGTTATTTGTTTATTTGTTTGTTTGTTTGTTTTGTAGTACTGGGGATGAAACCCTGGGACATTCTGCCTTCCAGCTATAGCCCCAGCCCTATTTTTTATTCTTTATTTGGAAACAAGGTCTCACTAATTTGCAGAGGGCCTCACTAAGCAGCTAAGGCTGTTACAATCCTCCTGTCTCAGCCTCCCACATACTGGGATTACAAATTTATGCTACCACACCCAGCTGCTAATGTTATTTTTTTAACTATTATTATGATTGGTAAAGCATATTTATTATACAAATTGATGTTTCACTGTGACATGTCCATACATGCATATATTATGGTTGAATTGTTTCCTTTAAGAGTATTTCAAGCCAGGCGTGGTGGCACACGCTTGTGATCCCAACATTCGGGAGGCTGAGACAGGAGAATCCTGGTTCACAGACAGTCTCAGCTACTTAGTGAGGCCCTCAGCAACTTAGTGAGACCGTGTTTCAAATTAAAAAGAATAGAAATAGGGCAGAGGGTGTAGCTCAGAGGTCGATTGGCCCTGGTTTCCATCCCCAGACCTGAAAAAAATATATATTTTGGAACTCACAGCTACCTTTTACTTGAACTTCTAAACCTTATCCTTAAAAAAAAAAAAAAAAAAAAAGTTGTTTCAATTAATTTTTTTTGGTGTGGTACTGGGGGTGGAACCCAGAGCATTTCTATCTCCAGGCTACACCCCAGCCCTATTTTATCATTTATCTGGAAACAGGGTCTCACTAAGTTGCTGAGAGCCTCACTAAGTAACTTAGGCTGGCTTCCAACCTGTGCGATCCTCCTGTCTCAGCCTCCCAAGCGCTGTGATTACAAGTGTGTGCCACCATGCCCGGCTGCAAGAATTATTTTTGCCTGTGTGTTCATCAAACTTAAGTACTTTCACCAGGTGTGGTGGCGCAAGCTTGTAATCCCCGCACTTGGGAGGCAGAGACAGGAGGATCATGCAGGTTCGAAGCCAGCCGCACTGGCTTAAGAGACCCTGTTTCCAAATAAAAAAGTATGAAAAAATAGGTCTGGGAGTGTAGCCCGGAGGTAGAAGGGCTTCCAGGAACCCCAGTACCACACACACACAAAAAAAAAACCTTAAGTATTTTCTTACAACATCAAATGTCAAGGTTACCAAGTTTTTCTAATGTAATTTATGGTCTACATGTTTCCCTACTGGAATTTTTTTTTTTTTTCAGCTCTGGAGATGGAACCCAGGAACATATACCTCTGAGAGACACCCCCAGCCCTATATTTTTGTGGTCTATTTTTATTTTTTTTTAATGTGGATCATATTGAAAATGGCATACATTCAGACTGTGTTTGGTGCCCTCTCCCCCACTTCTTCTTCCCCCTCCCAACCATGAGTGTCCAGGCTGACCATGCTACATTCATACTTTTACACAGATTTGGATGTAGCTCCTCCATTAATCATCCTCAGCCTTCCTCCTCCTCTATCTTTCCATTCTAGCTTTGCTGAGGTTTCCCCTCCATTATCTGGAGTCCCTCTGGTATCCCTAATACTCCCTAGTTTGGGCATGCTG
Source organism: Muscardinus avellanarius (assembly GCF_963383645.1). Taxonomy (NCBI): domain Eukaryota; kingdom Metazoa; phylum Chordata; class Mammalia; order Rodentia; family Gliridae; genus Muscardinus; species Muscardinus avellanarius. The sequence goes on from NC_137795.1 coordinate 7,375,734, forward strand.
GCGAGAATGTGGGGAAAGAGGAATTCTTTTGCATTGTTGGCGGGAATGCAAACTAGTTCAGCCACTATGGAGATCAGGGTGGAGATTCCTTAGGAAACTGGGAATGGATGCACCATATGATCCGGCTCTACCCCTCCTGGGTATCTTTCCAAAGGGGTTGAAATCAGAGAACTACGGTAACATATGCATACCCATGTTCACAGCAGCTCAATTCACAATAGCCAAACTATGGAACCAACCTAGGTCTCCATCAACAGATGAATGGATTGCAAAATTATGGGAAATACACACAATGGAATTCTACTCAGCAATAAAGAAAACAAAATCATGTAATTCGCAAGAAGATGGAAAGACCTGGAGAACATTATGTTAAGTGAGATCAGCCAAGCACAGAAAGAGAACAGACATATGTTTTCTCTAGTATTTTTATTTCTTTGAAACAGGATCTCACTGAGTTGTGAAGGGCATCACTAAGTGAGGCTGTCCGCCAACTGCGATCCTCCAATCTCTGCCTCCCAAATGCTGGTATTACAAGCATGTGCCACCACATCCGGCCTCCGACTGGAATTTTTTTTTTTTTTTTTTTTTTTTTTTAGTGGTACTGGGGATGGAACCCAGGGGCCTTCTACCTCTGGGCTACACTCTCAGACCTATTTTTTATATTTTATTTGGAAACAGGGTCTCTTAAGCCAGCTGAGGCTGGCTTCGAACCTGCGCGATTCTCCTTTCTCCACTTCCCAAGTGTAGGGATTACAAGCGTGCGCCACCACACCCGGCTCCTACTGGAAATTTTAAAGAGAAAAAAAAGTAAATCTCTACTATCCATCTAAAACCCTGTTCCATAATAAGTCAGATTTTGAATGGAAGAGATTTTGTGTTGCCTGAAGCCTGCTTTCATTCTCAATTACTTTTCATATGCTTTTAAAACCCATCTGTTACAGGTCTTCACAACTCTGATTCTCTTTGTAGTGAAGCCTATGTGTTTAATTTACTAGAGAACAGTCTTTACTGGGGAAAAAAAATCGAAGGCTTGGATATAACCATTGCTCCTTTCTGAGTTAGTTTTATGAGTTTTGTTTTGTTTTGTTTTGTTTTTGGTTTTTTTCGGGTCTGGGATGGAACCCAGGAGCATTCTTTTTTTTTTTTTTTTTTTTTTTTTTTTTGCGGGTCTGGGGATGGAACCCAGGGGCATTCTACCTCCAAGCTGCACCCCCTGCCCCACTTTTTATTCTTTATTTGTAAACAGGGTGTCACTGAGTTGCGGAGGGCCTCACTGAGTAGCTGAGGCTCCCTGCGAACTGCGATCCTCAGGTCTCAGCCTCCCAAATGCTGGGATGACAAGCGCGCACCACCACGCCCGGCTTTATGAGTATTTTTTACATTGGATTTTCTCCCTCATATCTAGGGACTAAAATGCCTTTTCAGGAGCCCAAACCAGGTCAAGGGTAAGAGCTGTTCTAGAGATTATTTTTAGAGGAAATAAAATTCACTGAAGCTAGGCCAGGTCTTATTCTGTCAAAAAGCACCGTTTCTTTGTTATAAACATGTTCTATTTTACCAAAACAGGGGCAAGCTGACCAGTATGGATGTGCACCGAAAATTCCTTAAACAAAAATGTGGTTAGGACATGGGACCATACGTTTTGATTCACAACGGGGGAATTTAGAAACTGCTTGCAAGCTACAGATAGACATCTTAGCTCTTTTGAGCAGAAGTACATCTTTTTTGCCTTTGTGCCTCCTGCAGACCCTACAAGGGGTAGAAAGGGGATGGAACCTTTTTACCTCTGGGCTACACACCCAGACCTATTTTATATTTTATTTGGAAACAAGGTCTCTTAAGCCAGCAAGGCTGGCTTTGAATCTGTGCCATCCTCCTGTCTCTGCCTCCCAAGTGCGGGGATTACAAGCCACCACGCTTTATTTATTTTTTCAATAAAGTAATTTCAATAAATTGTTTTGCAAAATAAATAATATGAGTAGATATAAGATATATGGCCTAAAAATATATCGTTTACAAGGACCTCCAAATTTGAATACAGGAGAATTTTAATGTGTATTCAGGGTCTTACTAGCTCTAATATCTCAGAAAAGTCAAGCACTCTGTCTGTATCTTTTCGCACTGGGAAAGTAGAGGTAATACAACTCACTGCTGCACAGGGGTGCTGTGTGGATTAACCCCTTAATGCTCTAAAGCAGGGTCCACGCGCTGTTATCATTAATGCACACTGTATATCTCTCTGAAATTACCTGCCACCTTAAAATGCTATGGCTTGTAAGGGCACCTCTCTTCTGCAATGTTTACGAAAGTTTAAAGAAAGTTCAAGAAGTTTTTGGGTTTTTTTTTGTTGTTTTTTTTTTTTTTTTTAAGGCACATGGACTAAAGTAGGGAAAAGAACAAGGAATCCTGAATTTGTCATGTTTGATTCCATGCTTCTTGCTACGTCAAGTTACGCTTCTGGAAATCATAGATCATTATGCTAGGAGAAAACATTTTAAACACACATCACAAGTTCAAAATACGTTCTGTACTTTTAAGAGGTCGATTTGTATCCCAGTACTTGGGAGGCTGAGACAGGAGGATCGCGCAGGTTCGAAGCCAGCCTCTGCTATTTAGTGAGGCTCTCAGCAACTTAGTGAGACCCTGTTTTCAAATACAATATAAAATAGGTCTGGGAGTATATCCCGGAGGTAAAAAGACCCTGGGTTCCACCCCCAGTACCACACACACAAAAAATCAATTTGTAATAGAACTAAGCAATTAAACTTTTTGCTGAAATAAAATTATGATTTATTATAATTAAATTGATTTATAATAATTATATGTAATCTGACTAATTGAAACAATCTGACATTAATGAGACTAGATCTTTGTTTTTGCTGTTGTTAAAATTGTATAATATGCCAGGCGTGGTGGTGCATGCTTGTAATCCCAGCATTCAGGAGGCTGAGAGAGGAGGATCTCTGTTAGAGAACAGCCTCAGCTACTTAGTGAGGCCCTTTGCAACTCAGTGAGATCCTGTTTCAAAATAAAGAATAAAAAATATGACTGGGAGTGTAGCTTAGAGGTAGAATGCCCCTGGGTTCCATGTCCAGTACCGAAAAAAAAAAAAAAAAAAAAAGATTGTAGAATATATTTTTTGGTAGTTGGGGTTAAATTTAGGGGCATTTTACCACTTTTTATTTTTTATTTTGAAACAGGATCTCACTAAATTGTTGAGGCTATCTTCCAGCATTCAATCTCCCAATTCTTTTTTTATTGCTTTTTTTCTTCCTTTCTTTCCTTTTCTCTTCCTTTCTTTTCTTTTCTTTACTTTTTTTTTTTTTTTTTTTGGTATTGGGGATTGAACCCAGGGGCATCCTACCTCCAAGTTACAATCCCAGCCCCAGTTTTTAAAAATAAGGTCTCACAGCCGGGCATAGTGGCACATGCTTGTAATCCCCGCGCTTGGGAGGGAGAGACAGGAGGATCGCGCAGGTTCAAAGCCAGCTTAGGAGACCCTGTTTCCAAATAAAATATAAAAAAGGTCTGGAAGTATAGCCCGGAGGTAGAAAGCCTCTGGGTTCCACCCCCAGTACCACCAAAAAATAATAAATAAATAAATAAATAAATAAATAAATAAATAAATAAATAAAAGAAGCAACCCTTTCCCAGGCATGGTGGCGCACGCTTGTAATCCCCGCGCTTGGGAGGCAGAGACAGGAGGATGGCACAGGTTCGAAGCCAGCCGCACGTGCTGGCTTAGGAGACCCTGTTTCCAAATAAAAATGTAAAAATAGGTCTGGGATTGTAGCCCGGAGGTAGAAGGGCTTCCAGGAACCCCAGTACCACCAAAATAAATAATAATAATAATAATAAGGTCTCACTCGGTTGCTGAAAGTCTCACTAAATTGCTGCGGTTAGTCTTGTGATCCTCCTGCCTCAGCCTCCCAAGTACAGAGATTCCGGATGTGTGCCACTGGGCCTGGCAGAAAACAAATTCTTAAATTCACAGAATTAACTCACAACTGAACAGCAGTAATAGTGGTAATGGCGATACCTTCTGTTTGTACAGCGGTTTACAACTACAGCCGAAGGCAAGTATTCTGAAGAATTTGAGACTGCCCTAGTTGAAAACTAACAAGTCGGCAGAAGACCTGAGGCTTTTAGATCAGAAGAGGACAGCCTATTACGCACAGCCATAGCAGCCTCCAGAACATCTTCACCAGTTCTCCAAGCCCCAGGTCCCACAGAGACACAAGGAAGGCCGGGAGACGCCGGCACAGTGTTGTGCTATGGGGCGTATTATAGGACAGGAATCCCCGCCTCAAAGAAAGGCAATCTCTTCCAAGGCTGTTTGCTTCTTGCGCTGCAAGAAGAAAGAAAAAGAAAAGGAGAGAGTCAGGAAGGAAAAGTAAATGCTGAAGCTGTTTGATCTATCAGCAATCGTGAGAAACTGTCCAGAAACATAGGCTGTCGGTGCCTCTGCTCACCAGGCAGGCGCGCGTCGGTCTTAGAGGACCAGGGAGAAGTCTATGCCAACGCGACGGTGACTGCACATCTTGGTTTGTGGTGACCGTCTTGGCTAATACCTGTGGCCTCGGCTTAATTTTGCTCTCAGAGTGTCCCAGTTTAGACAGGACATCATACGGTCACCATACTTACCTGTGAGTAGTGCTGAAGTCAGTGGTTCGTTAGGTCAATCAGAGAGCACCAAAAAATGGAGATCAAAACGGAGAACGTCACATCCTGCACTCTGTCTCAGAAACCACTAAGTGAAGACTCCTTCGAGCACTTAGTAAGAAGAAAAGGGGTTGCAGCAGGAGATAGTAAATCTAGTATGTGCTTTACAAGTCACTCGTGCTGGGGATGGAGCTTGATGGTAGAGGACCCGCCTAAATGTGCAAGGCTCTGGGTTCCACCCACAGAACCGAAGGAAAAAACACAACTAAAACTGGCAACTCAAGTTTTCACACAGATGGTATCACAGCTACTTTGCCCAACTACTTTTCCATCTTTACTGAAAAGTTTTGGGGACTCTTTAAGTTAGGTACTCCTAAAACTAAGAAATTGTCGTAGTTTCCATTTTCAGTTGTACAGATATATATATATATATATATATATATATATATATATATATATATATATATATATTTTTTTTTTTTTTTCAGAACTGGAGATGGAACCCAGGGTAATTCTACCTCCGAGCTATAGCCCCAGCTCTATTTTCTTTTTTCTTTTTTTTCTTTTCTTTTCTTTTCTTTTATTTTTACCCAGGGTCTTTCTACCTCCAGGCTATACTCCCAGACCTATTCTATATTTTATTTGGAAACAGGGTCTCACTAACTTGCTGAGAGCCTCACTAAGTAGCTGAGGCTGGCTTCGAACCTGTGTGATCCTCCTGTCTCAGCCTTCCAAGCGCGGGGATTACAAGTGTGCACCATCACACCCGGCTTTTTTGTTCTTTATTTTGAAACAGGGTCTTACAGAGTTGCAAGGGACCACACTAAGTCACTGAGGCTGTCTTCGAACCATAATTCTCCTGTCTCAGCCTCCTAAGTGCTGGAATTACAAGCGTGTGCTACCATGCTCGACTTTGTACAGAATATCGTGTGTGTGTGTGGTACGGGGGACTGAACCCAGGGGCATTCTACCTTCGAGCTGCACCCCCAATCTGATTTTATTATTTGGAAACAAGGTGTCACTAGGTTGATGAGAGTCTCACTACTTGATGAGGCTGGCCTGGAACCCTCAATCCTCCTATCTCAACCCCCCCAAGTACTGGGATTACAGGCTTGTGTGCCAACTCACCTGGTTGTAAAGAATATTTTTTTCCATATCTGGAGATGGAACCCAGAGGCATTCAACCTCTGACCTACACCCCCTGCCCTATTTTTTATTCTTTATTTTGAAACAGGGTCTCACTAAGTTACAGAGGGCCTCACTAAGTAGCTGAGGCTGGAAATGAACTGTGATCCTCTGGTCTCAGCCTCCTGAATTCTGGGATTACAAGCATGCGCCACCATGCCCAGCTCTAGTAAAGAATCTTTTAAGTATCCAGTGGATTTCGTGTGCCTTTGGACAATCCACTGCTCCCAGGTCCCACTCCCTTAGCAGGGCCTGCTCCTGTCCTCAGCTCCTCCCCCCATCCTTGGGTTCCACTCTGACCCCTGTCTCCACAATCAATTCTAACCTTAGACAGTAGTGATTTAATGAGTTTTAACTCAATACCATGAAACAAGCTCAATTTGTACTAACTGGCCCAAGTAATCCAGTTGTGTCAAGGCCCTCTGCAACTTCTGTCTTCTTGCAGAGAGCATTGGTGTACATCTAAATCGCCATTTATGGTAAGTGAATCCTGGGTGGTCTCATCTCCTGAAATAGAATTGGGGAGTGGGGCCTTGTCACGCTCTGCCAGACCCCTCCCCCCAAGTAAGAAAACCAGGCAGCAGATTTTAAGTCCTGAGACACCGATTTTCCAAAGCCAATCGACCGGGCTGATTTTCAAATCCCACAGGCTCCTGGCTTCTCTGCGCCTAGCCGACAGAGGAGACATTATCCCCACGAGGGACTTTCAAGGTGCACACTTTAATAGCATACCTTCCATCTCATATAACATAGAGCACCCAGTGCCTGGACGTTCTTTCTATATAAACCAACCCAGAGTCTCTCAAAATAATGGTCATGTTAAAACCTCAGTTCTAGCCGGGCGGGGTGGCGCAGGCTTGTAATCCCAGCATTCAGGAGGCTGAGACAGGAGGATCTGGGTTTGCAGACAGCCTCAGCTACTTAGTGAGGCCCTTCGCAACTCAGTGAGACCCAGTTTCAAAATAAAAGATAAAAATAAAAAATAGGGCAGGGGGTGTAGCTAGGAGATAGAACGACCCTAAGTCCCACCCCAGTATCGCAAATAAATAAATAAATAAATAAATAAATAAATAATCTCAGTTCCATTGGTCTTACTCCAATTTTGCCACAAGCGGTGTTCGTACTTGACTCTGTCCTGACGTATCACTGAGGATTTCTGCATTTCTCCTCTCCATCCACAACCATGCCCAGTGAATTCATTACATTGGTTCCAGCAGGTTTTCAGGAACAAAACATGGAAGATTAAAACAATGGTCTGTGTTGCAAAATAGTCTCAGTAGGTGACAGATTATTAGAATACCTGGGCTTTGTATGTTTATGATTTTCTATTTATACGAGCTCCTAGAGAGTTACTTAAATTTAAATGCACAAAATTATAAAACTCCATAACAAAATTTGTATATGTGTCATGAATGCAAGTATGTAAAAAAATATATATATATATATATATATATGAGCGTGTAGGTAAAACCTTAAAAGCAAAGCCGGGCATGGTGGCTCACGTTTGTAATTCCAGTACTTGAGAGGCTGAGACAGGAGGCTTGCAAGTTCGCAGCCAACCTCAGCTACTCAGTGAGGTCCTCTGCAACTTAGTGAGACCCTATTTCAAAATAAAAAATAAAAATTAGGGCTGGGGTGTAGGCCGGCAGTAGAATATCCCTGGGTTCAATCCCTAGTACTGCAAAAAAAACAAAAAAACAAAAACAAAAAACCAACCCTAAAAACAACCCACAGGAGCCAGGCATGGTGGCACACGTTGGTAATCCCAGCGCTCGGGAGGCTGAGACAGGAGGATCACGGTTCCTCGACAGCCTCAGCTACTTAGTGAGGCTCTCAGCAATTTAGTGAGACCCTGTTTCCAAATAAAGTATAAAATAGGGCTGGGAGTATAGCCCAGAGGTAGAAAGCCCCTGGGTTCCACTCCTAGTACCCCCCACCCCGCCAAAAAAACAACCCACAAATAGCAATGAACAATACACTTCATATAAAAGTGCATAGTGAGCCGGGCGCGGTGGCGCACGCTTGTCATCCGAGCATTGGGGAGGCTGAGACCGGAGGATCGCGGTTCGTGGACAGCCTCAGCTACCTAGTGAGGCCCTTTGCAACTCAGTGAGACCCTGTTTCAAAATAAAGAATAAAAAATAGGGCAGAAGATATCGCCTGAAGGTAGAATGCCCCCGGGTTCCATTCTCAGACCGGAAAAAAAAAAAAGAGTATTATAATTATATAGAGTTTTTTGCTTCTTTTTCTTTTTCTTTCTTTCTTTCTTTTTTTTTTTTTTTTTTTTTTTTTTTTTTGCAGTACTGGGGATGGAACCCAGGAGCATTCTGCCTCTGAGCTCCACCCCCAGTCCTATTTTTTATTCTTTATTTATTTTGTACTGGGGATAGAACCCAGGGGCATTCTACCTCCGAGATCCACCTCCAGTCCTATTTCTTATTCTGTATTTTTGTAACAGGGTCTCACTAAGTTTCAGAGGGCCTCACTAAGTAGCTGAAGCTGTCTGTGAACCAGCATCCTCCGGTCTCAGCCTCCAGAATGCTGGGATTACAAGCATACGCCACCACGCCTGGCTGAGTTGTTTGCTTTTTAAAAAATATCTATTTTGCATTTTTAAAGGGATAGGAAATTATAGTATTTATTTGTCATAAGAAAATGCTTTGTAAGCATGCTGAGATAACGCAATGGGAAATACTGTGCTTTCTCAATGCCTCCCTTTTAACGAGCTCTTCCTTAACCAAATCTTGGTTTAGCTTTGTATTGATTGTAGAACATGGACCCTTTCCTATGCACATGTGTGTTTTCTAGAGGCCCCAAAAGGTTAACAGCTGTTATATATCATTATATACTAACAGTCTGGTCTAATGGATAGGACCGAATCAGCAATCTTAATATTTTCCTCTGAGCTCGATAGCCCTGGCGAGCCACTTAACAGCTATCACCTCTGTTTTCTTTCAAAATGAATAATAATAATAATTGTTGAACTAGGAAAATAGCTATAAAGTATATTTATATTAAGAGCCTCAGTGAAAAATAAGAAATGAATATAAACTAACATATTAAAAGACTCAGCTCTTGGGTTTATTATAATGGAGTATTAACTATGAAATTTAAATTGGACTGTTAGTATAGTCAAACACCTTGACTTTGACTATACTAATATCAGAACATTTTGGCAGGTGTGTGTGTGTGTGTGTGTGTGTGTGTGTGTGTGTGTGTGTGTGTTACTGGAGATTGAACCCATGGGTATTCTACCTCTGAGCTACACCCTCAGTCCTATTTTATTTTTTATTTTGAAACAGAGTTTGTTTCACTGAGTTGTTGAGGGCCTCACTAAGTTGTTGAGGCTGGAGGCAAACTTTCCATCCTCCTGTCTCAGCCTCGCAAGTACTAGGACTAGACATTTTCAAGTTATAAAATGTATAGTAGTATTGTCATAGATTCACCACTGTAATGACAAACTTTATTTTATTTAATTATTTATTTATTTATTTATTTATTTATTTATTTATTTATTTATTTTGTGGTACTGGGGGTGGAACCCAGAGGCTTTTTACCTCCGGGCTATACTCCCAGACCTTTTGTTATATTTTATTTGGAAACAGGGTCTCACTAAGATGCTGAGAGCCTCACTAAGCAGCTGAGGCTGGCTTCGAACCCGTGCGATCCTCCTGTCTCAGCCTCCCAAGCGTGGGGATTACAAGCGTGCACCACCACGCCCGGCTAATGACAAACTTTAAAACCCCTGCTTTTTCACAAGTTACTGAAGCCAAAATTACCATCCCACTGTCTAAAAAGTGAGCCTTCGAGCTGTCAAATGAGTGAGCAGAGATCCATTATGACTTTAACAAGAATGTTACTCGCCATGGGGATCACTGCTATTAACAGTAGGAAATGAATCGTTTAGAGACATTGCAATTGAATCGAAATGTTTTCCAACCATTTAAATAAATGTCTTCATTCTTTACTTCACAATAAAACTTGCTTTTACTAGCCTCTCTACTGTAGGAGTGTTTCGCAAGACTTTCCTGATACTACCATTTCAGATGCTTGTTATAGTTTTAAACCTCTATATTCCAATTTCTGTACAGAGACAGTAGTAGCTATTAAGTTGGAGTAACTTAATGTTTGAAATCGCACGTGAGGACCCTATTCCAGCTACGAACATTACCCCCAGTATAGAAATATTAACCAGCTACTTATTTCAAGTTTCTACACATTGCAGGAATCCCCAACCTTCTTAAAGGTTTGCCTTCCAAACTTTCAGCTACCCAGAGTCAACCAGTATGGGAAAACAGGGAATGGAGAGTTCTAGAAATAAACACCATTCCTGGTAGCATGAAATCCTGTGCCATCCATTTCCCTTCTGCCCAGGACATGAATGACCCCTTTGCCCAGACTTTCTACATAGCATATACCACGCAGCGGCCGGTTACTTAGCAGCTGTCCTGGGTATCAGATGAACTGGCACGGCAGCACAGAGTCTGTGCCCAAGTGACACACAGAACATGGCTGCCCAAGGCCCTCACAGTGTCTACGCCATCCCTCGCTTCCGCCCTGGAGACACTGCGTCCACTCACACCATAACAAGGGGAGGAAGTACAATAGGGTACTTTAAAAGAACATATTCACACCATTTTTTTTTTTTTTGCAGTACTGGAGATGAAGCCCAGGGATATTCTACTTTTGATCTACACCCCCTGCCCTATTTTTTATTCTTTATTTTGAAACCGGGTCTCGCTGAGTTGCGGAGGGCCTCGCTAAGCGTCTGAGGCTGTCCGCGAACCGCGATCCTCCCGTCTCAGCCTCCCGAATGCTGGGATTACAAGCGTGCGCCACCACGACCAGCTCTATTCACAGCATTTTAGTGCAGTATATTGTTATAATTGTTCTATTTTACTTAGTATTCTTCACCTCTCACTGTGCCTAATTTATACATTAAACATTACCATAGTATTGTATGTATAGGAAAAAAGATAGTACATAAAGGATTCAGTACTATATGTGATTTCAGGATCCACTGGAGGTCTTAGAACATACCCCTATGGGTAGAAAGGACTACTGTATTTATAGTCAAAGATATCAGATGCTAAATTTGTTACCTGTGTGTGCTAGATTCTATGTAGTGAAATTGATAAAACATGAAATATATGAGTCAGTATCAATAAAGAAAGAAAACAAGCAGGGCGTGGTGGCACACGTTTGTAATCCCAGCACTTGGGAGGCTGAGACAGGAGGATCACACAGGTTCAAAGCCAGCCTCAGCTACTTAGTGAGGCTCTCAGCAACTTAGTGAGACCTTGTTTCCAAATAAAGTATAAAATAAGTCTGGGAGTATAGCCCGGAGGTAGAAAAGGTTCCACCCCCAGTACCACAAAAACTAAACTAAAATAAAATAAAATAAAATAAAGAATAAAAAACAGGGGTAGGGTAGAATTCTAAGGTAGAATTCCCCTGGGTTCCGTCTCCAGTACAAAAGAAAGAAAGAAAGAAAGAAAGAAAGAAAGAAAGAAAGAAAGAAAGAAAGAAAGAAAGAAAGAGAAAAAACAATTCTTTCGTTTTAAAATATATGAAAATGATGGAAAGCCATCTCTAAAAAATATCAATTTTTATTCATTCCTAATGCTGGCCACAGTGCAAAGAAATGGTGCAAAGAAATGGACATTAACATTCACTTCCTTTTGGAAAGTAACTTGGTTCTGGAAAGCATTTGGTTACACGTATTGAGAGCCTTTTGAATAATCTCACACTCTGACCCAGTAATACTACGTCTGGGACTCCATCCTTGGGAAGCAATGCCGTGTGGTGACGGTCGGCAAAGATGTGCCAGAGAGCCTTATCATAGCAACATTCCAGAACAACTGGAAAGCCCAGCGAAAGGGACGCTTACGGCAAGTTACAAAAATAAAAAGAACAGAATATCTTGTAGCTCTTAAAATTTATGCATACAAAGCCGGGCGTGGTGGCGCACGCTTGTCATCCCAGCATTCGGGAGGCTGAGACCGGAGGATCGCGGTTCGGGGACAGCCTCGGCTACTTAGCGAGGCCCTCCGCAACTCAGTGAGACCCGGTTTCAAAATAAAGAATAAAAAATAGGGCAGGGGGTGTAGCTCGGAGGTCAAATGCCCCTGGGTTCCATCCCCAGACCCACAAAAAAAAAATTTATGCATACAAAGATTTTTCAAAGACAAGCCAAAAGGATTATGACATAAAGTAAAAAGGAAAGGGAGAGGATACAAAATTGTATGTGATTCATGACCTATACACGATGGAGGGAGGGAAGCAGATTTAAAGAAGGCTAAGTTAAAATGCGCTAAAATAACAATGGCAGTTCCTAGTTTGAAAATGCTGAGTGGATTTTCTTCTGCTTAATACTTTTAAGTACTTTCTAAATATTATATAATGAGAGTGTGGTATTGTTATAATCATAAAAAATTAACAAGCCAGGTGTGCTGGTGTACACTTGTACTTCCAGTATTTGGGAGGCTGAGACAGGAAGATCACAGGTTCGAGGACAGCCTCAGCAAGTAGTGAGATTCTCATCAATCTAGCAAGAACCTGTTTCCTAATAATAAATAAAATCAGGCTGGGGGTGTAGCTACAAGGTAGAATGCCTCAGGGCTTCAATATCCATTACAAGAAAGAAGGAAAGAAAGAAAGAAAGAAAGAAAGAAAGAAAGAAAGAAAGAAAGAAAGAAAGAAAGAAAGAAAGAAGAAAAAAAAAGATGAACAGATTACAATCTAAAAAAATTCACATTTTAGCTGGGCATGGTGGCACACACTTGTAATCCCAGCGTTTGGGAGGCTGAGATGGAAGGATCGCCATTCGCGGACAGCCTCAACTACTGAGGCCCTCTGCAACTCAGTAAGACCCTGTTTCAAAATAAAGAATAAAAAAAAAAAATAGGGCTGGAGGTATAGCCACTTAGTGAGATCCTGTTTCCAAATAAAATATAAAATACCTGGTGCATTGTAGTCATACATCTCAGTGGAGTGCAAGATGGTAGTGGCACACAGGCACATATCACTTCATTCCTTCTTAAGAACTGCGGGGTGTACTGAGTCACCGTGCATCGCAGTTTGACTCTAGACTCACGTCCCTGATACGTGGCACTCACGTTCTGCTTCCCGATGGGAAGTGAATGGCTGTAGGTTCAATCTCTAGTACCAAACAAACAAAACTCATAACCTTCCACGGTGGTGCACACTTGTAATCCCAGTACTTGGGAGACTGAGGCAGGATTGCAGGTTTTAAGATAGCCTGGGCAACCTGTTTTAAAATAACAAATAAAGCCGGGCGTGGTGGCGCACGCTTGTAATCCCCGTGCTTGGGAGGCGGAGACTGGAGGATTGCGCTTGTTCAAAGCCAGCCGCGCTGGCTTAAGAGACCCTGTTTCCAAAAATAAAAAAGTATAAAATAGGTCTGGGAGTGTAGCCCCGAGGTAGAAGGGCTTCCAGGAACCCCAGTACCACCAAAATAATAGTAGTAGTAGTAGTAGTAGTAATTAATAATAATAATAATAATAATAATAATAATAAATAAAATAGGACTAAGATGTAGCTTGGAGGTACACCCATGGGTTCAATCCCACATATCAAAAAAAAAATAGGAAAAAAGAAAAAGAAAAAATAAAATTTAATCACATATAAATGGGAGTGAACTGGATCTGTAGCCCAGGACACTGGAAGTCTCAGGGTGGCTCTCCACTTTAGACGCCCTTCCTAAGTTTCTGGGGCTCAGCATCTTCTGGGCGGGGTGGCTTGCTTTCTGCTTGTGGACGTGTGTTGCTTTTGCTGCCCAGCATCTGCTCAGCTTCCTATCGTAACAATTTCTAGATTCCCATTTGGGATCTATTTCGGCCACATTCTCAGCCCATGAGGAAGCTGATCAAGACAGTAAAGTCAGAATACTATAGGAATGGCTGGATGTGGTGGCACAAGCCTGGAGCCCCAGTACTTGGGAGGCTGAGACAGGAGGATCCCAGATTCTCATCCAGCCTCAGCAACTTAATGAGGCTCTCCACAACTTAGTGAGGCCTTGTTTCAAAATAAAAAATAAGCCGGGCATGGTGGTGCACACTTGTAATCCCCGCGCTTGGGAGGCTGAGACAGGAGGATCGCACAGGTTCAAAGCCAGCCTCAGCTACTTAGTGAGGCTCTCAGCAACTTAGTGAGACCCTGCTTCCAAATAAAATATAAAATAGGTCTGGGAGTATAGCCCGGAGGTAGAAGGCCCCTGGGTTCCACTCCCAGTACCACCAAAAAAATAAAAAATAAAATAGGGCTGAGGGTATAGCTCAGAGTTAGAATGCCCCTGGGTTCAATCCCCAGTACCAGGGAAGAAAAAGACTACTACCAAAAATAAAATAAAATAAGACTACTATACACATATATATCCGTGTGTGTGTGTGTGTGTGTGTGTGTGTGTGTGTGTGTTACTGGGGATAGAATCCAGGGGCATTTTACTTCCAGGCTACACCCTAGCCCTTTCTTAAATTTTTTTGTTTTGAAACAGGTCTTGCTAGGTTTCTGAGAGTCTTGCAAAATTGCTGAGACTGTCCTTGGACCTGTGAGCTTTCTGTCTCAACCTCCCAAGTCCTGGGATCACAGCCTGGGCCACCAGGCCCAGTTTGCATATCCATATCGATAGCAACACAATTCACAATAGCCCAATTATGGAACCAGCCTAGGTGTCCATCAACACACAACTGAATATTGAAAATACAGTGTATAAAACCCAGTGGAATTTCCTTAAGCTATAAAAAAAACGACAAAATTATGTCATTTTTGATCTGGGCATGATGGCGTATGTTTGACATCCCAGTACTTGGGAAGTTGAGACAGGAGGATCACAGGTTTGTGTCCAGCCTCAGCAACTTAGTGAGGCCTTCAGCAACTTAGCGAGACCTGGTTTCCAAATAAAAAAATAAAATAAAATAAAATAGAGCTGGGAGTGTAGCCAGGGAGTAGAAGGCTCCTGGGTTCTATCCCTAAAACCACCAAAAAAAAAAAAAAAAAAAAAAAAAAAAATATATATATATATATATATATATATATATATATATATGGAAAATGGATAGAACTAGAAAATATTCAAAAAGTTAAGGGTCAAATATTTTCTCTCATAGGTAGAAACTAGAGAGAAAATGTGATACAAAAGGGACTTTAAATAATGAAGGTAAGAGAGAGTAGAATAGTGGAGGGCTGGGGAGGGGAAGAGAGGAAGGGAAGAGGAGAGGAGGAGCTGATGAACGTGTTCAAATCCTGCTCTGCCAGGTGTGACGGTATCACTACCAATCTCACATCGTGTACCAGATAGATAGGGGATGAGAGGTGAAGGGAAAAACCAAGGCCTGTGCGCTTGTTTGTCTGTAAGACTTTGAACCTTATTATGTTGTATATTTACATGCACCAATAGAAGTGTTCAAAAACAAAAAAGCCAAGCGTGATGGGGGCACACTTGTAATCCTGGTACTTGGGGGGCTCGTGGCCAGCCTCAGCAATTTAGCAAAGCCCTCTTAGTAAGTAAGTAAATAAGTAAGTCTTACTGACTTACTTGGTAAGACCTTATTTCAAAATAAAGGAAAGTAGGGCTGGGGGATGGAGCTCACAGAATGGTGCTGGGTTCCATCCTCTGTACCGAAAAAAAAAATAATAATAATTTAAGTCAATCAGAGCATCCCATCTCTCTAAGTCACTGGCTGGATTCACCAAAGGGCATTTGACCTAATCAGGCCAATCAGACTTAAGAAGGTTGAGGTCTTAGACTTATGTTTCTGCTAAGGGAAAATGGACTCTTTTCTACCAGATTTACTATTAGGTTGATGTGTTCTTTTTCTTTTTTTTTCTTTTTTTTCACTGGGGCTGGAACACAGGGGCATTCTACCTTCAAGCTACACCCCAAGCTCTATTTTTTTATTCTCTATTTTGAAACAGGGTCTCACTGAATTGCAAAGGGCCTCACAGAGTAGCTGAGGCTGTCTACGAACCACGATCCTCCTGTCTCAGCCTCCCAAATGCTGGGATTACAAGTGTGCGCCATCACGCCCGGCTGGTTTGATGCGTTCTTAAAGTCACTTGAGGATATTACATATAGCCTGGTAATGACTCTAACACAGCAGCAAGTCGTCATATAACCACTGGAGGCAAAAAGAAGACAGGTTCTAATGAGATCGCGGGGGCCTCACTAGCTGTCCTTGAAAACTGTCCCTAGCCTTTCAGTTAGATGAGACTTAATAAGTTACCTAAAGAGCTTTGACTGGTCCATGGTGTAATCGTTTCCCTTTGTAATTAAGCCACACTGTATAGTCGGAGAGCTGGACAACATAACACTTTGTTAGGTTTGCACTCCAAAAGAAGACACATAAAGCTCAGTCCTCACTCATCAAAGTACATGAATGAGTTCTGGAAATGTGACTTCATGGCCATTAAATCCGGTGATTAATTCAACCAATGTGGCGTGCCGAGAAGCTGGAGCCAGACAACGTGACCCACTAGAGCAGCAAGACTCGGGAACGTGAACTAGGTGAGGGCCCAACGGAACGAGGACAGCTGGCCGGAGCAGGAGGTGGAAGGAGGTGAAGAACCTCAGAGACCTTAGCTTTGGTTTTGTTTGGTTTGTTTTTTGCGGTACTGGGGATGGAACCCAGGGGCATTCTACTTCCGAGCTATACCCCCAACCCTATTTCTTTTTTTTATCTTTTTTTTTTTTTTTGGTGATACTGGGGTTCCTAGCAACAGGGCTACACTCCCAGACCTATTTTATACTTTTATTTGGAAACAGGATCTCTTAAGCCAGTGAGGCTGGCTTCAAACCTGCGCGATCCTCCTGTCTCCGGCTCCCAAGCGCGGGGATTACAAGCATGGGCCACCACGCCCGGCCCAACCCTATTTCTTATTCTTTATTTTTTATTATTATTATTGTTATTTTTGGTGGCACTGGGATTCCTGGAAACCCTTCTACCTCTGCGCTACACTCCCAGACCTATTTTTATATTTTTATTTGGAAACAGGGTCTCTTAAACCAGCGAGGCTGGCTTTGAACCTGCGCGATCCTCATGTCTCCGCCTCCCAAGCGCGGGGATTACAAGTGTGCGCCACCAAGTCCAGCTTCTTATTTCTTTATTTTTGAAACAGGGTCTCATTGAGTTGCAAAGGGCCTCACTAAGTAGATGAGACTGTCCCCAAACCACAATCCTCAAGTCTTAGCCTCCTGAACGCTGGGATTACAAGTGTGCACCACAATGCCCAGGATTGATTGATTGATTGATGATTGATTGATTTTAAGAGTTTCTTTGCAGCTGGGCATGGTGGCACACGCTGTAATTTCAGCATTTGGGAGGCTGAGACAGGAGGATTGAGGTTCGCGGCAGCACTCAGCTACTTAACGAGGCCCTTCGCAACTTAGTGAGACCCTGTTTCAAAATAAAAAGACTGAAAAATAAGGATGGGGGTGTACCTTGGAGGTAGAATGCCTCTAGGTTCCAGACCCGCAAAAAAAAAAAAAAAAAAAAAAAAAATTATTGCCAGGCATCATGGTGGTGTAGGTTTGTAATCCCAGCATTTGGGAGGCTGAGACAGGAGGATCACGGTTCATGGACAGCCCCAGCTACTTAGTGAGGCCCTTTGCAACTCAGTGAGACCCTGTTTCAAAATAAAGAATAAAAATATGGGGCTAGGGGTGTAGCTCGGAGGCAGAATGCCCCTGGGTTCAATTCCTAGTACCACACATGCACACACACACACACACACACACACACACACACACACACACACAGAATTCTGGAGCCAGGTATGATGGTGCATGCTTGTAATCCCAGCATTTGGGAGGCTGAGACAGGAGGATCACAGATTCACAGATAGCCTCAGCTACTTAGTGAGGCCCTTTGCAACTTAGTGAGACCCTATTTCAAAATAAAGAATAAAAAAAAATAGGGCTGGGGGTGTGGCTGAAAGGTAGAATGCCCCTGGGTTCCATCCCCAGTATCATAAAAAATAAAAATAAAAGAGGATAATTTCTGCTTCCTGAAATGAAACTCAAAAGCATCCCGTTCCCTAAAAGCATTATAGATTGAAGATGATAAACAAGTCAAAGATGGACCCCATGTACAGGGAAACATCATCTGAGCGCGCGCACACACACACACACACACACACACACACACACACACACGTGGTTTTTATAACAAATAATGCATCAAGGTGCTTTGCAACTGATCAAAGTGGCAGCGCACATAAATCTCCGTAGCAAGACTGTACTACTGTCGGCAGGTAGACAGTTTCCACAGGGAACTCCAGAATGCCACTTGTTCAGCAGCTTGAGTCACCTTAATGAGGTCCCTGGCACTCGCCTCTTGCCTTTTCCCTATTACAGGCACTTAGGACCGATATGAAACCTTCGTAAACTGGTCACCAAATATAGTGGTCTGGTCAAGATGGAGCTGTTTGTAAAAGGTTCCGAATCAGATTAAAATCCTCATTTGTCATGGAGCCCGGGAAGCAGGGCTCTATCCTTAGCCACAGTTGGCCCGCACTTTTCAGAGAACAGTTAAAGAAACTCTGGCCGGGTATGGTGATGCAGTTTGTAATCCCAGCATTCGGCAGGCTGAGACAGGAGTATCGCGGTTCGTGGACAGTCTCAGCTACTTAGTGAGACCCTTTACAACTCAGTGAGACCCTGTTTCAAAATAAAGAATAAGAAATAGGGCTGGGAGTGTAGTTTGAATGCCCCTGGGTTCCATCCCCAGTACTGCCAGAAAAAAAAAAAAAAAAAAAAACTCTGACTCCAATATCAGAAAGCATTACCAATTAGAATGTGTCGCTCACCACCTGCTTCTCTCATTAATATCACAGCAAAGAATACAAGCCATGAAATGCTAACCGGGAAAAGTCTGCGCTTAAAAGTAAGTATAGCAGTTGAATTTTTTTCTTTTTTTGCGGTCCTGGGGATGGAACCCAGGGGCATTCTACATCCGAGCTACACTCCCAGCCCCATTTTTTAGTCTTTATTTTGAAACAGGGTCTCACTGAGTTGTGAAGGGCCTCGCTAAGTAGCTGAGGCTGTTCACAAACTGCGATCCTCTGGTCTCAGCCTCTTGAATGCTGGGATTACAAGCGTGCACCACCACGCCCAGCTGGCATCTTCTGATGGCCCTGGAGGGGCCATTTACAACAATTTGCAACAATTTGATTCAACATCTTTATTATTTTTCAGCACTGCAAATGTAAGAATTACCCCCCTGAATAGTCAGGGCAAGAGCTCCAGTGCTGGGACTCAGTCATATACCTCGAAAGGACCTGGGAGAGCTGGGTGCGGCGGCTTACACTTGTAATCCCAGCATTTGGGAGGCTGAGACAGGAGGATCACAGGTTTGCAGACAGCCTCAGCTTTAGTGAGGCCCACCACAACTTAGTGAGACCCTATTTCAAAATAAAGAATAAAAAATTGGGCTGATGGTATAGCTCAGAGGTAGAATGCCCCCAGGTTCAATTCCCAGCACCACACACAAAAAAAAGATTTTAAAAAGAAAACGTCAAGATATTATGCAAAGTAGAAAAATACAAATTTATTTAATCAAAAATAAAATGGAATTTTACTGTGATTAAAAAAAAATATATGAGCCAGGCATGGTGGTACACACTTGTAACCCTAGTACTTGAGAGGTTGAGACAGGAGGATTGCAGGTTCAAGGCCATCCTCAGCAACTTAGTGAGACCATGTTTCAAAATAAAAGGTAAGGTAGGGTTGGGGGATAGTGCAGAGGTAGAACACCTCTAGGTTTGATCCCCAGTACCACACACAAAAAAAGAAAATGCCATTCCATTCATGACATTAGCTATTGATACATGTTTGCATGTATGTGCAAAACATATGTATACACATTACCAATACTTAAAAACCTGATAATTATATATATATATAATTTATATATTTTTTAAAATATATATATTTTAAATATATATATTTAAAAATATATAAATATAAAAGTATAAATATAAAATATAAATATAAAATATAAATATATTTTATATTATATAAAATATAAATATAAAAAATATATATATTTTTTGCAGGTCTGGGGATGGAACCCAGGGGCATTTGACCTCTGAGCTACCCTATTTTTTATTTTTTATTTTGAAACAGGTCTCACTGAGTTGCAGAGGGCCTCACTAAGTAGCTGAGGCTGGCTGCGAACCGCGATCCTCCAGTCTCAGCCTCCTGAATGCTGGGATCACAATCGTGCGCCACTATGCTTGGCTTATTCTTTATTTTGAAATAGGGCCTCACCAGAACACTACCACCACGTACCCTCGGGAACGTGGGACAACCTGCTGGGTGAAGAGGGTGCTCGGATCGGAGCCTGCCGAGGGGTGAGACTGGTGCCAGGGCCAGCGAGGCCGGGATCAGAGCCTGCCATGAGGCAAGGCCAGTGCTGGGGCCTCTGAGGCTGGAATCGGAGCCTGCCAAGGGTTTAGGCTGGTGCCGGGGTCAGCGAGGCCAGAATCGAAGCCAGCCATGAGGCAAGGCCGGTTCTGGGTCCTCCAGGGCCTGGATAGGAGCCTGCCGAGGGGTTAGGCCAGTGCCAGGGCCAGCGAGGCCAGGATCGGAGCCTGCCTTGAGGTGTGGCCGGTGCTGGGGCCTCCGAGGGCGGGATCGGAGACTGCCGAGGGGTGAGGTTAGTGCCGGGGCCAATGAGGCCGGGAGAAAAAAACAAAATAGGGCCTCACTAAGTAGCTGAGGCTGGCTGCGAACCACGATCCTCCTGTCTCAGCCTCCTGAATGCTGGATTACAAGCGTGTGCCACCATGCCTGGCTAAGAATATTTTAAATAATATCTTAAAACCTTGTTAATTGTTTTAAGAGCACTAAGATGTTGTAAAGCAGAAAGTGGATAAACATAAATATTAAACACACATGACTCTGTTTATTCCAGTATTTAGAATGAAAGAGCATGAAGCTTGCGTGGCTGTTTGTCACCCATGTGTGTAGCAGTCCCGGCAGGGCCTGGGCAGTTGCGCCTCCAGCCCTGTTGACATCTAACTCCTGAGGCTCTCGGACAGCTCCCACCCCTGCATCCAGCACAGCTCGGGGTCATTCTTGGGTCACGCTGGTTAAAGATGGCTGTCAATTCCCAGATAGGCTAAGCTTCAAGTCTCCTTTCTCTCGGTTATATTGATGATTCCTGGAGATAATTTAGGAAATTAACCGTCCCATCCATATGCATCTTTAATGGCGTGTTCTGTAGCACCAGCAGGACTCTATCAAAAGCTCAGTGTGCTGTTTTTAAGAGCCTGTTGCCTTTTGAAAACTAGAAACTGGAACAAATACACTTTTTTTCTGAATAAACAGTTATGGTTCTATGCTGCTTTGCAAATTTTAAAAGGGGGTATAAAAAGAACAGGTTGAAACTAGCTAGTCAGCTTTTTCTGAACGCAAAGGTAATTATTATTCAGTCAAATATATGCAATGAAAAGAATAATTGCCTAAGAAGACACTATAATCCTGAGAGTATCCACCTGGTGTTTTTATTTTGATAAATAACTTTATGGATCCTCATGCCTGTGCAACTTAATGTTTGCCACAATCCTCTGTGGCTGAGGAGAGAGACAAGCCTTAATTGTAAATTTGTGCACGCTTTATTGCCAGTGCAATGGCCTGAACACATTTAACAGGACTGTCATTCCATTTAATTACTCTGATTTTGACATGGACCTATCACAGATAAAATTGATGGCGTGAGTTATGAGAGCCATAAAAAAATCACTGCTTCCTCTTCAAGGGTGAGTCCTATGCTATTCTCCCATATTCTCTATGGCTATTGTCCAGTAGGGAAGGGAAGACCGGCAGTAGGGTGGCCGTCCCCAAATCGCTTCCTTCCAAGTTGAGTTTTCTTGTGGGGTGACACAGATGCGCAGCTGGGTGGTGGTTGTTGTTTGTTCATTTTGTTTGTTTGTTACCTACCCTGGGCTAGAGCTGTGATATCTAAAGAAAAGCAACAAATAAGGAAATAAGGAAACGGCAGAAATAGAGAAAGCACCCCTCCAAATTAAACCTGTATTTAATTTCTATTATATTTGCTATTTTTCCCCAGGTTTTTGTTTGTTTGTTTGTTTGTTTGTTTGTTTTTTTGTTTTTTGGGGGTACTGGGACTGGAACCCAGTGGCATTCTACCTCCAAGCTACACCCCCAACCCTATTTTTTATTCTTTATTTTGAAACCAGGTCTCACTGAGTTGCAGAGGGCCTCACTAAGTAGCTGAGGCTGACCTCAAATCGCGATCCTCCGGTCTCAGCCTCCCAAATGCTGGGATTACAAGCATGCATCACCATGCCCGGCTTTATTCTTTATTTTGTTTTGTTTTTTTTTCTTTTTTTTTTCTTTTTTTTGGTACTGGGGGTGAAACCCAGCGGCTTTCTACCTCCGGGCTATACTCCCAGCCCTATTTTTTTTTTTTTTTTTGAAACAGGGTCTCACTAAGTTGCTGAGAGCCTCACTAAGTAGCTGAGGCTGGCTTTGAACCTGTGCGATCCTCCTGTCTCAGCCTACCAAGCACGGGGATTACAAGCGTGCGCCACCACGCCCAGCTTTATTCTTTATTTTGAAACAGGGTCTCACTGAGCTGCAAAGGGCCTCACTAAGTAGCTGAGGCTGTCCTCAACTGCGATCCTCCTGTCTCAGCCTCCCAAATGCTGGGATTACAAGCGTGTGCCACCACACCCGGTTACCAGTAATGTTTTTAGGTACCCTTTACACTTTTCCATGAAACAGACGGAAAAATGCTCATGAGTTGGTCACTAGGCTCAAGATTTGCGCAGATGGACAGGAGATCTGTATGACAAGACTGTGGTCATAATTGGTCACTGTCAGAAATTTGAAGCTGGAAATAAGAAAAAGCCAGCAGCCCTATTGCTACTCGAGTGGTGTTGTGGTGCCGGACACCCTGGCACACACGTGTAGACAAGCAGAAAGGTCTCCCTGCTGGGAAAGCGTAAAGTACTGGCTTTTTCTTCCAGAGTCAAGGCAAGAAGTACTGGCCAGTAGTCAAGTACTGGCTAGAGTGGGGCAGCGTCCATGTTTTATGCAGTCACATTAAACTGTCTGCGACTTCAGTTCTAGTTTATGACTCACTAAAAAAATAGAAGCTAGTGAGCCAGGCGTGGTGGCGCACGCTTGTAATCCCAGCATTCGGGAGGCTGAGACCGGAGGATCGCGGTTCGCGGACAGCCTCAGCTATTTAGTGAGGCCCCTCCGCAACTCAGTGAGACCCTGTTTCAAAATAAAGAATAAAAAAATAAAGCTAAGGGTGTAGCTCGGAGGTAGAGTGCCTCTGGGTTCCATCCCCAGTACCGAAAAAACAAAAAATAGAAGCTAGTGTCTTAAACTGTCTTCCTACACCTCACTCCTCCACAAATAGGGAGAAAAACTCTAGATTTCTAAATCTTACCTACAAATCAATTATCCAAGTAGATGATGAGTCAAAGCATCTTCCTTGGTCTTTCAAACTTCAAACTGTCATTGAAAATAAGGTCATATTTATTTTGCTATTGATCAAGTGCAAACCTTCAATTAAAAAATATTCTGCCAGGTAGTTTCATCCCAAGCTTCTTTGTTTTTCAAATTAAGAAATAGCTTTATTTCTATACCAATAAAATGAGATATAAAGAGGATTAAATCAATAAGGTATAAATTAATGTAAAAGAAAACATCAAGTCACTGCCCTGACACTACAGATTTATTATCATAGTAGGTAAGTCCATAGCAATTCACATTAGTGTTTATACAGTAAGAGCCAGAGAGAGATCAGTGATAACTTCAGCTTGCTGTTGCTTTTAATGGTTCATTTATAATAGCTACTTACCTCCTACTATTTTAGCTTGCTGTAATAATTTCAAGCCAAGAAAAAATTATAATCACCATTATGGGACTATACATTTAATTCAAGTCTGACTGACTATTCTTTAATCTGATTCATGTGTTTGTAGAGTGACCAGAAATAAGCAGGAATGCATAGTGATTCTTAGGTGTGCCTAAGACCCTATTGCCCGGTCCATATGAGGTTCAGGGTACAAAACTCTGGCAGTTTGGGGTATACTTTCATAAGTACATTATTACATAAACAGCCACATTGCAGGGCCCATGCATAGCCCGCCAGCTCAAACACGCCTGGTGCTGTTAACAAAAGAAAACTAGCTGAGCCAGGCGCCATGGTGCACATTTACAATCTCACGACTTGGGAGGCTGAGACAGGAGGATAGCAGGTTCACAGCCCTCCACAAGTTAAGTAGACCCTGTTTCAAAATAAAAGAATAAAATGGGGTCAGGGGTATAGCTCAGAGGTAGAATGCCCCCCTGAGTTCCATCCTCAGTACCAAAACAAAAGGAAGGGTATTAGCTGAATTCTTTTTTTTTTTTTTTTTTCGGGTCTGGAGATGTAACCCAGGGGCATTCTGCTTCCGAGCTACACCCTCTGCCCTGTTTTTTATTCTTTATTTTGAAACAGGGTCTCAGTAAGTTGCAGAGGGCCTCACTAAGTAGCTGAGGCTGTCCGCGAACCGTGATCCTCCAGTCTCAGGCCCTGGAATGCTGGGATTAAAAGCGTGCACCACCATGCCGGGTGAATTAGCTGAATTCTAAGCAGACTCTTTCATGTCACTGTTTCCTGGAGACTCACCTACTTTTTCAATAAGACTGAACAAAAAAAGGCCTCATCAACCTTCAAGATATTTTCTTCCAGGGAAATGGAGATTAAATAACTATTAAATGAAGGAAGGTCTACTGAATTGGAGAGAGAAGTTTCTTACCACCACTTCTATGGTGGAATAGTAAATAAAAAGAACGCAGGTCTTTTGAGTGCCACAAAGTGGTCCTACCACCATTTGCCTCTGCCTAGAAACATAGGAACCTGGCTGGTCACCCCATTCTCCACATCTCAAACAGCACTACTGTGCTGTGCCGTGATTTCACTCTAAAAAGAGTGGTTACTCTGCATTAAGTTAACATTAAGACTGGCAAAACTAAATGTTGACAAAGATATGGAGAATTGGAATTCTCATACTTTGCTGGCAAGACTATAAATAGGTATGACCACTTTAGAAAACTATTGGGCAGCACCTAGTAAAGTTAAGCATGCCTGGCCTCTGATCTAAGAGTTCCACCGTTAGGAATGCATACAAACGATACAAGTATATTCTAAAAGCCCTCAATACAAACTTTCATTAAGCCGGGCGTGGTGGCGCATGCTTATAAAACCAGCGCTTGGGAGGCTGAGACAGGAGGATCGCCCAGGTTCAAAGCCAGCCTCAGCTACTTAGTGAGGCTCTCAGCAACTTAGTGAGACCCTGTTTCCAAATAAAATATAAAATAGGTTTGGGAGTATAGCCCGGAGGTAGAATAGCCCCTGGGTTCTACCCCCAGTACCACACACACACACACACACACACACACACACACACACACACGCAAAGAACATTCATTAAAGATTTACTTAAGGGCCAGGGGTATAGCTCAGAGGTAAGGCACTTGCCTAGGATATACAAGGCCCTGGGTTCCATTCTCAGAACCAGGGGGAGGGACTTTAAAATAGCCCCCGACTAGAAACAACCCAAATGTTACCACAACAGAATAAACGAATTAAATGTGGTAGAGTCATTGGAATACTCTACGGTGATGGGGGGGGGGGTTACTGGGGATTGAACCCAGTCATTCTACCTCTAAGCCATGCCCCCAACCCTAATTTTTTTATATTTGGAAACAGAGTCTTGCTAGGTTGCTGAGGATGGTCTCCAATCTGTGATCCTCCTGTCTCTGCCTCCCAAGTACTAGGATTACAAGTGTGCACCATCACATTCGGCTACATAGTGGGGTTTTTTAGTCTTTTTTAAATTTTATCTTGAAACAGGCTCTCACTGAGTTGCGAAGGGCCTTGCTAGGTATCCGTCTCCCAAATGCTGAGATTACAAGCGTGAGCCACCACCCCCAGCTCACAGTGATTTTCTTTTTAAATTAACCTCCGGGCTATACTCCCAAACCTATTTTATATTTTATTTGGAAACAGGGTCTCACTAAGTTGCTGAGAGCCTCACTAAGTAGCTGAGGCTGGCTTTGAACCTGTGCGATCCTCCTGTCTCAGCCTCCCAAGCGCTGGTTTTATAAGCATGCGCCACCACACCCGGCTTAATGAAAGTTCGTATTGAGGGCTTTTAGAATATACTTGTATACTAGTACACAATTTTTTTCTTTTTGCAGTACTGGGAGTGGAACCCAAGGCCATTTTACCTCCAAGCTATATCCCCAGCTCTATTTTTTTTTATTATTCTTTATTTTTAAACAGGGTCTCACTGAGTTGCAAAGGGCCTCACTAAGTAGTAGCTGAGGCTGTCCATGAACTGCGATCCTCCTGTCTCAGCCTGCCAAATGTTGGGATTACAAGTGTGTGACACCACGCCCAGCTTAATATTATTTATAAGAAGGACAAACAACAGAAAAACTAGTCCACTGGTAAATGTCAGAATACCAGGGAGCATCAACTGGAAAGTCATGGCAGAACTTTGGGGGTGCTGGTAAAGTTCTATATATTGGTCTAGATGACAAGTATGAGATAAATCTTCAAATCACTATACACTCAGACACAAATGTCATATACAGTATGATTTTATTTATATGATGCTTTTAAAAAGGCAGAACAGGGACAAAACACAAGCAGCAAAGTCTCAACAAGCCTCACAGCACAGGGCTCTGCACACGTGGCTTTCTACTTCCAAAGGTATGAATAAAACTAAACAAGCCAGGTGTGGTGGCACACACCTATAATCCTAGTACTTGGGGGGTTGAGGCAGGAGGACTGAAGGGTCAAGGCCAGCGTCCACAACTTAGCAAGATTTTGCTTCAAAATAAAAAATAAGCTGAATGTAGTGGCGCATGCTTGTAATCCCATTGTTTAGAGGGCTGAGACAGGAGGATCGCAGGTTCGCAGCCAGCCTCAGGGACTTGTGAGGCCCTCTGCAACTTAGTGACACCCTGTTTTAAAATAGAGAATAAAATATAGGGCTGGGGTATAGATTGGAGGCAGAATGCCCTTGGGTTCAATCCCCAATACCACAAAAATAAATTAATTAATTAAATAAAATAGCGCTAAAGGTGTAGCTCAGAGGTAGAATGCCCCTGGGTTCGATCCCCAGCAACACACACACACACACACACACACACACACACACACACACCAGAAGTTTGCACAATGCCTTTAGCAGTGTGGGCTGCTCTTTTTCAATCATCTGAGGAGTCAGATATCCTTTGAATTTCACAATTTGCCATAAAAATGTACATGATGGCAGCCCCCATTTTGGGGGCTCCTCCTTAAAACCAAGCGGTGGTGTATCTTCAATCCTTCCCTGTCTGGGTCATTACTAATATTATGCAAAGTCAGACATGTAAAATAGTCAAACCGTTCTATTTCTGGGAAAGATAATTGAGGGTAAATTCTAGATTATAAGATCCCCTTATTTAATTCCTCTGGAAATGTAATTCCTCTGTAATGACGCACCTTTTTAAAGTGCTCATACGCACAAATACCAGAGATGTCAGCGCATCCTCTAAAACACTGTTGATGTATCATACAGAACTCCACAGTGGTCTCAAAACAGCAAGCATGAACAGAGCTGCCATGCTTCCATCTCGCTAAAATTAAGACGTTAAGAAACTACGGTGTCCTCTAGTTTCCTTTTCTGTTCTGTAGCTACCCAGGTGACCTTTTGAACCCCATCCCCTCCTGCCCTGTGAAGGCCCAAACACCAGCTTCTCTCTGACCTCCACCCCCTGTCAAAACAGAAAAGGCTCCAGTATCAGTTATTTACACTTTTGGGTTGACTGATGGCTTTACACGTTAGTTTCAATAAGCTTCAGTCCCGATGTTAATTCAAGCAACATTTATGTTTTCAGCCCTCTTGCTCCTCGCTGTATAATGAAAGGCCAAGGCCACTGATTCTCCATTAAAGAATTCTGAACTTCAGCTTAACTGCAATAAGCAAGCGAGAAAATATTTTGGAAGCAAGAAGAGCTTGCAATCACACTTTGTGTTCCTAGCCTCGGGGGTTTCCTGGGCCACGTTACAGTAGTTTGGAGGCTCCAGAGAGAGAGCACACAGGTTTATCTTCTTTTCTTTTCTTTTCTTTTTTTTCTTTAATTCTTTCTTTATTTTTTTAATGAGAAAAAAAGATGATTTATTGTTTCTTTCTCTATGTTTTCACATTTTGCAATTTTGCCTGTTATTTTTTTAATTTTTTTATTGAACATAAATGGTATACATTTAAACTATACTTGATGCCCTCTCCCCCCTCCCGCCCCTGTTTTCCCTTCCCCCCTCCCAACAATGATTGTCCCGGGTGACCATGCCATATTCATAATTTTACACATATTCGGATGTGGACCCTCATTAATCAAGTTCAGCCTTCCTCCTCCTCTATCTTTCCATTCAAGCTTTGCTGGTACTTCCCCTCCATTATCTGGCATCTTCTTTTCTTGCTCTTTTGTGCAACCAGCCACGATCTTCCAAGTGCCTGCCATGGGCCAGGTCTGTGCAAGGCAAAGAGAACTGATGATTAGTAAGACACCCTGTCTATCCTGGAGTAGCTAATAAAAAGCAGTCACAAACAGGTTAAGAGCATGCAAAGTCCCAAATGAGAAGTGATCTGACAAGTAGAAAACGCTAAAGGAAAGGAGCCTTGCTGGTATTTATCCACTCCCCCTGGGGAGAGTCAGAGAAGGCTTCAGAAAGACACTGCTGGGAGCTCCGCCTGAGGGAGCTGACAGGCAAAAGGCAAAGCTGCCATCAAAGAGGCTGCCCACACTCAGGCAAACACGGAGGGCAACGGCCACCTTCCACGTGCAGAGGGAAGGTAACACAGGAGCCGCTGACGCCACGCCAGTGCCTCCTGCAGCCACAAATCCAAAAGGTGGTGGCGGCAGCCCAGTTTCAATTCCGTGGAGAGGCCTGTGGATGGCCTGCCTCCCAAGATGCCCATGGCCACTCACAGGAGGACTGGTGGAGGCGTTTGCTACAATTTTTTCCTTATTCTTTCTTTCTTTCTTTCTTTCTTTCTTTCTTTCTTTCTTTTTCTTTCTGTTTTTTTCTTTCTTTCTTTCTTTCTTTTTTTTTTTTTTTTTTGCGGTACTGGGGATGGAACCCGGGGCATTCTACCTCCGAGCTACACCCCTAGCCCTATTCTTTATTCTTTATTTTGAAACAGGGTCTCACTGAGTTGCAAAGGGTTTCACTAAGTAGCTGAGGCTGTCCTCGAACCACAATATTCCGGTCTCAGCCTCCCAAATGCTGGGATTACAAGTGTGCACCACCACGCCCGGCTCTGGTTTTGCTCTGTTTTTATTTATTTTATCTTATTTATTTTGTGGTCCTGGGGATTGAAGCTAGGAACATTCTACCTCTGAGTTATACCCCCAGCCCTATTTTTTATTTTTTATTTTTAACAGGTCTCACTGTTGTTGAGGCTGGCTTCAAACCTTCAATCCTCCTATCTCAACCTGCCAAGTACTACGATTCCAAGCCTGCACCACACACACTGCTATATTGAATTTAGGATTGCAAAAGTTTGCAACCAAATAATGTCCTTGCTTCAACATAGTTCCCTTCTAGCCGGAGAAGGCTTAGAGGGAGGTCAGCTGTCACTGCAGCAGTTAGCAGCATATTTCTGGAAGATTGCTGAAGGCAGAGAAACTCCCATCCATTGTCTTCAAATTCCAACAAAGCCAAGAATCCCTACAAGACCCTGAACTGCCCTGAAATTGCACAATTTCTTGGCCCAGTCCTCCAGACCCCAAAATCTGCAGATAAACAAGTTATATCATGGAGCATATTTGCTGTTCTTTTACCTGGGGACTTGTGGGGTCTGTGGGAATCGAATCCAGGACCTGTCTTCTTAAGCACATGTTCTTCTCCTGGCTATACCCCTAGCACCATTTGTGTCTCCTTGATGAGCCAAGAAGAAGATCATCTTTTGCTCTTTTCATGTGTTTGTTTAGGTATAATAAGGCAAATAATTGGGTCAAAATAAAACAAAACTGGGCCAGGCATGGTGGTACAAACATGTGATTCTAGTCGGTGGGAGACTAAGATAGGAGGGTCACAGGTTCAAAGCCAGCCTCAGCAACTTAGTAAGATGCTTTCCAAATTAAAAAAAAAAAAGTATGTGGGGGTGGGGGACAGGCTAAGGTGTATCTCAGAGGTAGAATGCTCCTGAGTTCAATACCCAGCACAGCACCAAAAAAAAAAAAAAAAAAAAGTCTAAAGCTGGGAAAGAAAAAATGGAATTTAAACAAATTACCATCTGGCCCATCTTCTATAGATACCTTCAAAACACAGTCTAACATCCTGCCTGCAATTCCAAATCATGTCTCACAGGACCTAGAAAATTTCAAAGCACTATTCTTTGTCCTATGATATATGTCTCAGAATTTTTAGTTGTAACAGAAACGACTGATGTTTTAATTGGAACAGGAACACATCTAGAGCTCAGAATATTTCTGGGAAGAATGAAAATCAAGTTTGAAACGTGGGAAGCTTAGTAGCCAGAGCTACTGTCACCCTGGAGCCAGTCGGGTAAAGAGACAACTGCCCGGCCCCAGACCCAGATACCCACGGGATCCAACCACCAGGCCCCGGCGCTGCTGGGTCCCGTCTCCAGCACCTCCACCACAGCTGTGCAGAAGTAGATAAACCTACCAAGAAAGCAAGGCTTCCTAGGCTCACGAGGAAAATTCCCTAAACATAAAAGATTCAGGTTGGGGAGGGAGGGAGAGGAAGAAAAATGAAATATCTAGTGTAAGAAGTAATGGTACATCCACTATTTTAACCAGTCATTAAATAAAATTAGGACATGTGAACACAGAAACTGTTCATGATGTATCATTAAGTGGAAGGGGGAAAAAAGTGGAACTCAACAATTGTAAACACAGCCAGGCACGGTGGCCCACACCTGACACCTGTAACGCCAGCTATTCAGGAGGCTGAAGCAGGAGGATCACAAGTTTAAGGCCAGCCTGGGTGACTTACTGAGACCCTGTCTTAAAATAAAAAGGGCTGGGGGTGTAGCTCAAGGGCTAGAGGTATAGATCAGTAGTGGAAAATTCTTAGTACCGGGAAAAAAAAGTTAGTTCATAATAATTGCTTCTGAAATACATAAAGACAAAGACTAGCCAAACAAAAGCTTTATTTTGGGAAATGCGATAGCAACTCAGTATGCTTTTCTTATTTTCTATGTGAATATTATATTTATAATATGCTATAGGGTGTCGGGCGTGGTGGCGCACGCTTGTAATCCCAGCATTCGGGAGGCTGAGACAGGAGGATCTCAGTTTGCAGACAGCCTCAGCTATTTAGTGAGGCCCCTTGGCAACTCAGTAAGACCCTGGTTCAAAATAAAGAATAAAAAATAGAGCTGAGGGTGTAGCTCTGAGGTAGAAATCCTTGGGTTCTATCCCCAGACCCACAAGAAAGAAAGAAAGAGAGA
The DNA here is from genome assembly GCF_963383645.1 of Muscardinus avellanarius. Lineage (NCBI taxonomy): Eukaryota > Metazoa > Chordata > Mammalia > Rodentia > Gliridae > Muscardinus > Muscardinus avellanarius. Next base: position 7,407,099 of record NC_137795.1, read on the forward strand.
AAGAGAGAAAGAAAGAAAGAAAGAAAGAAAGAAAGAAAGAAAGAAAGAAAGAAAGAAAGAGAGAGAGAAAAGAGAGAGGAAGGAAGGAAGGAAGGAAGGAAGGAAGGAAGGAAGGAAGGAAGGAAGGAAGGAAGGAAGAAAAAATAAGTAGGGCTGGAAGCCGGGCGTGGTGGCACACACTTATAATCCCAGCATTTGGGAGGCTGAACAGGAGGATCCGGGGTTCGCAGACAGCCTCTACTATTAAGTAGTAGACAGGCTACTACTTAGTGAGGCCCTTTGCAACTCAGTGAGACCTTGTTTCAAAATAAAGACTAAAAAATAGGACTGGGGGTATAGCTCAGAGGTAGAATGCTTCTGGGTTCCATTCCCAGCACTGCAAAAAAAAAAAAAAAAAGTAGGGCTGGAGGTGTAACTCGGAGGTAGAATGCCCCTGGGTTTCATCCCTAGTACCACAAAAGAAGAGAGAGAGAGAGAGAGAGAGAGAGAGAGAGAGAGAGAGAGAGAGAGAGGAAGGGAAGGGGAGGAAGGAAGGAAGGAAGGAAGGAAGGAAGGAAGGAAGGAAGGAAGGAAAGGGTCTGGGGTGGGTATAGTTTGGAGATAGAATGCCCCTGGGTTCCATCCCTAATACTGTAAAAAAGAAAAACTTAACGTAATTCATATTGTACATGGTACATATATACATTATGTGTGTATATATATATTTTTTTTTATTTTATAACAACCTAACACCAACCTTCTAAATATAAACAGATTATAAACTCAAATTAATTTTTTATAGTATTGAGAACTGAACCTAAAGGCAATCTATCTCTGAACTACACCCCCAACCCCATTTTATTTTATTTATTTATTTATTTTGTGATGCTGGGAATAGAACTCAGGGGCGCTCTACCTCCAGGATAGATAGCCTGTTTCATTTTTTATTTAGAAACTTGGTCTTGCTAAGTTTATGAGCTTCACTAACTTACTGAGGCTGTCCTTGAACCTGTGGTCCTCCTGTCTCAGTCTCCCAAGTACTGGATTACAGGTATGTGCCACCATGCCCAGTCTATTTTTATTTTGAAACTGTTGCACTGAGTTGCAGAGGGCTTTGCTAAATTGCTGAGTCTGGCTGTGAACCTGCAATCCTCCTATCTCGGCCAAGTACTGGGATTACAAGCGTGTACCACCACACCCCAGTTTAAGAGGTGTATGAGGATTAGCCCTTTGGGTGAAGATGAATTTTTCTTTTCTTCTCTTAAATGCAAATTGTGAGTGGATTTATAGCATATAAAACACCCAAAAGAAAACAGGGAATCATGCTTCCAACGATAAGGATACCAGCTTGCAGAAAGACAACACATCTGTCCTTTTATTGAATATTTCTATTTTTCATGTGTGATGCATGCCACAATATAACCTATGAATATACTATCTTTCTTTTTCATGGAATAATTCCTGGAATTAGTGTCAGATATAAAAAGGGCTTCTACTGTTAATTAGCTCTCTCTTTCTTTATTGTTAAATTTGACCTCTGTTTAGTTTCTTTTATTAAAGTTTTTTTTATCATTTGCTTATTTTTCCAGGAATGTATACCCATAGCTTGCATATATGTCTGCTATTAAAGAACCTATTTCTCAGCTCTCTAAGTGTGAGTGTGTGAGTGTGTGTGTGTGTGTGTGTGTGTGTGTGTGTGTGTGTTATACTACTGGGGATTGAACCCAGGGGCATTCTACCTCTACATTACACCTCCAGCTCTTTTTTTTTTTTTTTTCCGGGTCTAGGGATGGAACCCAGGGGCATTTGACCTCTGAGCTACACCCCCTGCCCTCTTTTTTTATTCTTTATTTTGAAACAGGGTCTCACTAAGTTGCAGAGGACCTCACTAAGTAGCTGAGGCTGTCCGCGAACCGCATTCCTCCGGTCTCAGCCTCCCGAATGCTGGGATTACAAATGCACGCCACCACGCCCAGCTCCAGCCCTTTTTAAATATATTTTATTTTGAAATAGGGCCTCACTAAGTTTCAGAGGGCCTCACTATGTCCCAAGGCTGACTACAAACATGCAATCCTCCTGTCTCAGCCTTCCAACTACTGGGATTACAGGTGTGCACCACTGTGCCCAGCTATCTAGCTTTCTAATTTTATTAACCATTGAGCAACTGACCACCATAGTAATACCTAAATCAAAAATTAAAAAGGTAGCTTGGTCTGGCATGGTGGTGCATGCCTATATCTCAGTACTTGGGAGGCTAAAACAGGTGACTTGCAGGTCTGAGGCCAGTCTCAGAAACTCAGTGACACCCTCAACAACTTAGCAAGAACCTGGTTCAAAATAAAAAGGGATGGAGGTGTATCTTGGAGGTGGACATCCCTAGTTCAATTCCTAGTACTAAAAAACTAAAAAATAAAAATAAACCATAGCCTAATAGCTCTTTGTAAAGAACTTATGTCCTAGCCTGTGGTTGGCTCTGTAGATAAATACAATATGCCTAAAAGTTTGGGCCCTGGATTTAAAGAATGGGTTTAATAGGACCACTCCTATTCCTTATCTGTAAAATCAAAACAATGAAAATACTTTCCTCGTGGGACTAAGTTATTGCATAAGTCAAAACTTGTAAAGTATTTGGCGTAGCACTTGGCTCAGAGCAATCTTGACTCATATTTTCAGGCTACTGAAAAACTGCATAAACTTTAGAAGACAATTTAAGAGCCAGCAGTCACTTTGTCTTCTAATTTAAGAAGCTGAGGGCTGGGGGAAGCTTAGGGGTAGGGCACATGCTTAGCACGCGTGGGAGGCTAGTTTCAATCCCCAACACTGAAAACAAAGGCAAGTTCGCGCTGTAAATGGGAAAGACGAAACGCAGGTATCTACACAGTCATAAGTGGGACCTAAAGAAGTTCGTCTCATAGGAGTTGAAAGGAGAGCCAGGTGGCGGCGGGCCTGGAATCCAGTACTGTTCGAGGCTGAGATGGGGGGTTGCAGGTTTGAGGACAAACTCTGCAATTAGTAAGACTCTCATCAACCCACTGAGATCCTGTTTCAAAATAAAAATAAAATAGGGCTGGGGATGTAGCTCAGAGGTAGAGTGGCCCTGGGTTCTACCCCCCGTAGTAGGAAGAGGAGGAGGAGGAAGGAGAAAGAAGAAAGAAGAGGAAGAAGAAGAAAAGGAGAAGAAAGAGAAGGAGGAAGAGGAGGAGGAGGAAGAGGAGGAGGAGGAGGAGGAGGTGGAGGAGTTGAGTAGAATTATGGTTACAGAGACCGGAGAGAACGCAGGGAAAGAGAAAGATACAGGTTAACAGGGACAATGATTTTTAGTTTGTTAATCTGTTTTTATGGACTGGAAATTGAACCTAAGAGTGTCCTACCTCTGATCTACATCCCCAGCCTTAGTTTTTATTTTGAAACAAGGTCTCACTGAGTTGCTGAAGGCTTCGCTAAGCTGCAGAGGCTGCCCCTGAACCTGCCATCATTTCTGCCCCAGCTTCCCAAGTGCTGAGATTACAGGTGTGCACCACCATGCTCTGCTTGGCTTGATGTTTTTGTTTGATAGAAAAGATAAGTTCTACCAGGCGTGGTGGCACACGCTTGTAATCCCCGCGCTTGGGAGGCGGAGACAGGAGGATTGCGCTGGTTCGGAGCCAGCCTCACTGGCTTAAGAGACCCTGTTTCCAAATTTTAAAAAAAAAAGTAAAAATAGGTCTGGGAGTGTAGCCCGGAGGTAGAAGGGCTTCCAGGAGGAACCCCAATACCACCAAAAAAAAAAAAAAAAGATAAATTCTGATGGTCTATGCCATAGCAGAGTGAATCTAATAACTCATTATGTATCTCAAAATACTTAAAGGAACTTGTAAGTCTTCACAATAAAGAAATAACAAAAGTTGAAAGCAATGGATCTGCTTATTACCATGAATTGGACATCACCCAGTATACGGACATTGCTCAGAAATCAAAACATCACATTGTACCTCATAAATCTATGCAAATATTATGTGTCAATAACATACGCTGTCCTGAATTCTAGTCTAGAGTGCTTTCTACTAGAAAGGATTGTTGCTTAATGTTACTGAAAGTTAAGGGCCCATTCCTCAAGAAAAAAATAATTTTTTTGTGTGTGTGGTACTGGAGATTGAATCCAGAGGCATTCTACCACTGAGCTGCACTACCAGCCCTATTCTTTATTCTTTATTTTTATTTATTTATTTATTTTGTGGTACCGGGGATGGAACCCAGGGCCATTCTACCTTTGAGCTACACCCCCAGCCCTGTTTTTTATTCTTTATTTGGAAGCAGGCCTCACTGAGTTGCAAAGGGCCTCACTAAGTAGCTGAGGCTGTCTGCAAACCAAGATCCTCCTGTCTCAGCCTCCCGAATGCTGGGATTACAGATGCGTGCCACCACGCCTGGCTTCTCAAGAAATTTTAAATGCACTTGGAGGGTCCACACTAACACACACAGGTTCCAGTTCACAATCCAGTTAGGCGTTGTCTGACAAGGCTTCCTGCGTGAAAGACAAAACTGCTAAGAGAGGCTCAGAGGAAAGCCTGGGAAGTACAGGAAACTGTCTAGAAAAAAAGGGGCGCTTGAGGCAAGGCTTTAAGGCAGAGCTTGATTCAGCACCTGAGCAAGGAGTAAGGCAAGGATGCTTCGGAACACCTAGCCTTAGGAAAGCTCCCCTCACCTGCATCACCATCCCTGCTACTTAAAGCAACCAGGCTGAACTGAAGGGGAGTGAGTCCTGTGCCAAGGTCTGTGGCTACCTGGATATCCCTCTCCCTTCCAAATCCTCTAAAGATGGACAGAGGCGGGCCCTGGGTTTCTTGCTCTGAGAAGGAAATGATCTGAGGAAGGAGTGTTAGGCTCTTCCGCTTCATCCTGAGCCTCAGACAGAAGCTGAGGCCCTCCTAGGACAAGTGGGGTAACAACTCAAGGCACCCCACTCCTCAGGGGCCCCTGGAAGCCGACTCTGCTGGGGGGAGCAGAATGAGGAAGAGCAAGGCCTCCGTGTGCCTTGGGCGGAAGCCAGTCTCTCCACAACCTGGGAGGATGTGCCCATTCAAGCCACCCCAAGCGCGCCCCACACCCCAGGGTAAGAGGCAGGGGAGGCTCCTGGGAGGCTGTTTCCTCCAGCCCGTGGGGTGCGATCAGACCTCCACCTGCAAGGACTCCAGGTGACAAGGACCCAGATGCTGCGCCCCCGGGCCCAAGAGAGCCATTAGGCCTCACCTGCCAGGGCTGCAGGTGGGAAGGACCTGGCCCACCGGGCGCTGTCGGCCGGCGCCCGCAGGTGGGAAGCGCCATAGGGGGCGCCCTAAGAGCTCATCGTGGGTCCTGGGAGAGACGAGAAGGGGAGAGGCGGCGTTTGGAGGATTCGGACTGAGCCCCCCGGGGGCGGAGGACCGCCAGGCGGCTCGGCCAGGGTCAGCGGAGGCAGCGCTCCTGCCCCCACTGGCCGCCGGAGCCCAGCCCCTGACAGCTGCTCCTGAGCACCCGACTCCGTTTGAAAATTCCTCTCCATAGTTTACTAGAACCGTCTTTCGGTGGGGTCGCGGGGGCAGGGGTCTCTCGCCATTTTAAATCATTGCTTTCCTCCTTCTGTTACTGGAGTGATTTTTCTTTTAAAACGAAGTTAAGTCCTACATTGTAAAGTACTCAGCGCCGGTGGGGGGAAAAATCCAGTTTGGAAAGGAAAAGGTTCAGTGATTTTTCATTTTCTGTTGCAAGCAGTTAGGTATTTTCCCCAACCAATTAACTGCACAGATCTGAAATGAAAATACAGAAAAATCTGATATCTATAGATTAGCCCAAAGAAGGACCCCCTTTCAACACGTTTTTAATAAGAGTAAAACTTAATGGGCTGTTTTTTAAATGGCAACACATGTTTTAGCTCTGCCTTAAACTATTGAAAAAGAAACATTGGTTTTTTTCGTTTCCAATAAATTCAGAATACAATCTTTCAAAGATATTTTGCAGGACATAATTGAATCCCCTCCCCAAAAAAAGGCAAAATTCAATGCCTACAAAACAGAGTTGCTTGAGTGATATTTGGTTTACAGTTCTCCAATCGAATATTAGCTATATTTAATGGCTAGTGTTATTAAAAATAAGGAACTAAAACGCAGAGGGTTCCAGTTCTCATCTTCAAACCTGGACAACCATCGGAGTGTCCTTTGAGCAGCAGGTTCTGAGGATGGAATTAGTAGGACCCACAGGGATGAGGTGCAGGAGAGTATGTGCAAAGTTGTGCTGCTGAAAGAAAACTTCATGGTTTGGGCGTGGAGTGTGTGTGTGCACATGAGTGAGTCATGGGAAAATTAAGAAACCTGCATCAGGAGAAATCAAGGGGCAAAACTAACAAAGCAAATGGGCGGGAACAACAAACCTTCAGGGAGGCCAGGGCTGTGGAGCAGCACTAGGGCACTTGCTTAGGATGTGCTGCCCTGAGTTTGATCCACAGAACTACGATGGATGGATGGATGGATGGATGGATGGATGGATGGATAGGAATCCTCCTGGAATCTTCCTTGTATTTTAAAGCCCTTTCTAGCTGATACCTCTTGACCATTTAATGGAGATCAAATTCGAGTGTAGGAAACCCCTCTTTCATTTGCTCTTTCCGATTCTAAGTTTAAAAACAAAATAAATGTATGTGCATGTGTGGAATTTTACCTGCTCTGTGTAGCTCTACTTTGATAGTTTAAGACTGCATTCTTTAAAGGCAAATACTTTAACACCCTACTGTGCAAATAAGATGGTAGAAACATTCGAAGGTGCATTTCAAAGATTCAACAGTCTGATGGCTTCAAAATCAAGAATTTCACTGAGTGGCTGGCCAGTAAAACAGAAAAAGAAAAAAAAAAAAGTAAACAAGCTGGGCATGGTGGCACTCACCTACACTCTCAATACTTGGAAGGCTGAGATAGGAGGTTCAAGTCCAGTTGCAACAACTTAGCAAGGCCCTCAGCAACTCAGATCCTCTTTCAAAATTAAATTATATATGTGGCTGGGGATGTAGCTCAGAGGTAGAACATCCTCTGAGTTCAATTCCCAACACCACCAAAAAGAAAAGATAAATAAACAGTATGGCCTGAAATAAATGATGCAGGATAAAGTGTGGGGGAGGGGAAATGAAACCATTTTTAGAAGTAAAAAGAGCACTAGATTCGGGTTCTACACTACCGTGCGTTTCATGTAGACAGTAAGCACTGATTAATGACCATATGCTCTCAATCAAAGCAATCCACCTCTGGTTCCCTTTCCCTAAGCCATAAAATTCCAGGTTGGTTAGAGGAGTCCCACTCAATTGTCTGTCAGGCATAAGGAGGTGTGAGGCAGACCTTTTGTGTGCCCTCAGCAATGCAGGCACGAAGTAGGCTTATTTAGGAGACACAGTCACCAGAGTTAGCCATCCAGTGAGTAGTTTATCTGATCAGGGCACGCACTCTCGTGTGTATTGAACAAGCCGGAGCTTTCCTATCAGTGAGAGAGGTATGTTGCAGTTTCATCCGATAAAAAGATGCCCGTGCACTGGTTTCCAAATTTTACAACAGAAGGGTTGCCTGTCTTTCAAAATAGCAAATTAGACCGAAACACTGAGAGCTTCTACTTCATTAATGATTGTTCTTAAGGAAGAAACACAAACAGCGGTGGCCATTTTTCACAGACGTGCTTAGCCATCAGAAAAGCTTAATAAATCCCTATTTAGTATGCATTTATGCAGTGATTACATGAACTTTGACCTCTGAAGAGCTGTAGCAATTAGCTTCAGTGGCCAGCATCTTTACCCACCGCTCCCCACTGGCTTCCGCGTTTTCCTTTTGCATTTCTCCGTCGTTCCTGCATTAGAGGGATGCAAAATTTTGAAGTCGACTTTCCACCTGCAGTAATTGCCTGCCGCTCCTGTCTGAATGGCCATCTTAGGTGGGTATCGGGGCTCTGATTGTCCATATTACTCAAACGCAAATGGATTTCAGTTCCATTTTCCCCTCCCTGTTCACAAAGATAAACTCTAATGGCCCAGAGCATTTCATTTCATAGCTTGTGGTATCTTCTGAAATAAATCGGATCTCTTTTGTCAGGCTCATTTAGTGTTTTGAAAATATTCGATGCAGTTTAAGTCAAATGCTAGTACAGTGGTAGAAAACTAGAGGAGGTGGCAGAATAAGGAGACAGAATAAGCCGGAGTCTTCTCCCCCACCCCCCCCAAAAAAAAACCAAAGGGAAGAGGAAAGTGTTTTAAGTTTCTATTAAACATTGTTTAGCAAAAGAATAATGGGAAAGTCGCCCCCTTTCCCAAAGAGGGATGGAACTATAATTGTTGCCTTTAGCTGAGAGCTCAGATAAACCGCTGGGACTCATTCTAAAGTGACCCATCACTGCATTCATCTCGTCTTGAACTTTCGGTGAACCTGAGATTAAACAGGGGTGAGCAGCTAAGCAGTTTGTTGTTAGCAGCCTTTTCAACAGCCCTTTTAGACTGGGTAAATATTGATGGGTTTGAATCTGATTGCCCCAGAGGAAAACACCGCGCATCTGAATAGCCTCCAAAAGTAAACTTTCAAAGGTGAAGCCCAGAGCAGACTTCAGAGCCACAGCAAGACCTCAGCCCGCCTCCTCCAGGAACACCCGGAATTTCAGGAGTACTTTGGATGACTGTAGAGGAAATAGAAAAAGCATCTGAAGAATTTTATGTTGCGATTTTCCGGGGTCCTTAATTGGGACCCTTGTTTCCTTTTTAAACGTATCGATAAAATGTTATTTTCTCTTTCCCCTCTGTGTCGTTTCAGTTACAACTGCTGTCATTTTTCAAAGAGCTAACTGTGCTCCTCAGAGACCAAGACAGAAAAAGAGAGACCTTGCAATAGGATGTGTTAAGCGCCTTTGATTTAATCGATTTGGGACAACTAAAAAGATACAAATGTTTTCCTTGCTGAAAGGTGTATTAATGTTTCCTAAATGCATTGCTTGTTAACTGATTTATTCCATGACCTAGGAAAGGCTGGATATAAGTAGCCATAATTTATCCTTTCTCCTCCTTCTCTACGCTCTCAGCTACATTAAAACCAGCATCTTGAAGATTGGAATCTCTGGATTCCAGCGGGTCGGCCCTGCCTTTAGATATTGAAATCGAGACAGTGGCATGCAAATGAAACTTTAACACATTAAAGTATTTGAAAACCAGCCATCTGTTTGACGGAGTGGCCTCACACTAATAAACAAAGGATACAGTACAAGGCCAGGCGGGAAATGAAAGAAAGGTTTGGTCGTCTTTGAAGTTCTGCTCCGTCCACTGGAGTCTTTTAGAGGCGGCCCCAGAACCCGGGAGCTGAGGGGAGGGCTCCCAGCACCCTTGATTTGGCCGCAACAACTGTGCTTGCAAAAAACGCAGGCTTGCGCCTTTAGCAGGGAAGTGCAGGAAATCTCACGGCCGCTCTAGAAGGCCTGTGAATTCCAGATATTTGTAGCTTTCTCTTTGTGTAAATCTCTTTGTGATGCCGAGCTCTGTTCTCCGGGCTCAATCAAAGCCTCCCCAAATGTGTGAACCTAAAGAAGTAGAGAAGGATAGCCACTTTGAACTCTCTCATTTGCTGGTTCACTTTGTCTGAAACCCACCTGGGTCAGAAGTAACTGGCGGCATCCACAGGCTCTCCTGGAAGAGCCTGTTGAGCTCAGAGAAAAAAATAAACTTTTTTTCTGGGTCATGTGGCATGGAATTAGAACTGTGGACCCTTCACAAACATGATGGCTAGGAAATCAAAGCTGAGTTTGAAGGGAATGAGACTGGCAGCTCAGAGATGGGGGTGAGGAAGGGTGAGAAGGGAATGGGAGAGGCGGCGGCCAGGCTCAGCTTAAAGGGTGGACTATATTGGAAGAAGGGTGGGGTCCCCAGGGTCCCCACCCTCACAACTTCTTCATACTGGAGCTAATGAAAAGGGACTCTCTTCACTCTTGGTTCACAGATGTGAGGAAAGACTGACTGGAGACAGTTTCAGCTTTTGAAGGGGGCTCTGTTTATACATACGTCAACATTCAGTTGGAGGTGAAAAGGTTAGCACTTGACCCCGGAAGTACCCATGTTTGTTTCAAAAATAGATGTGCTTCATAAATGTCTCCGCCATTCATGTTTTCATTATGAACTTTATAATAGTCACAGTAATAATAATAATAAAGGAGCTTATGTTATTTCAAGGAGCATCAAGGGAACTCGATTCAACAGACCTTAGTGAGGTGAAATCACACTCACAGCTACAGGGTCATGGAGAGCGGTCATTTTTATCTAAGGAAAGGCCTCCTGCTTTGAAAACACACAGCACCCTCTTTCCTTCCCAGGTGAAACCGGCCCAACTCCGTAAGAAGCAACAGATTGTAACCCTGCAAAATACACAGATGCTTAAGCATACCTGAAACGTGAATATATTTATTACAGACATCGTAAGACCCGTAAACTCTGCTCTGGATCATCACATCACTGCAGGATCTCAGAGCTGTTCATGATTGTACAGGAAATGGGGACTATCATAGGCTCACAAAGGTAACTGATAGAACTCAGTGTGATACTTCAGGGACATCCAGACATTGTGCGACATGCAAAAGACTATTCACGAATCACACAAAATATACATTCACTGTGCCGTCCAACACATTAACAGTGGACCCGAAAGTACATCATATCCAGCTGAGAACACTGGGGAAGAAGTTGAACAGAATAATACCTCCAGGTCCCAAATAATCCGGCCCGAATCTTAAATGGAAGGTGGCAAAGGGAGCAGGAACAAGAGAATTGGGGAGAGGTCAGCCCAGGAAACCTCGTTTCTGAGCCTTGCGCTCTTCAGGCCCTAACTCACAGGAAGAACAACTTGAGGCTGCCTGTGAGACATCAGATAGGCCTAAAGGAGACCAAAACTCTTCTTTCCCCCATAATCCTATAGAAAATCTTACCAGTTCTGAGAGTTTGCTCACCCTGTCTGATTTAATCATCTAAACATTTCTAGAAAATCTGTATAAAGATAAATCTCTCAGGACCAAGTATTTACAACCAGCAAACTCGCAGACATGAAACTGAACTGAATTGAGGGATGAGTTAATTGTGTAAACACACTTCTAGTGCATCTCTCCTACCTCTATAGCCTACTTTTATGGGCAAGGTAGCAAAAAACTGTAAGTAGATATAGGATGAGATGCGTCCTCTGGCAGGTTTCTGCTGGCAAAGTGGACTCTTTTCCAAAGGGCACCTGGAAGGACCAGTAGGTTCCGTAAAATCTGCTAAAATCAGGAGGGACGTTGGTGGCCAACCAAAATTGATACTGCCACCCAATCGAGATTAAGGACTTAATCTCCCAGCAAGTGTCTGCTCCAGAATTCTCTGGAAGCACTTTATCCTGGCCAGGAGCTCCCGAGATAGTATCAGAAAGGAAGAGAGAAACTGTAAATGGAAAGATAAGCTAAGAATGTGCTTTGGGTAAGAAATTCCAGCCCCGGGAGAAGCCGAGGCCGGGCGCCTGGAGCTGGGGCCTCAGTGGGAGGTGGTCACAGTGTCTGAGGTAGTAGAGCCGGGGGAAGGAACGCAGGGCGAGGAGCTGGACTTCTCGGAGGATTCCTCAGGCGTCTTCTCCTCGCTCCCCGGCGGGGTGGCCGGGGAGATGGGCAGGAGCCCCTCCTTCTCCCGTTTCTTCTGCTTCATTCGGCGGTTCTGGAACCAGATCTTCACCTGGGTCTCGTTGAGCTGCAGGGACGCGGCGATCTCCACCCTGCGGGCGCGGGTCAGGTACTTGTTAAAGTGGAACTCCTTCTCCAGCTCCGTGAGCTGCTTGGTGGAGAAGTTGGTGCGCACCGCGCTCGGCTGGCCCACGTAGCCGTATTCTCCAACTTTCCCTGGGGTCGGGTAGGAAGGGAGGAGAGAAAGAGGTAAAACTTCTTAGATGGACAGGAGAGCCCCTCTGCGCTTCAGAGCGTCCGCTCAGGTGCAGCAACGCCCCCCTCGACACAGCCCCGGCCGGGGAGTGTGAGTGATGAGTGTGAACCTGAAGTCAGCCATTAGCGTGCTCAGACCCGTGATGAATGGAGCCTGGAGATATTAAGAGCACCCTCGCGCCAACGTCAGGCCCCACGCACATGCACACGCTGCCGACTTCCAGGACGTTTAAACCCCTCTGAAAACACCCCGGGCCGGAGACGCCTTCGCCTCCACACACCTGGGCACAACTCCCGCACCCTAGGCACTAGCCAGGGGCAGTGACCTTTCTTAAACAACCACCCGGTTCCTCGCAGAGTCCTCTAGCAGCGTCCAGTGGCCGGCAGGACTGACCTGTTTTGGGAGGGTTTCTTTTGACTCTCATCCAGTCGAAGGTCTGCGCTGGAGAGGATGTCTCCGACGCAGGGGAGCGACAGGCTTCTTGGCTGGCGTGGAGAGGGGACAAGGGGTTATTATACGTGGCCAGGGCCAGGCTCTGGCGCTCTTGTCCATAAACGTGGTGGATGTACTGAGGCGAGCCCACCGCGCCCCCGGCATAACCCTGCTGGTGGTGGTGGTGCTGGACCGCGGGAGATGAGAGGTTTCCACAGTAAACAGCGGGCGCGCAGGGGGGGTACCCGCCACTTACGTCTGCCTCCTGATTCAGCCCGTAGGGGCTGTAAGGCGCACCGAAGTTCTGAGCGCCGTAGCTGGGACCACAACTAGTGTGGGGGTAGGACACCCCCGGGTTCCCAGAAGTCTGGTAAGTGGCCGGCTGGGAGTGGTGGTGGTGGTGGTGATGGTGGTGGTGGTGGGAGGGGGGCGAGCTGATCTGCACACCCCTGCCCACCAGGAAGCGGTCGTCGCCGCCGCAGCTGTTGGCACTGACCGCGCACGACTGCAAAGTTGTAATCCCGTGGTCGGAGGGGTAGGCTCGCGCCGCGCAGGTCCCCGCGTCGCCACTGCTAAGGATGGGGTACTCCAGGAAGGAACTCATCCTTGTATGGTCCATCTGTCACTGAGTGGCCGGGTCCTGCGAAGCCCTGGGTGACCGTGCCAACTTTCTCACTTCCTCCATGGGGCCGGAGAAGAAAAATGATATGGATGTACAGTGCGCGGGGGGGGGGGGAGCGGGAGGGGCGCGGGCGCGCGGGGCGGGCACGTGACCGGGCCAGCCAATGGCTGAGCCTCCTGCGAAAGTTGGCCGGCGCCGGCGGTGATGGATCGCCGCTTCAGTGGCATTTAAATCCCCGGCGCTCCTCAGTCTAGGTGACGTGCACCGGCCCCCCCAGCAGCCCGGGCGGCGGCGGCGGCATCTTCCCGGGCGGCGGCGGCGGACTCGGGGCGATGGGGCCCGGGGAGGTGGGGGCTGGAGGCTTGCCCCCGCCTCCGCCCCTCCCCGCCGAGCTGGGAAAGACCGACGCGCGCGAGGTGAGGGGGCAGAGGGTCCCGCTGTCCCGGGGCGGAGGTCGGTGGGCTCTCAGGGTGGCCGCCGGCCCGGCCGAGCCCGGAGCGGACGCGGTGAGATCAGCTCCCGCAGCGGGGCCCGGCCACCGGCTCCCACGCCCGCCATGGAGAGGGCAGCGCGCGGAGGACCGGCTGGGGGTAGCGGGGATGGGAGTGGAGGGCCGACAGCCGGGGCGACTCTCCCCGGCCCCGGGGTCTCCGCAGCCCTCTCCCCGGCCCCAGCCCGCCTTGGGCGAGGCCAGGTGGAGCCGCTGTGACTCCAGCCCTGGGGACCGAGAGCCCCCACCTAGCGCGCTGGGAAGGCGGGGGGGGGTTCTTCTCCGCCCTCCTCTCCCCTCGCTCTCCGCCCCTGTCTCCTCCCCACGCGGTTGGCTGGGAAAGCCCTCCCGGCGCTCGGCGGCCGGGGGAGGAGCCGGGGCGGAGGGAGGTGACGCCGCCGACGTGGCGGGCGTGGGGGCCGGGCCTGCGCTGCGGCCATCTGCCGGCTCCGCGGCGCCCAGAGCCCGCGAGCCTGCGCAGGCCTGCCGGCCGGACCGCGGCTCCTACGGCGTGCTCAGACCCCCCCACGCTTATTATTCTTGCTAGGAGTGGGGAGACACCCCCATGTAACGTCTGGAGTGGGGGCTGGCCTGGCAGGTTGGGGCGGCGGACAGATGGCTCCGGAGGGACCGGCCGCTCCTCGCCCCCAGCCGCACCTCCGCCCCACACCCGGCCGCGGGCCCCTGAACCTCCGCGTCCTTCCCGGGGGAGACGCGAGCAGCTCTGGACGCCATCCTAGGCCAAGGGTCCCGTCCTCCTTCACCCTCGCCCCACACGGGGGCCGCTGGGGTCGTTAATTGCCGTTTACCACTGGGTTTTGTGTCGACCCCGGACTTGTAGAGAGAAAAGGCCAAGGAGGGGCTGAGCCAGCTGAGAAGCTGTGCAGCCAGCGCTCACAGATTTTACTCTGATGTTGTTTACATTGGGTGAGACAGGTGAAATTTAATAATGAAGACTGTATGTGCATTTAGGGTCGCACCACACACACACACCCCGTTATCTCCTCCCCTCTATTTAAGAAAAATGGAAGGTTTTTCCAGGCATACGCGTCACTGACGCTTTCAGACTTATCTCCTGTAGAAGTTCCTCCAATACCTACCCACCCCCGGAACAGGGGGACTTACGCAGACCTTTGACTCTGGACTCCCTCGGTAGCAATGAAACATTTTCCCAAATATTTCTTTTCCGAATGGAATTTCCCCGTGACCTTTGACCCGCCCCCAAGCTCGGTGAGCGGGAGCAGGGCAGGAAAGTATCCCCGGCCCCATTTTCAGCTCGCGAGGACCCTCATCCCAGGGAGGCGGGGAAGGCACCCCTGGAGGCGGCTTCCTGGGGAGCGCCAGCCCTCCCGCGACGAGGAAAGATGGAGCTGGAGGAGGGGTGCGGGATGTCGGCGGCCGGTGCCGCGGCCGGCTCTCCCGGTCCTCATTCCGGTGCCTTTGTGGGCCTCCGCGGCCGGGGTTTGCACCATCCCCCGGGCTGGCTGTGGGGAGCTCCGGCTGCGCCCTCTCCCTCCTCTGCTAGCGCCTGGCCTCGCTTTCCCCTCGGCCTGGTTTCGGGGAGCCTGGGCGGGAGGCTCCCTTCGGGATCACACACTGGCACCCGCACTCCGGCCCGCGGGAGGACGGGCCGACAGCCGCGCCAGGCAGCGGCTCCCCGAGCCCGGCGCGGGGGCCCAGCTCGCCCCGCCTCCGCCGGCTCACAAAGGCCGTCCCGGGGGCCTCCGGCGGCGGGCTCCGGCAGCTCGGATCCTTCCCCACCGTTTCTGGCTCGTAGGCCAGAAACCCACCATCGAGCTGAAGTCTCTTTAAATGCCCGGGGAGAGCGGGTGAAAGGCAAGCCTGGTCCGGATTAAAGTACTCGTGCGCCAGCAGCTCGCTCGGCTGCAGGCGCCTCTCCGAGGCTCTTCTAGGAAAGGAGGGAGAGAGGAGGAGAGTCGCCGAGGTCCCGAGCTGTTCTCGGCCTGCGCGGCTCAGCCAAGCTGTTGTTTAAAAAGACCAATAAAAATGAATTATGACTAAACGCCTTCTCACTTAATGCTTTCGGACGGGGATCCCCGGCAGATACGTAAGAGGATTTTTATTTGTGCATGTGTTCCTGCAATTGATCTCTTTGATGACATTCTCATTCATAGAAAGCGTTTGATTTATGAGCCTAGGACGAATCGCATCCAGAAGCGGCGGCGCAGCCCTGGCCGCAGCCGGGACGCCCTGCTCGGCGCTGAGCCTGGGGCCAGAAACGCCCCACGGTCGCCGGGATTAAATGGCCGGGATTGAGTGTGTGAAGGGTGCGGGAAGGCAGGGAAACCCGCGAAGAAAGATCGCGGTTTCTTTAGGGCTTCCAAGTCTGCTGAGCTCTTAAATCAACCTGTCCACACACATGTTGCTGGCTATCTCAGGGTAAGTAGCCCTCAGGAAGGGCTAAGTAAGCACGGGAAAGACACCAGATGCGGGAGGAACCCAACAGCCAGATAACACACCCTCGATCGCATTTTATTGATATATCTTTTAAAGTGCTTTTTCTCTCTCTCTGCCCAACAAACTGGGTGCAGTTATAACCTGGGGTGCAGAAACGCCCCGTTTTAAAATCTCAACCTGCTAACCTGACTTCCAAGCTTTAACTATTCATTATTAGCAATGTAAACAGATTTAAGAATGAAATATTGATTTTTTTCTGATCCTAAAAAAAATTCCTAAAATGACTGGACCAGACAATTGGAAATAACCCTTTCTGCCTTGCATTTGCCAGCTAGTAACCATTGTTTTGTTTTATTTTGTTTTTCTCTTTTAGGTCTCTTTTTGCCTGAACCCATCAGCAGCTGGGAGATGAATCAACCACACTGAAAATGTGCGAGGCATTTGTGGGGGAGGGGTTGGAATGTAGATGTTTGAAGCAAACGTGTATAAATAAATGAATTGTTGATAACTTAGTTATTGACCTGGAGACTGGTCACTTGTTAAAGAAACTCCAAATTGTTCATTGCTAGAACGAGGGGTTTCTGTAGGCACTTTACTTTTCTATTTTCATAAGCGTAGGCCTGCCCAACTCTGAGGCTGTCCCATCCTATTTCTATTAACTATTTCAACAATGACTTTAAATCCATGACTTGACCCCCTACACTGAAAACCAAATCAAGTCTTTTAAAAAAAAAAAGCCTAAATTAAAAGAAAAAAAAAAAACACTTGTCAGAAGCCCTCATTGTTTTCTGGCTTTCTTTGTTGCTGTCTACTGAAGACTTTGAACATGCCACCTTAATAAATATATTAAAATTGAAAAAGAAGATAAATTATGACCAGAATTTTATTTGCCAAGTTAGAGTAAAAGAAACCACTATAAGCCTTGAGAAAGAGAGGGAGAAAAAAATAAGAAAGCTACTTATATAGCAAAGGAGAATTTATTCTACCAAAAATACGAATGACAGTGCACCCTAATGTAATACAAAAATAAAGAGAAAGTGACGGCACAATTTCTGGTCACTCTCTTGCAGGCCTCGGATATTGCTTTCAGTAAAATCACATAGATGGTTGTTGGACTGGGTTTAAAAGCACTGGAACTCCAACGTGATCTGTAAGAGGTGGCTCTGAAATCAGTCGGGTCAGGGAATCACTAAAGAAAATCCTCAACATTCAAAGGGGGAGGGGAAGTGGAGAAGAAAATAAAATTAAAAAAAAATCAGCTCCCGGAATTTAAAAAAAAAAAAAAAGGCCAAACCACCTGGTCAAAGGGGCATTTTGTTTTGTGAAGCTTTGTGTTGCTTTTAATGTTTTTAGTAATTCAGATGCTGCAAGTCGATTGTGGTAAGTGTGTCTGTAAAAAAGTCAAAGCTGTCAGCTGATATATCTACGGGACTGTCCAGGGAGCCGGGCAGACTGGGAGAGACGGCGTCTGAAAGCTGCAGGCAGGAGTCTGTGGAGAAGACGTTGAAGTCCTGTAAAGAAGGGACCTCCAGGGCCTCGGGACTGTCATTGTTTAGGCCCGCTCCACAGTTCTGGCCCATTGTTGGCAAGCAGTTGGGAGCAGTGGGTGACTGGTGCTGAAAATGTTTCAGATTTTTCTCATTGCTGGTTAAAGGAGACACGGGGAAACTTTGGGAGTCGCCATTGTGTCCATTGGGAACCTGCTGCTGGGAGAGGGCGTTCTGCTGAAAAGCGTAGGCTTCCCTCTCCAGCAGGGCCCCCGAGACGCCCAGGGCTTGCTCGAAGAGCGACTTCTCCTCCTCGTCCTCCTCCGCCTTCTCCGAGTCCTCCAGGCCCTTGAATTTCCCCTCGCCGTTCTGGTTCTCCTTGCACTGGGTCTGCCTCTTGTGTTTCATCCTCCGGTTCTGAAACCACACTTTGACTTGTCTCTCGGTCAGATCGAGCAGCGCCGCGATCTCCACCCTGCGGGGTCTGCACAGGTACTTGTTGAAGTGGAACTCCTTCTCCAGCTCTAAGAGCTGCGTGTTGGTGTAAGCAGTCCTCAGGCGCCGCGAGCCCCCGCCGCTGCCGTCGGCGGCTTCCAGAGACTCTGGGGAAAGGGGAACCAACGGGGAGACACACGCACGGTTGGAGGTGGCGGGGTCCGCGCGGGGTTACTCCACTGGAGAATAAACACAGCCGAAGAGATCAACTGCGACAAAATGGCCGCCCTGGATGCAGGAGAGCCTTTGTACTGTGTGCCCTGGGAGCCCGGCCCGGGGGGAACCCCATCTCCTCCACCTCCATCAGATTCCTGCCTCTGGCTCCCCCCAACCTCTGCATCCGGGAGCAAACTTTATATTAGCCGCAACACAATTTATAATTAATGCATCAGCTGCTTAGCTGAGCAGGAGCGATCTATCACTCTTCATTACTGTCAAAAAGCCAAACTCTAGGACAAGTAGACAAGAGGAGGTCAGTTCCAACTCAAATAAATCATCCCACATTACCCAAGTTAGGGAAAGTTTCCCCTCCTCTTCCTAAAAAATATGTGCGGAGCGGGGGTCCCCGGGCCCATAGCAGCCCCACTCCTGCGCCCCGGCGGGGAGGCCCGGGCACCCCTCCGTCTCCCGCTCCGGCCCACGCGCCCTCCTCGGGCAGCCCGGGGGAAGAGGGACCCAGGGCCCTGCGGCCAGGTCTCTGGACTGACCTTTGTGGCTGAGGCAGGCAGGGCCGGCGGCGGCGGCGGCGGCGGCGGCGGCGGCGGCGGCGGCGGGCGGCAGCGTGGTTTTCTTGGCCGCCTTCTTCTCCTTCATCCAGGGGTACTCGGGCGGCTGCAGGGCGCCGGCGGGCACCGGGCTGCCGCGACTGCCCGCGGGGCTCGGCTTGGGGCGGCCGCCAGCGCCGTGGCGAGGGTGACTGCCCGGGTTCAGGCTGGGAATGGTCTGCTCAAAAGGAGGAGGAATCAGGGTCGGGTGTGAGAGCGTCGAGGTCTTGATTGATGAACTTTGAAACGTTTCAGCGACAGGGGGAAAAGATGTCAGGCACTCAGCGAGCGACGGCTGGCTATTGATAAAACCAATCTCTCGCTCAAATTCGTAATTCATGGCCTTCTCCTTGGAGCCCCCTCGGAGAAAAAGTTCCCTCTTTTGGCGGGGCTTTGGGGGGGCAAGGCCCAGGAAAAAGGCGAGTGCGGAGGGGGAAAAAAATCTATCATAGAAGATCGCTGCTGGGGTGTTTTTTTTCTAATTCACTGATTACAGCCGTATGGGGACCGCGCTACTATTAAACTATTGAATTCATGGAGACAAGGTTGAAATTGGACCGAATTGGCCGTCACATGATTGCTTCTGCCCAATGACAATTTGGGCTTTAATCAAAAGAAGCCACTGTCTGTTTGATTGATCCAAAAAAGTCGAGAAGGAACGCCTCATTGGGGGCCCGCGAGTCTTTATTTACACTTTTTTTTTTCAAGGCAAAAATACATATATGTGGGTGTGGGTGTGAATGCCCCGAGAGCGCGCGGGGGGCGACGCTGCCCGCTGCCTCCGGGCCAGCCGGGGCCTGAGTGTCCGCCCGGGGGTGCGTGCAGTGTGAGCCGCGAGCCCCGCGCCGCCCGCGGCCTCCCCCGCACACTCCGCACATTGTTTGCGACTGTCGAGAAGACGCCTCGCACCTCACAAATCATTTGAGCACCTCGGCCTGACGCCTGCAGTCATTAACAAAGTAATCCATTAATCTTCAAAGTTTTGACACCCGAGGGCCCCCGCATCCCAGCCACATAAGTTCTGCAAAGACTGGAGGAAGGCGCACAGGCTGCGGAGTTGGGCGAGGGAGAGGAAAGGCGGAGGGAGGGAGAGATGGAGACAGAGAAGGAAGAGGAAGGATTGTGGGGTCCCCCCTTTATTTCCCTTCCCTCTACTTTTTTCTAATCTCTCTCTCTCTCTCTCTCTCTCTCTCTCTCTCTCTCTCTCTCTCCCTCCTTCCTGTCTTTCCCTGCATCCCTTTTTCCTGTCCTCCCCTCTCCTCCTCCCATCCTCCAGCCTGTCTGCCCATCTCTGCCCCAGTTCATCGCCCCCTCTCGAGGTCCAGCCTGGATTCCGCCCCCGGGCCCATTGTTAGCCGCTTTGCTGCGGCAGCTTTGCATCTGGTTCCAGCGGGCAGCTGAAAGCAGGAGGCGGCTCTCGAAGCTTCCCGGCCTTCCAGCGCCATCAACTTCTCAGGAGTGGCTGGAGGAGAGATGAATGTGCCAGGCAAGGCAGCAACCCCAGGCCCAGGTGTCCACGTCCCCGTAGCCAGGGCAGCAGCCAGCCAAAGAAACGCCGCCCCGAGCAGGCAGGGCGTGCGGCTCCTGGCATTCTGGGTTTTATACCCAGAAACCCAGCTCGGGTGTGGTGAGTATTTCCAATTTCCAGGAAGCCTGGAGGAAGTTATCAGCAGGAAGGGAGGCAGACGCTGGCTCCTCTCTCCCCTTCTCTCTCCCCCTGCCCTTCTGTTCCTTATCCTGGTCCTCTGGTTGGGTTCTGGTTGGTTCAGATGCAGCGGGTGTTCCTAGGTGTTCCTTGGCCGCCTGAATCGCCTCCCACACCTTCCTGCACCTTGGACACCAGAGAGGTTTGCACCCCGGTTCTGGTGTGGAAAGGGCACTGCGGGGGTAGAGAGGGCGACCCAGGGAGGGGTTATAAAGGTTCTCCTTCTTTCTCCTTCATTCTTTTTCCCAATTCCGAGACTTGAGACTGAGAGTGTCTTGGATGGTGCTGGAGGACTGAAAAGACAACACCTTTAGGTACCAAACAATAACTTTTTTAAAAACCCTCCAAGCCAGAAAGAGGGGAGGAGAGAGAGAGAGAGAGAGAGAGAGAGAGAGAGAGAGAGAGAGAGAGAGATTTGAAGGTACCTCCTTCCCCCCTCCAATCCCTCAGGATGCTGATTCGGTTTTGCTTCCTTTGAAATGGACCAAGTGGTCAGACTCCCCCAGGCCGGCAGGCATCAGTGGCAGGAAAATAAATCATCCTGATGGCCAAAGAGAGAGAGGTTGGCCGGGGAGAGAGAGAGCGCTTCGTAGAAAACAAGAAAGGCTGACCAAGGAGAAAGGGCAGGACTCCATCTCCGAGGCCGGCATCCACAGGATTTGGGTTGGAAATGAGATATAAAGTGGCCTCCAACCTTGACCAGCCCCAACCACTGCCTTACAGATAGAGACGCTATTTTGGAAAATGTGAGGTTTTTCAGTTTTCTTGCTTTTATTCCAAACAAAGCTCTGAAGGAAGTCTGGGCGCGATCAATCTTGCTCACCAAAAGCCTTGACAGCTTCTGGCCCTTAAGAACACATTTCAGCTTCGAGCTCTTTCCAACATCAAATGTGGCTGAGCAAAGAAGAGCAGGAAACGCAAGTAAACAAGGAAAACTAGCCTTTTAGAAGATGTTTCTTGGCAGTGGAAGGGTTCTAGGGCTGCTTGTAGGAAAGGTGCTTTGTGGATGCTGGGATGGTGGCTTTTGGCACTGGCTTTTACTAGAAAATATTGAGGGTGATGGGGAGGGGAGCCACAGAGGGAGAAGCGCTGGTCCCTGTTGCTGGGCTTTGTCAGGGGCTGCGTGGGTGAGAGCTTTCTGCTGGCTTCAGCTGCCTTAATTCAAATACCATCTGGAAGAAAACCCTTTTCTGAGACTGTTCAACACCGAAACCTTCCCCAGATCTATTACTTTAACTCAGGAGCTATTTTAATAAGGATTTCTTTTGAATATCTAGGAAGCTGAGGTGAGATCGATATTTTTTTTTCTTTGAAAGCCAAAATGAATGTCTCGCCTGGCACGATTGGGGAAATCACATTAGATTTTCATTTTACAATCTCTGCCCTGAGGGAAGAAGGAAGTCTGCAACCATTCCTCCTTCAGCTAAAGGGTAGATTTTAGAACTGGGTGCAAATAGTGGTATCCCTAAGAGATTTTTCATCTTGGGTGGAGATTCATATATTCTCTCTCTCTCTCTCTCTCTCTCTCTCTCTCTCTCTCTCTCTCTCCCTCCCTCCCTCCCCTGTTCCCATACTCACTGTTCTTTATCTTACAGGTAATTTTATATGTGTCTCTAAGATAATGACTTAGAAAGAAGACTCCTGTATCTGCTCAGCATAAACAACCAAAGGCAGAAGCTCCAATCCTCACAAAACCTAGCTTTCTAGCCCCTGCCTTTCTGAGATCCATGCCATGTTTTGGGAGGCTGGGGTGGAGGAGCAAACCCACTCCCCTCATGGCCAAACTCTGAAAAGAAAAATAATAAGTCAGGAGCTGTGGGGTAGATTAGGCAAAGCACCTCTGGGTGTGAGAAACGCACCCAGCTCTCTGCAGCCCTGGCCCTGCATCCTCTGTCCCTTTTTTTTTTTTTCTTAAAACATGAAGAGGTTCCCTAAAGGACCTTAGTTGGGACCTAGACGGTATCCTAAATGGTATCCAGTGCCTGCTTCTAAGGGGTCTTTGAGGGAGCTTCTCTGGGGAAGAGCGAGACCATGATGACGGATATTTTGGGTCACAAACAAAATGGCGACATTTTTTTTTTCCTCTTCTGTCTTTGAAAAATACAATCCAAAGAGGATGAGGGCTGACTCCTCACATCAGATGCTCCCGGTCCCCAGACGCAGGCAGCTCCTCGCTTCCAGTGGAGGGGTAAGGATGGGGATGCGGCTCTGAGGTTTGTATCTCCCGCATTTGCACCCTTCTCCCAGTGATTCTTGAATCGCGGATGGGAAGCCGCCCCTTCACGGTGCCTGCCTTGGCCTCTGCCAGCCAGCCACTAGGCAGCCCTATCTTAAATCCAGGAGTGGAAATGTAATATTTAGCTCCTGTGACATCAAATGAAAGTACTTATACAATTGCGTTTTTATTAGAAAGATACCAATCTCGTTTCTCTCTCCTCCTCCCCCTGGGGCCATAAAAAGAAGGAAGGAGAGGAAATAAATCCAGAGAGTGGCAATCGCTAAATTCCTGGAGGAAAGGGTTGCTGGGATCCAGGCAGTCCAAGGAAGGGCTCAGATTCTCCGGAGCTCGCGCTTCTGTTGCTGGAGGTCTGGGGGCTTCGGTCCCGTTGGAACCGCTGCGCTCTGCGTGGCGGTTTTAGGAGAGATTCCCCCCCCCCCCCCATGGAACCATAAAGAGACCAGAGCATCCGCGAAGGACACCGCGAGCCCGATGGCTCCTGGAAGGTGCTCAGGAAGGTGCTCAGCATCCTCCGCCAGGCTGGCGATTCCCGGGGTGGGACCTTGGCTGGTCCACTTCGGGCCCTGGAGGATCCTGGGGGAGCGTCGCGGGCGCCCACTCTCCGCTGGCCGCGGGGCACCTGTGCGCCCCCCGCCGCGCCTCGGCCGGCTGCCTTTGTCTCTTCGACACGCCGCACTCCGCCGACCCTGCGCCCTCCTCCTGCCTCCTCGGCAGCTGGGAACCAGGCGGCGCAGAGGGCCAGCCGCGCGGCGGCGTTTCCAGAGCTGTCACCGCCGGGAATCACGGCCGCCTTCCCGAAAATCCGCCGAGCTTTCAGGCGAGCGGCCGGCCAGGCCCCACTCCGGAGCCCAGGGCTGCTGCGGCCTACCCGGCTGCCTCTGCCTGGACTCCACGCAGACCCCACCTGCAGGCGAAGAACCCCTTCGGAACACGGATATTAATCAGAATAAAAACTTTATTTTCTTGTTTTGTTTCTCAGAATGTGAGCAGCAAGGAATGTAGAACCCTCAAAACAAATCTAGCCTTTTTCGCGTTTACAGATTGTTTTTTCTTTTTTTTTTTTTTTCAGTTTTGCGGGATGTTACAAACCTAAATAATTGTTTTCAAACGCTGGATCCTCTCTGGTTTATTGCATCGTTACCTTTTTTAATAAAGGAATTGTATTTCCCTTTCAAATAAAAAATGTATATTTACGCCAATACGCCATTGAACAAAAGGCCCAAGAAACCTTCTGAACAATCAGGGTACAGAATTTCTTTAATATAAATACGAACGGATGGGGATAAATAATATTTAAAACTTAGACTATTCAATGCTTGCAAAAAAAATATAAATAAATCTGACCGTTCACCAGCACACACACGGAAAGACGTACACTTAGTCATCCTTACAGGAAGTCCCTGTTTCAAAGCGCCTTGATTTTTTTTCTCGCTCTTTACAAGAAGTGCAATTTAAAAAACTAAAAATTAAAACAAAACGCAATCGCTTCCCCCTCGGGAGCCATAATGTACGAACAAATTCACATTGAAAACTCGACTCGAAATTTGTTCATATACCCTGTTTCTGTTCAAGGAGTGGCGAAGGTAAAGGGCGCTGGGCCAGGGCCGAGCGAGGGGCCGGGAGAACAAGCACTACCGATACTGACGACTGCCGTTCCAGCAACCAGAATTGCTACGTCACATAAACTATAAAAATGCATTACCAAAGAAAACAAAACGGGGGAAGGGGGCGGAGGAAAGAGAAAAGGGAGGGCTAGGGGAAAACTTAAAAAAAAGAAAAGAAATGCGAGGCTGGGGACTCTCCTGGCGCGCAGCCCCGAGCCCACCATCACAGGTGGGTGAGCTTGGGCGCTTCCTGAATTCTTCCCTGAGAAGGATGGTGGGCCGTAAGGTCCGTGTAGGTGGGGTGTGGCTCCCCGGGCCCCGGCCCGTGGTGGTGACCGCTGCCCAGCGGCCCGGCGCCCCCGTAGTCCATGGCGGCAGAGGTGGCGTGGGGGAGGTGAGTTAGGCCGAAGAGTGCGGGCCCGGAGTTGCTCAGGGGCTCCACATAGCTGCCCCCCACGAAGACGGGGCTTCCCTGTAAGTGTGGGGTCCCATAGCTGCCGGCGCCCTGCAGGCCGTGAGCATGCGGGTCGTAATCCGGGGTGCCCCCTGCGCCCGCGCCCGCGTAGCGCTTCTGGGGGGGCGGGGGCGGGGCGCAGCTGGGCAGGGGCGCGGGGTAGGAGGCGGGGGGCAGCCCGTAGGTGCCTTGCGGGGGCTTGGAGAAGGGCGGGGGCGACTGGGGCTCGTATGGGACGCTGTGGACCAGCGAGTGCATAGAGTTCAGGTAGCCGCCGGCGCCGGGGGGCGCGGGGCTGCGGCTTGGGGACTGGCCCCCCGACGACGGCAGCACGCCTTTGCCCTTCTGGTCCTTCTTGTACTTCATGCGGCGGTTCTGGAACCAGATCTTGATCTGGCGCTCGGTGAGGTTCAGCAGGTTGGCCATCTCCACGCGGCGCGGCCGGCACAGGTAGCGGTTGAAGTGGAACTCCTTCTCCAGCTCCACCAGCTGCGCGCTCGTGTAGGCCGTGCGCGCGCGCTTGGAGGAGGCCTGGCCCGGCGGGCTCTTGTCGCCAGCGCAGCTCTCCCCTGCCAGGACAGAGAGCAAGAGCGGGGTCAGGGGCTGCTGGGGCCCCGCCCCCGCCCGGCCGGCCCGGGCCCTCCTTTCTCCAGGACCCAGAGACCCCTGGTCGGTCAGGCCCCAGAGAGAAAGAGGAAGGAGACACTGCCCTCGCTCCTGCTGGGGCAAAGCTGCAGGTGGCTAGTGCTAAGGGGCGGGTCGCCGGCCTCCTGGGGAGGAAGGACTGGAAAGCAGGACCTAGCTGGCCTAGCTGGTCTGGAGCTCCTCCCCAGCTCTTCCTGACTCATTCGCTGAGGCTCCAGGCCAAAGACAGCAAGCTCCCTGTGGGCAGGTCTCACATTCCCTTGCAAGTAACTGACAAGTGGACAGCTAATGTATACACTCAACCCATCTCTCCTCCCGCATGTCTGCCAAATGATTATAAAGTAGCTTCAACTGGTGATTTTTATTTTATTTTTTATATTTTTGGTACCAGGGGCATTTGACTTCTGAGCTACACCCCTAGCCCTTCTTATATGTTATTTACTTATTTATTTATTTATTTACTTATTTTTGCGGTACTGGGGATGGAATCCAGATGCACTTTACCTCTGCGCTACACCCCCAGCCCTATTTTTTATTCTTTATTTTGAAACAGCCTCTCACTGAGTTTTTTTGCAATGGGCCTCACTATGTAGGCAAGGCTGGCCGCCTCCTGTCTCAACCTCCCAAATGCTGGGATTACAAGCATGCACCACCATGCCTGGCTCCATTTTATTTTTTGTAACAGGTCTCTTAATGTTATTGAGGCTGGGCCTTGAGCCTGAGATCCTCCTGTCTCAGCCTCCCAAGTACTAGGATTACAGGTGTGGGCTATCGCCCCCAGTGGCTACTTTTTAAACCTACCCAGAAGAGACAGACAGAGTGGAACCCCCAAACTGGAAGGCCTTCTCTGCCCAAAGAGCTGTCACTGAAGCTATCCCTTTCTGGTGGGGAGGCCCAGGCCCTTCTTGGTGGCCTGTTCATTAGGCTCCCCACGTCATCAAGCAGCCTGCCCCAGCTTTGTTCACCACTCTTGTGCCCTCCTGTCCTCCTGGCCCCCCAAATGCTGGCTCTGAAGGTCCCACATGCTCAGGCTCAGGCCAAAGCCTGGTAACTGGAGAAGGCCTGGACAAAGGTAACCAAGATGCTGGGAAGCCCAGGGCCTGGGGCCTTTCCTCCACTGGAGTCAGTTCCAGGAGGCCCATGTGGTTCCCATTAGGAGGAGGAGCTGAGTCCCCTCCCCCAGGAGATCCCCGGCTGCCTTCATTGTACTGAGTCTCACTCAGCAAGGCCTTCCCAGAGATAAGTCAGCCACTCCATCTGCCCAAGCAAAAATTGGCTCTGATTCTAGACAAAGCATGGGTTTTGACTTGGGTGACTGGGCGTGCTTTTATTCTGCCACCTTTCCGTATGGGGAGGGTATCACTGTTTCACTAGAATAGAGGAGCTGAGCTAAAAGAGACAGAGGAACTCAGGATGTTTCGGCCTAGAGGTCAGAACTCCAGGAGCAGAACAAGGAGGGATTCTAACTTGATTAGGCGCGACCAGCCCTCGGAGAGGTCCAGAGACTCCCATCAGACTTGCCCCTGGGGCTTCCTGCTCCACGGAGGCCTTGACACCTCCCTAGATGCAAAGGTTCTGAGAGCCTGGGGGAGGGGGGCACTGGAGTTCTGGTGCTTCCAGCCCTGGGCTGTGGCCTGTGGCCGGAAGGGGCCTGGGGCTGGGGACCGGCGGAGGACCCTCCTCCAGAAGGCACCGTTTTACCTGAGCTGGAGCCGCTTGTTTTCTGCTTTGTGTTTTGCCTGGACTCCTTCATCCAAGGGAAGATTTGTTTGGCCACGGTGGGCGAGTTGAGCAGGGGGCTCTTGGCTGCGCTGGCGGGGGTGGGGTTGCTGTTGGCATTCTGAGGCGGGGACACGGAAGAGGGGGGCGGGGGCGCCGCAGGGGTGGGCGCAGGGGGCTGTGGTGGAGGCTGGGGCGGCTGTGGGGCAGGGGGTGCGGCCTGGGGTGGCGGTGGGGGCAAGGGCGGGTCGCCCAGGCCTGGGGGCTGGCCGGGCGGCCCGTTCAGGGCGCGCAGACACGCCTCGCCCAGCTCGTGCGCCTTGGGATGGCCCCCTGCACTGGCGGGCGACTGGAGCGAGCAGGCGGGTCGGTGGTAGTCGCCATCCGTGCCCAGGGCGGCGGAGGCCGCATACGGCTGCTGACTGGCATTATAAGCGAACCCGTTGGCTGCCTGGTAGGGGTAGCCACCGTAGATCGCCGAGCTGTCGTAGTAGGTCGCTTTTTGCATCGCGTTGTTTCACGATCGTGATCGCACACTCTGACAGGGGCTGGACACCCGTGAGGGCGCACATTGGCACGCCCCCGCGGTCACGTGACGCTCCGCCGCCAATGGCCGCCGCGCGCAGACCTGGGGGGGCGAGAAGCGCAGCGCGGTGAGGGCTCGGCGCAAATCCATCTTACTCTCAATAGCTAAGTGACATGAAAGCCATAAAAGAAAAAGTGGTCAGCAATATTTAGCAGCACGACTTGGCCCCGGGCGCAGGGAGCCGCGCTATAAAAAGCCGCTGGAATTTACTGGCAGCTACAAATATTTGCTTAACTTGCGTCTGGAGTTGGGGGATTTTCCGGGGAGAGAGAAGGAGAATGAGTGAGGGCGGGAAGCCGAGTCTCTGGAGCCGAGGTCCAAAGGGAGAAGGGCCTGGCAGGCTAGAAAGAACAAGGTTCGAGCGTTTTTTTCCCCAGGGAAGAAGAAATGCCCGTGACCCTTCCACGCCGCTCCCCGACGTCGTCCCGGCGGCCGGAGCCTCTCCCTTCTGCGGAATCGGGAACCAGCAAAGGCAGAGGCAGCTCGGCTCACCCATCTTTACCTCGAATTCCCACTTCAGGACTGATACTTGCCAGGAGTCCTGAGATGGGACTTAATGGATGACTTCCCATCCAGCCCGTTCTTGGGCCTTCCTGCTCTCATAAGAGGACTGCACACACACACACACACACACACACACACACACACACACACACACACACACACACACACTCCAAACTGCCCTATCTGGTCATAGTGGATTTCAGAAGATGAGCTTGCTATCTACCTTTCTTCAGGAATAGGACCCATCTCCAAATGAGCCCCCTGTAATCAGGAAGGGGGAACTTACAAGTGTGTGTGTGTGTGTGTGTGTGTGTGTGTGTGTGTATGTGTGTGTGTACAGAGGACCAACAACACCCCATCCAGCAAGTCACAACTAACTAAAACCCTGGACAGTTCTTAGCTCTTTCTCTCCCGGTTCTCAGGCACTGCCCAGCAAGCACCGCACCTCTTTCCCCAAGTCTAAGAAGGTTCCCAGAGCCTTCTGCCTCTGACTTTCTGAGGTGTATTCAGAGCAACTACCAAATTCTACCTGTTAAAACATGATGGATTAGAGAAAAAAACAACCCACCAGGAACCTGAAAAACCAGCGTTCATCTCCATGACCACGGCTTGAACTCTCTTTCCAACTTAACGATAATAGGTTCTGTCTTAGAAACTGCTATGTGATTTGATGTATGGGGGTCATTTGGCTCTGGACCAGGCATGGAAGCCCAAGCCATCAAATCCTGCTGGAGTCCCCTGATCTTTTGTGCTGTTGGTGTTGATATTTGTTACTTGGCCTGTTTACCTGCTTCAGAAACACCAAGTAAAAGGTAATGCTGAGGGCTGGGGATGTCACTCAGGGGTAGAGCACTTGCCTAGCCTTCTGTTTGATCTCCAGCACTGCTGGGGGGAAATAAAATCTAAAAGGCAAGTGAGAACCTCAACCCTCCTTTATTAAGAAAACAGTTTGCAGATTTAAAATCTAAGTTTTCCTTTTGTTTTTAACCTTTGCGTGGCTAACATCTAAGTTCTGAGCGAGAAAAGTTCCACGTGAGTTTCATATATTCTCTCATATACACATTCAGAATCTTAGTCCTATGAAAACCGTAACGACAAATTCCTTTAAAAGTTCGCATTTTATGACCCAACTATGTATATCTCAGCATTATTCAAGTTTTCCAGGAACAGCAGATATTAACTAGAAATAAGCTAATGTAATAAGCATCTACCAGATTATAATTTTGTTTTTAGTAATAGACTCCTTTCTATTTCATTATTAAACCGACAATATGACCAACATCTGGAAAACAGGCACCATTAATTTTCCAGAACTTCAATTATAAATTACAGCATCTCTTATCCGGAGTTCCTGTGCATGATCTCCTGCCCTTGGAGTACTGTTTCTCTTTTGTAAACAAATCAGAAGCTACAGATACCACCATGGAAAGTAATAAAGGATAAAATAAAATTTAACACTGAACAGCAATTTTATGTCCCAGGTTCCTGTTCTCCCAACAAAATCGTTTCCCATTACATTTGACAGTGTTAATGTCTACCATTATGCATTTTTTAGATACGAGAGGCTGGTGTAAAATAAAACATCAGGTCAAGAAAATTAGACACTTGATCAGCAAGATATTAGATAAAGCAAAATGAAGTTGGTTTGGAACATGCAATGTTTCTAGTGACTTGCTAATCCGTTATCACAGGCTACACCGGCCTGCTGCTTACTTCAGCCCTTTCAAGTTGGGCATTGTCTTGTAAAATGACAAGAAAAATCTTTAAAAACCAAAGAGCATATGACAGCTCCCATAATCTTAAAATATGAATTCAACTCCACGATCCTTCCAAAGTCCCCCCTATTGTTTGTGGTCAGCCTACAATCACCTTGGAGCCCGCACAACCCCCCATAACCTAGCCCTCAAAGTTTGCCACCTAGTAAAGAAGTTGGAAATCTGCCAGCCAGGAAACTTTCCTTTGTACCCCAAAGCCAGGGCTGGGAGTGGAGGGAGATTCCTCGGTAAAGGGCGCCTCAGGACAATGCGCCCCAGGTGCAGAGGCTGGGGAGTGGAGGCTGGACTGAGTGCGGGGAGCTATTGTCTTGCAAGGTGTGCCCAAATTCGACCTCCGTCCTCCAGAGAGTGCTCTCCCTCCAGCCCTTCCCTCCCTTCCCCGGCCGGCCGGCACCCCGAGTTTGAGCAGGAGGAGGAGACCCGGCGCCCCCGGCCCATTCCTCCCCGCCTCCCTCCCCGGCCCAGAAAAGTTGAGGCCGAGCTGGGCGAGAGGGAAGGTGGGGGCGGGGATGGGAAAGCGGCCTGAACTCGAAGTGTAAGGGTATCAGTCACTGCCGGGAAGGAAGCTCCGGCTTGTGAACTCTTCTTGAACCGAGATTTAAGTCTGCAGCCATAAATCACCGAGACGTAAACTCCGCCATGCAGCGCTCAGAGCGGCCGGTGGCCCGGCTTACCTTAACTTCTGAAGAGCGCCGCGCCCGGGGCTCGGGCTGCGCCGGCTGCTGCGCTCCGCGGCCGGCCGGGCCCCTCGGCGGGACGGGCGCCCACCCTCCGCATCAGCCGACGGCCGCGGGCGGACCCCCGAGGCCGGACGGACGCGGGCCGCGGAGCCCGGCGCCCGGCTGCTCCGGCGAGGCTCGCCCAGGGCGGACTGGGGCGGTGGGACCCCCCCGCCCGCCCACCGCCTCCCGCCCGCCCTCCCCTCCCCCACTCCCCGCCCCTGCCCTTCCCGAGGGCGGCAGCCGCCGGAGAGCGCGGCCGCTGCGGGCTCCGCCTGGGCTAGTGGCACCGACTCGGTACGTTTCTTATGAATATTACGCGCGGAGCCGCGTCTGGTCGGGGTGCGGCGGGGGTGCTGGGGCGGGCGGGCGGGGAGACCCAGGCGCCGGGGAAGCGGCCGGCGGGGGGATGGGGCGAGGGGAGGGCGCAGCGAGGAGAGGGGGTTCGGGGAGGAGGGCGGCCTCCTCCACCCAGCGCCCTCCTCCCCTCCCGGAGGCAGGCGTCACCAAAGTCCAGGAAAATTATGCTAATGAGGACAAGCGGCTCTCACAAAGGGGCTCCCCGGCCGCCGGCTTAATTCTTAGGAATCCGTTTGGGAAACCACACAACCCTCTGCCCCGTCGTTTCCAGTTAGGAGGTGTGGGAGAGGGCGTCAGGCTTGAGTTCTCCAGACTCTGGGCCCTGCCCCTCACCTGCCACCGTCACCCAGGCACCAGAGCCAACCGCTGGGTGCGGGGCCAGGGCCTTCTTCCGGAGATCCATCCAGAGCCAGCGGGGCTGTCGGTGGCTACACAGTGCCCGAGGCTGTGGGCATCCTGACAGCCTGGCGGCCCAGGTTCTGGGGAGTGCACGCGGGTCCCCGCGGTGAAATGGACGCTGGGCGCAGGCACACAGGGCGCGCGGGGCCCCGGCCTCACTCTCCTGCGCCCGCTGGGCAGTGCAGACCCGCAGCTCGCCCACAAGGACGCAGATAAAGCTCTGACCCCAACACACACGGACCCCACGACTGTCCCCCTCGTCAGTGGCGCAGGGTCAGTCCCGCGCTCTCTCGCTGGACGTGGCGCGGCCCTCCTCCCCGGCCTCCCCAGCTCCCCGGGTTCTGAGCTCTGCCTCGGTAGGGATGAGGCGGCAAGAGGCTTCTCAAAGGAAGGTGTTAGAAGTATAAGGAGTATGTTTAAACTGTCAGGGACCCAGAGCGTCACCTCAGAGCAAAGACAACCCAGGGGAGGGGGGAGATCAGAAAGCGCTCTCGGCCGCCTGGCCGCACGCACACCAATGCTTTTGTCATTTATGGCCGGGCAAGATTTATGACTCGGCGCCCCAAAGCTGTAAACAGAGCACAAAACAGCAAACACTTGCTCCTTAGGCATATTGCGGCCGTGCAACTTGAAAGGGCGCTGGGCGCGTAGGAGGTGAGGGCCGGCCGCAAAAATCCGCTGGGCGGCATTTTCTCTTCAAATCCGCGGGGCTGGATGTGGCGTTTGAAGAAAGAAGGCGTGGGTCAATAATCAACCCGCACTTTCTCCTCCAAACTGCTGACGCGACTCTCACGGCCTTCTCAGCTAAGCCAGCTGCAGGGAAGGCCAGCTCTCCGTGAGAACCTGCCGGGGAGAGGACGGTCCGAGCAGCGAGAGAGGGGCCGGGCCGAGGGCACGGAGCAGAGGCTGGGCGCCCGGAGCGCCGAGACCGTTCAGGGCAAACCCCGGGGTCCGGGCCAGAGGAACCAGGGGGGCCAAGGCCCATCCTGGCGGGAGCTCTCTCAGACCAGGGCCTCCACCGGCCTCCGCTCCGACTGCGCGGCTTCGGAGCCACAGGCCCTGGCGGGCAGAAGCCGGGACCTCAAGACTAAGGTCGGCTGTGCTGAGTGACTCACCCTTCCCTGCAGAAATCGAAAAGGACTGGCTTTGGAGCGAGGGCAGGCTAAATGATTGAAAAATAATAACTGAATTAACGGCAGGAGCCTTTCGTTTTGTTATTTTTTTTAAAGCGAGAACACCTTTGTTGATTTCCACCTCCAGAAAGTCCCCCTCGCCGCTCTGCCCTCTCTAAGCAAGTCCTTAGCTCTTCACTGGCTCCTCCAAACCCACGAGGCTTTTCTTTGCTGAGAGGATTCCTTGGCTTTCCCCGCGTCTCCAAGGTTCCTGATGTCTCATCCAGGGGAATAAAAGAAAATGTTTTCTCAGCAGAACACTGAGCGCTTGAAAGGTGCCTGGCTTCTATTTCTACTTCCAAGGTGGTGTCCTCCTGCATCTCTGAGGGCCTCCGGACTCCAGGGCTCTCTGTGCAGCCGGGGAGGAAGGTGAGGAGTGGTTGTTGGCAAGAAGAGACATCAGAGACCCAGGATGGGGAGAAAAGCCATTGAGGAAGTACACTTGCCTGTGAGAGTGGAGCTGGCATTCTGAGGGCAGAAGGGGACCAACCGGTCTTTTTCATGGCTAACAGTTTAGCTCTAATAGAGTGGCTTTAGCTCTTTCCTGGGAGGAAAAACCAACCCGTGCTCTATAAAAGCCGTTATTGGCTGCTTCTCGCTTTTATACTGAACCGGCTCTCGTCCATGGTTAGATATTTATTCTGCTTGCTGGCACTGAAGCGACAATAAAAAGATGCCTCTAACAAACCTCTATTCCCTTTCTCATTCTTTCTAGTGAAACTATATTATTTATGAGTCTTTAACTGGGTCAAAAATGCGCCAGAACTGGGTCATAAATCATATGAAATGCTGACAAGTAATTGAACAGCAATTAAGGCTTACATTTTATTTCCAAGGGGTGTTTTAGAGCACTCGAAATGGCCTCAGTTAAACAGTTCGAGCAGAGGCTGGCACGGAGGGAGGGAAGAATCAGCCCTTTCGTTCTGGGAAAGTAAATCCCACTCAAGTAGGTGAAGCCTGGTTTGATTCTTCAAAGTAAAAAAAAAAAAAAAGACTTTAAAAAAGTCAAAGAGGTAAATTCAATTCCTGATTCCTTGTAGGTGCTCTTTTTTTCTGCTCCAAGGAGCAAGAGGAAAGCAGAGTCTCCTCCACCTTTGCAAGGAATTTCCACTCTCCCCAAGAGTGTGGGGTCCCCAAAGCCCAGTTAGCGGCAGGCTTTCCCTTTAATTTGGAAGCTCACACTTTAACTCTCATCTGCCTCCCTCCTGGCTGCTGCTCTGTTTCTGAGACTCTGAAGCCAGAGAAATTTCTACCTCTGCTTCCTGAGGACTCTGTCCTCAGACTTCTCCAACCCAGAGCGCACCAGCCAGTTGTTCATGAACTCACCGGGCAGCCTGGGGGAGTTCAGGGAGCACCCAGACGAGCACACTGATGAAGCCTAAACCCAGCCCAGCTCCTCCTGAGGATAACCAGCTTCAGGGCTCCCCGCGTGCTCCGCCACCCCAAGCCTCTCCTAGGTCTCAGCTATCTTTCTCCCTGCCTTTCAGACAGCTGGGGCTCAGGAAACAATGGCACTCGCACCGGGTTGGCTCCTGAGGTCCGGCCTGGGGAAGCATGCCCCGCAACCCAGCACTGAACAAAGTGT
This sequence comes from Muscardinus avellanarius, assembly GCF_963383645.1. NCBI lineage: Eukaryota > Metazoa > Chordata > Mammalia > Rodentia > Gliridae > Muscardinus > Muscardinus avellanarius. The sequence continues at coordinate 7,441,166 of NC_137795.1, forward strand.
CTGGAAGCATCATCAATAAAATGGCAGCACATCTGCACATCTCCCTCATCGATTCCCCTCTTCCATCTGCTCAGGCTGCCCAGGTCAGCCCTAACCCTCGTCCCTGCCAGCAAACACCTCCCACCAGAAAGAGATTCCCCTTCTTGGCCACTGGGCCTGTTGTGAGGTCTCCACGCTCCTCTCCTCTCGGCTCCACTCCCCGCGGCTTGGCCACCATAGCCCGGCTGGTGCCACCGGCGCTTCAGGATCCTCCCCTGCCCGGGCTCACTCGTGGGACTCCTGTCCTGCAGTGGACAAAGCCACCCTTGCCCCGGAGGCTCCCGGGGCCCACCCGGTAGCCCCCGAGTGCCACTTCCTTTCTACCCCAACACTTTTCAGCGAATTAAACTCAGAGTCTGAGGCATTGCTGGGAATCCTTCAAATGGTTTCGGTTCCAAAAGAGAAACAAAGGAAGAGAGCGGCCGAGGGTCCTGTCCCTGAGCCAGGGTCTCCTCGTCTGACCTTTGTCTCACACAGCTATAACTCACTCTAGATATGAACAATCAGCGGAAATACCTTAAAATAAATTCCATCCTCCTGGTGTGGCCTCCAGTCCCATCGGCTAGCTCGCCCAGAACCGGTCCTTGAGCGCTGGAAACTGCAGCCGCTGGAAGAGCACTCTCCAGTCTCCGGAGAAGGGGAAGGCGCAGGAGGAGGTGGGTACGGGGGTGGGGGAAGCTCTCGCTCTGTGGAGAATCTAGAAAACGTAATCACAGGCGAAGCCTGCCTGGGTCTCCACTCCAAATGCCACTATAATGTGCTGTATTATGTGCTCACGTGGTCAGACGTCAACTTAAATCCTGTTATTTGAAATAGGGACTCACAGAAGGAACTAGGTTTCTAAGCAGAACATTTAGCTTTGGGGGAGGGAAAATGGGGGACCTTGACCAGTAGTCCGGAAGAGTTTCCTCTAAGTAGTGGGATGCTGGGGGACACCCCCCCGCCCCGCCGTGCACACACTCACGCCACGCAAGGCCACTTATCTCCACTTTTATTTCTTTACACACGTTCCAAGTACAGAGGATCAGGAATGCTATCCATATTCTGAGAGTCCACTCACTTTCCTTCTGGCCTCCCATCCGTGGACAAGCAGCACACACGCCACACCCCTCAGGCCCCTCTGCCACACAGGCCAGCACACCAGAAGGCAAGCCAGGAATGAGTGGCCTGGTCATCAGACCCTCACGTCTGCAGCTGTTTGGAGTTTGCTAACATCCACACTGTGCACCACAGCTATCTATCGGAGAGACCGAAAAGGCCTACACTTAGCTTCGGTCAGTGGGAGCCCTCTAGGAAATATGTGCTTAGCTATAGCGTGGCGGGCTACCTGGTGGGTTCTGTGTCACAAAATCCGGAGGGAACTAATGCCCTGGCCAGATCTGCATAGCAGAGGTTTCTAAAGATGAGGAACACAGGGAGACATAACCTAATTGCCTCTACAAGAAAGGGGACCGACTTCTCTGGAGTTCTTTGTGCTAAACTACAAGCCAACCCGAGAGCCTCTGCAAGCAGGTCTGCCTGCCCTTCCAAAGTAACTCCATGTCTGTGGGCAGAAACTGAACCAAACCACTTCTGCTTGGGAAGAATTGGTTGGAGTGAAAGGCTGCCCCAGGCCCCGTCCCACTGCTGCCTTCGCCTGGGGACAGAGCCCACTCATCCCAACACCTGGCCCTTCCCTGAGCCTTCTAAAAAGTTCCCCTCTCCTGGTCTTAGTTTTTAACCTTGAGTGTTCTGAGACCAATGAGTGCTTCAAGCCTTGGTCTTTGTTCCTTAAGCATGGGTCTTCAGCTGGTCTGAAGGTTCAGTTGAGCAGCTGCTCACTGCATGGTTCCTCCCTTCTTCTTCTCCCCTGAAGGGGAGCTGAGGACACTGTGAGCACACAGGCCTTGAGCAAGGGGGCCTGCTTATGAAGGAGCCTTCAAACCAGGAGGGCTTAACAAAGAAGTCAGCCCTGACCTAAACCAGCGGCCGTATTCCCATTAGGTTCTGTCTGTGGTGTCCCTAGAACAGGACCTTGCTGTGAACTTTCCCAGCTCTGACCTAAGCCAGGAGCTGGAAAGAAAGGATCCAAGGTGAAAACCTACCTCTCTCTGGCTTGGGAGTTAAGAACCAGGACCAAAGGCTGATTTCCAAAATATATTCTCCCCTCCCCCAGGGACTGGGTCTGCTCTTCCTTCTGCCCTGTCTCCTTAGGAATCCCTGGGTATTCATACCGAGCTCTCCAGACACCCTAGAAAAGGACCTGGAAATACTGCCCAGTTGCTGACAGCCCCTCCCCCACCCAGTTTCTGTAAAGACATCTACTCAAAGGTGAGGAGGGACCCCCTCCAGAAAGCTCAGAACAGTTTTGAGAAAACTTAAACTCTTGAGGCCATAAATCAGTGGTAGAAGTCACTGGTCCTGGTTCAGAAAAACGCCTTAATGCCAGCAAGGCCCAGAGGCAGCTCCGCTCCAGCCTGGAGCCTCCACATGGTCACATCCCAGTTAATGCTTCAACTGCTGTTTAACAATTAACATCCGTCAACTGGAATGGCATGGAGTGACTTGGTGGGAAAGACGGAAAAAATCTGAGAAAGTTAGAGGAAATTTAACTTCTGAGGTGAAAATAGATTCCCTAAGAGAAATGTGGGGCTGGTCTACCCGCTAAGGACCTAGCAGCTGGGAGTCTTCCTTCACCGTTCTGAAATCCTCTTTCCTGGAGCTGCCAGACCCCCTTCACTGACCCCACCAGCCTCTTACCTGGCAGGGCTGGGGACCCCATGCTGTGATCCAGGCCACCAGAGCCAAAATAGGGTGAAAGTTGGCTTAGAAGGAGCAGGTAACCAAGCATAGGTAGGCCTTTAGTCAATATTTGCAAGGTTGTTGGCAGATTAGCTGTATGTGTACTCAAACACTGCAATCTGGCTTCTCTATCAAAACTGCACTTAATATTTCCTGTCAGCTCTAGTGGCTGTTCTACTCAGCATCAAGTAAGTCTCTTACCTCGCGCGCGCGTGTGTGTGTGTGTGTGTGTCTGTGTGTGTGTGTGTGTGTTTGTAGATCATAGTTATTTAACATGAAATATTTCCTGTGGGAGCAAACCAAAACACAAATGAGCTTCAAGTTCTCTGGACACATGTGGATGTGTATATCATGTTATAAACATGACTCGAAACTCTTTCAGCTATTTATACCTGCAATTTTTCTGTTGTTTGCAGAGATGCAAGCCATGTATACACATGGAGCTGCATGTTCCTGATATAAACAGACATATGGCAGCTGAAAAAGTAACCCAGTTCCTATTACTGTTTACCTCTTATCTGATAAAATAATAATTGTATCCAGAACGCCATACCACCACTGAATAACATGTTGCAATTAATTAACAACATGATATTTATCTGGGGAGCAAACTTTAGGGAAGACGGGCCTAGGGAATAAAAACCCAAAATCTCAAAACTTTTAAAAAAGAAGTCATTGTTGAAAGAATAAAGCAAACTCATTTGTTCATACCAAGCTTCTGCAAGCTATTCCAGCAGCTCCTCCCTCAAATAGGCACATAATTTATGGATCTTTTACAAGGTAATAAACCACAGTAATTACCTCCCTGCATCCCAAACTAAGAGAACAAATTAAGCCAGAACTTGAAAAGAAATTTAAAGCATCTTCCCTTGTTCTGAATAGGAAAAGAACCCGAGGGACCATAGAAGACTTGAGCTTTTCCTGCAGGATGAACTGGGTCAGCCCTGATGAAGGGCTGGAGAACCCTGCGACTGGTCAAGGCTGACACACAGAAATACAGCAACTTCTCTCAATGAGAGGCAAAGGGATCCGGGAAACTGCAAGGCAGTGAGACACATTTTCCTCCACCGAGAGCTGGGTCTGGCTTCAGTTTCCGAACTCACAGAACTCACAACCTCCACCACGCTGGCTACAGACAACAAGAAGAGCAGCCCACGCAGCTGCCCGCTGTGCCCCTGGACTCGTTGCTTTTACCTTGAAGTTCCAAGTTGTGGTTTGTTTGAGGCTTGCAGGAAGAAACAAACACACCCCTCTGGCTCCCCACCCCATCTATGGCTCCTCCAACAGCTCCGGGTTACTTTACAGCTGGCTTTAGGGTGGACTCTTTGTCTGCCTGAAGTCCCACATTGTCCGGGCACAGCTGAAGGGAACCCAGCTCCAAAACTCCTCTCAAGTTAAACATTGACCAGCACCTCTTTCAACCCGATACAGTTGCCAGGACCTGGGGAGGATAAACTCCTCCTAACCGCCTGCTGCAAAGTCCCACTCCACAAAGAGTTCTGGCGCAGTGCTTACCTCCAAAGATGTTTAAATCGGAACCAGGAATTGTCTCCAACTCCAGGCGTTCAAGGAATTGCTTTTTCCGGTGTCCAGGCGCTCTGCAGACAAATAAACAGCAGAGGGGTGAACGGTGGCTGGTGGCTGCGGAAGAAGGGAGTCCAAGGACCGGAGTTGGAAATGAGGCCTGTGCGGGCGCCAGGGTGGCCCCCGGGGGTGACGCGGACACGGAGGAGTCGCCAGGGCACTCGTCCATGAGACGCAGTCATAGCTTGAAATGTTCCAGTCTACAAATGGCCCGGAGATGGTGATTTATTATTGTAAAAATAAATACATACTCCATCTCTACACCCACACTCTCTCCTTTTTCTCTTTTCTTTCTTTCTTTTTTTTTTTCCTGAGGGGAGAGAGAAAATGGACTAGAAGAAGGAGAAATAGGTAGTGGAATAGGCCTTGCTGGTGCAGCGGGCTCTACTGAGCCAGCTCCTCAGGCATCCTAACTTGAAGGATGTGAATGCACGCTTTATTTTCTTTTGCTAACAAAGGGAAGCCTTGTTTGGAAGCATTCAATCACGAATTCTCCTGAAACCTCACTAGTAGTGTTCATTTCTGTTGGCGGGAAATTAGACCCTGGCTTCTTCAGTTCACAGGACCAAAGGCAATCTTGAGAGGTTTCGTCTGCTGGTTCATTCAAGTGCCAGGTGGGCTACCTCCTGGTCCTGGTCAGCTGGCAGGACTGACGGCCGCAGCACCCAGTCCCTCCGAGCCAGCAGGCCAACTACTGCTGCTGGAAATGCGCAGGTCTGAGGCACGGAAGAGACTGGGGAGGGCTGCTCCTGCCTCACCTCCTGAAGCCGCCACAGCGTTCACAATACCTGCAACTCTCTCTTGCCCTCTAAACTGCAAATGGCCACGAAGCGCTCTGCCAACTTCCTGGGGATGTGTATGATACTCGAGGGGAGAGCAGAAAATCTTTGGGGCTCCCAGCCTTCTAGCTTAGGAAAGCTCTCCCCTCTCCAGGCATGGTTTTAGAGCCCTCGCCCTGAACCCACTATCCCTTCACCAGGACCCAGGTAACCTCTCACACTCCAGCCTGCTCCAAACCAGCCTCCTGTGTCCTGTTTCCATGAAACCCTGCTGCCTGCACTGAGGGGACTCCCAAACAGCTGACACCCCCTGACCCCTGGCTTCCGAATCTGCCAACAGGCTGAAAGTCTAGCAGCAGGCTGGCAGCGCACTTCTGCTGGGTCTCAAGCTGCAGTCTTTATCCTCCAGCAGGCAATTTGGATCCACCCTGGCCCCCCTCCTCAAAGGGAGTGCCCCTGGCCTTGGGGCTCCCGGGGTGACACTGAGTGGGGGTGAGGCAGCCATCTTTCACTTTGCCCCAGAAAGATCCCTTACACCCCACCCACCACCTTCACCCCAGCAGGAAGCCTAGTATTATGATTCTTATCGTTATTATTATTGTTGCTATTTCTTTATCCCAAGTCTAATATTCATGACTGCTGTTTTCCATAAACCCTTCAGCCTAATGAGTCACAGAGAGATGCTGCCCAGGTCTCTCGCCCTACAATGGCCATCACTGCCGCTGTGGCCTCTCTCGGCGTTTTCTGGCGTCCGCTAGCTCCCTCGCTTGCCCCGGGCTGCTGGTGATTTATGAACGCCGGGAAAATTGAACAAAGCCGCGCCCATCCTGTGGTATCTCTGCAGCCTTCCCCCGTGAGAATCAGAACATTACCAACTGTCTGCGCATCCGTCCCACTTCATCACCGAAGCCAGGATGTGACCACCACAAAACACAAGCCAGACTCACAGTTCCCCTGGACGCAGCGAGCTCCCTGGACTGGCAGACACCCTACGGAAAAGCCCCAGGACCTGCGAGGGCCTCCGGCTTGCTTCTCGCGCCGAAAGGCGCTCTCCTGCCTTCCTGAAGGAGTTAATAGTCTTTGGAGATAAATCTGAGGATGAGTGTATTTAAAAATCAAATACGAAGTTGGAGTCCCACTTCTGAGAGATTCATTCCATGTGAGGCCCTGCCGACAACGATCCATTCCTGACGCTCTGCATTAATTATTTAATGAGCCACGTGACCTCAAAGATTACAATTTCAATATCTCCCTCCAACAGGCACCACACCTTTGTCAGCTGCAACCCGGTCCTTGTTTGGCTTTTTTGCTCCCCAGGTCCCCAGAGCGCATTCACCCCTGCCCCTGTAGGGTAAGCGATGGCCATATACATAGCAGATTTAGTCTTTGGGGGCTGCAAGCATTGGGGACAATGGGGACACACTGCTCGCCCTGACATCCATCGCCTCCAGAGCCCATTGGCTGGCCACCTGTTTGAGTGCCAAGTCTAGGGCGGCTTGCTTACATAATCTCCCAAGGCACCTTCGATGGTGCACACAACAAGACCCCATTCTTGATTCAGGCTGTGCACACCTGTGGCAGTGCACATGCATCAAGGCTAGATGCAGAGCAGTGGAAAGATGCCTGTGGGTCACCACCACCCAGGGAGAGAGCAAGGGCTCTCTTCACCCTACGCACCCGTTCACACAGGAAACACTGCAGGTGGGGATCATTCCGCTGCCTCAGTTTCCCTGTCTGAAAAGGGAGACGAGTGAACAAAACTGGCCTCTGCGTCTCTTCCATCTTGGAGTCTTTCAATCAGGGAATTTCTTTCAGCTCCAGGAATCAGTGTTGGGCTGAGAGAATGGGGCTGGCCTGAGAGTGGAGAGGGTGCTGAGCGTGGAGCCTTTCCATAAGAGATGCCAGAGTTCCAAGCCAAAGCGGCAGGCTAGATTCCTGACAGACCCAGCCATCTCTGAGGCTGTCAAGGAGACAGAACACTGACCATTGTGGTCTCCTCCCCCCACTCCTATTGTTTCTAGCCCATTCCCTCTGAGGTGCAGAGCAGCTAGTTATTCCTGGGCCCGTGTGTGATATACACAAGAAATGCCAGGAACAGCAGTGGGGAAAGGTAAGCCTGTGTTCTTCAGCACAGGACTATACCCAGAGGTGCAGACCATAGGAGCACCAAGGACTGCCCATTGCCAGCACAGAATCCTCTCCTTTGGATGAGAAGCCCCAGGCCTCTGTTTGCTACACGTATTCTTTGCCATTTTTCTTTCCTTTCATTCTAAAGACTCACTGATCTGTTTCCATGTTGGAACGCTAGAAAGAAGGCAGCCTCGAGGAGGTCATCACAGTTTGGAAGCTTAGGGAAACAGGGGACCCAGGAGAGAGAGCACTCTTCACCCCATGGAGAGAAGAGTGAGAGGTGGGAGCATGGGGCACCCTGGGGCCGCTGGGTATAAAGGCAGAGACACTTTGCAGTGAGCCCACCCTCATATATCTAGGTAATCTTCCCAGGAGCTCCATCCTGGGTATTAAGTACTCCACTATGCCTGTCACAGTTGAATTCCTGCTGTAATAAAACACCGGGTATATGGTAGGTTTCAGCAAAACTAGGGGAGAACGCTTGCAAAGTGCCATTTTTCTTCAAGGGGGAGAGTGTTAAGTACTTAATTCAAACTGTGACCATTAAAGTGTCTCCGATCCGATTTAGGTTGATTTCAGATGTTGACAAAACTTTTATCTCCAGAGTCATGCGCAGCTTGGCTCTGTGACTAAAGCAGATGAGTGTGTATTAAAGGGAGAAAGCAGGAGGGAACAGGAGAGCATGTGGAAGGGTCATTTTTGTAGGAGAATTATAGAGCTTACACAAAATACTGTCTTTAAAGGTCAAGGGTTTGAGGGGCTAGTAGGGTTTGCCTTTAAAAAAGACAATTAATGAGATAGAAAATTTGTCCTCTCAGTGAACTCTTATGGTTGCCCTAGCAAAGGGCAGACAATGCCTGGTTTTGAAGCACAGAATGAGATTTTTCTCAGCTGTTATAACAAGCTCCCTTAAAGGCCAAAACTGAAACAGACAAAACTCTGAAGAAATGGCCACCATTTGCATCACTTTCAATAATTTTGGTTTTGCAAAACTCACCAATACCTTCATAATCAATACATTTGAGACCCCAAAAAAATGCCATTTCTTCTTGGAATACCAGAAAAATGACCTCAATCTTTTCCTTTTCTGGATAGTTTATAAAAGCTAGTGAAGAAAAAGACACTCCCCTTCACCCATACGAAGCCGGTGGACATGTTCCCACACCCTTCCGTCCCCACAAAGGAGAAATACAAGAATTTACCTTAAGTTACGGTCATCTGCCATTTGAGGTTTTGCAGGTCGACACTCAATTTCCACCGAGACTCTAGCCTTTTTTTTTGAGCAGACAGCCAAGATGCTGCATCTTTGCCTGAGACCACATTATTTGCAAGAAGATCCCTCTCTCCTCCACAGACTTTTCCCAGAGAATGCCTTTCAGAATTGCTGTTGAATTACAAAGAAGTATTTATTGTATGAGGTGATTAATGATTCCTGGGAAAATTGCTATTTTCAGCGTGATTTAATTTCGTTTTACAAGTGCGTGTAGCAGGGGGAGGGTTAATAAGTTTCAGCAGCAGTGGCTTGCCTCCACAAATGCCTGGCACCCGTTCACACCTTATAAAACACACTTTATGCCAGTTATTTTTTTCTGACTTGGGAAGACCCTGAATTTTTTTGACCCCTGCAGAGACTTGAGTCCATCACTTCTCTTGCAAATCTGGTTTGTTTGCAGGTTGGGAATGAATCACCTCAGGGCAGCAAAGGTGAATGGGTACCAGCACTAAAACCGGCTGAGTGTTTTGCCACTGATGGGAAACTGGCTTTAAAATTCCTCTGGTACTGCAGAGGTAGGTGACCACGCCCTCTCCCATCTCGGTTAAAACGACTTCATGACCCAGAAACTGCGCTTTTGCAAGGCCGGGTGACAGTTCTAATACTCTGGGGCCAGCACGCGTCACATTTCTGTATCTTGTTGCAGGGCACAGCACGCCGAGTTGGAATCAGTACACAAGTGCTAGGGTTCTGGAAATGAGAAGTGAGTTTTTATTTTCAGCCTTGTGTATCTAGTTCTCTGGGAGTGAGCAGAATGATCCAAAAGCATTTGCAGAAAATGATCCTATTTTCAGAGTTTGGCTGTCTCCCAGCAGTGACTCCTCCAGGTCTACTTCACACGGGGTGCATTTGGGGTGTCGTTATGCTTTTGTACTCCTCAGAAGATACTCTGGAGGGTGCACTGGGAAAATTCCCTTTACTTTGAAAGCCTTTTCAAAAAAGAACAAGCAAACAAGACACAAATGCTCAAGCCGTACTTCTTGAAGAGGACTGATTTTAGGACCAGCCCAGAAACAAAAGCAATCTCAACCCTTTGCACAAACTATTTTTTAATCTCCAGGGAAACAGGCAGATTAAATGTGAAGGTGCAACAAATACCAAAGGGACCACTTCTTTCCAAGTGTGCTCAGAGTTCAGTGTGTAGAACAGCTGCAGAAACTCCTGGGCCCTGTGCACCGCGTGGTTTCACCTTTCATTGCAGGGAAGGACACGTTTCTATGCCTTACAGAGACTGGAAGCCTGAAATCCTGGCCAAGTTTGGGAAAATGAGGAGCCCTCTCAGAGCTCAAGAGCCTTCCTGCTTTTTGGAACAGTTCCACAGCAGGGTCAAGCCCTACAAGAGTTCAGCTCAAGTTGAACACACACACACACACACACACACACACACACACGCACACACACACACACACACAAATTATGTGAGCAGTCAAAATCCATGTGAACACAGCTCAAGCCATCTACAAGATTTTCACATGCAGGTCAAGCACTTCAATCCAGAGGATTTGTGTTTTGTAATAAAAAGCTTAGGAAACACACATATCTGTCTCTTTGATTTTTAATGTTTTTGAAACGAAGTTTATTCGTAGCACATGGCTTTCTATACAGCCATATCACAGTTGCACAAGGATCTAAATGCATTCAGCTCTCCCCGGAGATTGGGCCCCAGAAGAAGACAACAGTATCTCTTTAACAATATCTTAAATAAATGTAAGGAAGGGAAGCTACATCACCTACCATCAAGGTCTACATATTTTGAGAATTAAATAATCTTGTGAGGTCCACAAAGTCTACTCCTTTATTCAGTTCAACACAAGCTTGCATGAGCTGCCTTAATGGAGGAGGGAGAGGTAAAGAAGGCGGGAAAGGGTCTGTTTTCTTCTGCTTGCAACAAATATACATGTCCCCAGTCAGCATGCCTCCTCCAGCTGACTTTAGACACCTCAAGTGTATCTGATGCCAAGTGAGTCTTCAAAGGTATTCAAACCCAGCATCCTTTTTTCAGGCCAGCAGATTGTCCCACCAAGCAGCGTCCTCCCTTGGGTGGCAACCAGCACGGCTCTCATTGGGAGCAATGTCTTCAATTTTGGTTATCCTTCTCAGCAAGGTGGGCTCTGTTTTGGTGTCTGTTATGGTCCAGACAGGGAGGAGAGTGGATGTGGAGAAAGGGGGGAAGGGAGGAGGGCAGGTGAGGGGCCGAGGCGGAACTGGGTCTCTGGAAGATTACAAGGAGGAGGGGATGGGTGTGGGGGCACCGGGCAGGGAGTGGGGAAGGGCGTGCGGGCTCTGAGTCTGTGCTTTTGCTGGCGGGCCCCCGGCGGCCGAGGAGGCCGGGTTGGACGAGCGCATCTTGGTGTTGGGCAGTTTGTGATCCTTCTTCCACTTCATCCTGCGGTTCTGGAACCAGATCTTGACCTGGCGCTCGGACAAGCAGAGCGTGTGGGCGATCTCGATGCGGCGGCGCCGGGTCAGGTAGCGGTTAAAGTGGAACTCCTTCTCCAGCTCCAGGACCTGCTGCCGGGTGTAGGCGGTTCGCGAGCGCTTGGGCTCCCCTCCGTTATAACTGGGGTTGACTGACCGCCCAGAACCCCGCCGAGGAGGCCGCGGGGCGCGGGGCAGGGGGAGGAGAGAGAAGCAGGGTGGGGAAGAGCAATCGGACATCATCATTATATAATAACCCGACACCAAGTTCACGCGAGATACATAAAACGGCTACGAAAATGTTGCACAGGCTATTGACGACGGGAAACACCCGGGAGCCATAAAGAGCGGTGCTGGGCACTGGGGCTGAAGAAAAGCTTCAAAGACACGCGGCCCGAAGCCTCTGCCAGGGCAATTAAATTTATGGGGGCCATAATGACTGCCCTAACAGTTTGGCGTCTCGTAAATCTCCCGGTAAGGGGACCCCGGGCACAAAGGTCCCCTCGAGGGCCCGGCCCGCCGCCCGCCCCGCGCCCCGTACCGGCGCTGACGTGGACCTTCCGCATCCAGGGGTACACCACGGGCTCCGGGGGCGCGGGGCTGGCGCCGCGGGGGGCGCGGGGGCCGGCGGCGGCGGGGCCGGCGGCGGCCGGGGGCTCGCGGCGCGGGGGCGGCGGCAGGTGCTGGGGCGCGGGCGGCGGGAAGCCGGGGCCCCCGCCCGGGCCGCCGAGCGGCGCGTACTCCTCGAAGGGAGGGAACTTGGGCTCGATGTAGTTGGAGTTTATCAAAAACGAGCTCATGGTCATTAATTTGTGAAGTGCAAAAATACTAATTTTTCTCGCGGTGTCGTTTTTCTGGGCTCGCCGAGGCCCCTCCCCCCTCGCCCGCTCCCATCCCCCTCGCCGCGGCGCCCGCCCCTCCCCCGCCGGCCCGCCCCGCCCCCGCGCGCCCGCGCCCGGCCCCGCCCCCGCCCCACGTGCCACGGCGCGGCCAATGGGCGCGCGGCGCGCGGACCCGGATCAGGAAGCGCGCGGGTGGGCGCCGGGCGCGCGCGCGGGCGGGCGGCGGGGGGAGCGAGCGGGGCCGCGGCCTCCCGCGCCGACCTGCGTCCCGGCGGGGAGCTCGGGCCCGACCGGCCGCGGCTCCTCTCGGCCCCGCGCGCGCCCTGTGCCGCGCGCAGGCCCCCGGGCAGCTGGGCGGCTGCGTGCCGACCTCCCGCCCGGCCAGCCCCGCTTCCCGGGGTTCGAGGCCCGCCCGGGGAAGGGAAGGCGCGGGCAGCGGGGAGCATCCAGGTTTTCGTCCTGGCCCCGGGATGAAACGATCGAAGCGGATCAGCCACCTCCCTACCGCACGTCCCTTCCCGCGCCCTGGGGCTTCTCCGCCGTCTGCTCCAGGCCCGGGCTCTGGGGCGCTGGGCAACCGCGGAGGGTGGGCGGGCGGGCTCAAGGAATCTACCCCAAACAACCGGACACTTGCTTTTCCCTTCTTTTAGACACAGGGTCTGTTGTTTTTAGCCTAATTGGGAGGGGAAGTGGAACTTTCCTGGTAGCATCTAATTGAAGGGAGGCGTCCACTGGAGAACTAAGTATGCCTGCGTTCACTAGGCGCGACTGGGAAAGAGAAGGGGCCCACGGATGAGAAGGGACAGAGCGATGTCTCCACAAAACCCAGCTTTGAAACCAACAACTTCGTATTTCAGAACAAGCCCCAACCAAAAACAAGCTAAAAAGATCGAATACACCCCTTGCCGGGTCAGATCACCCACGAGTCTTTTCCAGCCAAGAATTTTTTTTCCTTTTGAATGCTGCTCTGAGGCTGTATTAGTTACATTTTACCGGACAGTCTATAATTTCTGAATTGCAGAAAATTAGCATATTAACGATATCAGTTGCTCCGGAAAGGAGGGAGAGGGGACTGTTGCCTGCCATTTGGTAATTGAAATTTGATGGGTAAACTAATTATGCCATTATTAACAAATAAATTACTTATTAATTCCGCCTAATGTTGATCTTCGAAGTAAATACTGGTGCCTTGTTTGTACTGGGCACCTTCCCCCTACCTCTTCTGAGTACCAGACACACCTAGATCCTTTATTTTCTAGCCTAGATTGAAGCAGAATCACCATTCTAAAAATAATTTCCAGAAGCCCGGCGTGGTAGCGCACGCTTATAGTCCTAGCGCTTGGGAGGCTGAGACAGGAGGATTGCGCAGGTTCGAAGCCAGCCTCAGCTCCTTAGTGAGACCCTGTTTCCAAATAAGGTATAAAATAGGTCTGGGAGTGTAGCCCGGAGGTAGAAAGCCCCTGGGTTCCACCTCCAGTACCACAAAAAAGTAAATAAAAATAATTTCCATATTGGCGAGCAAAGCAAAGATATTTCGACTGGTGCACTTCAGTCGATTTTTCAAAGGCAGTACAAACAGCCTTCTCAAAACTGAATCCGCACCGCAGACAAGGAAAACTAGAGCTTCAGCCTGGAAGCTCTTCAAAAAGAAGGTCAATTCTATCTCCATTTATATCGGTTACTCCTACGAGTTGCTAAATGCTGGGATATATCCATTTGATGGATAGTCATTTAATGCTTAGTCACAGAAGGCGTATTACATGGGACTAATCTTTAAACTAATTTAGGAAAAGAGGTTAAAAAAAGGGATCACATTAGCTTTCTAACTGGAACCATCCTGAAGTGGTACAAAGAGGTTTTCCACGTTGGGAGTACGCGTGTGAAGAGTGCCGTCCATTGACATTAAAATTTTTGTTTTTAATGAAATCTGAGCCACAGGCAAAAATCAACACTGATTATAATCTTTAGACATCCTCTCTAGACTTAGGGGGAGAGGTCTAACCTGTGATACAGCTGCCTGCACCAACATCTCTTCCCAGCAAGAAAAAAACAAAACAAAACGCGGATTATATACTATGCAATATAAGTAAATCACATAGACAGTGTATATTACAAATCTGGGCTCTCTCGGCTTCAAGGGAGAAAAAGCACAAGACCAGGAAATCTTGCCCTCCTCCTGTGATCTGCTGTGAGCGCTAGCGTCCTTACTATGTCTGTTTAATATTATTTGTGGACACTAAATCACAAATTTCATGTTGTTTAACCTCAGAACCTTCTACAGAAATTTTAAGTATTAAGGAGACATGGCCACTGCTTTGTATATGGATAAACTAAACGACTTAACCGTTAACTGTGCCTGTGTTTCGGGTGGTTCTATTACTGTAGGAAGATGGGCTTCCACAGATTCCCCCAAGGCCTGTAACTTGTCTCTGCGGTTCCTATCATAAACACAAACGGAGCCGGACCACCAAGTGTTATCTCACACACGGACATTTTGACATTTTACTACAAGATTTATGGCTGCAATAAACAATCCCAGTACCTTTTCTCAACCTTCCACAATCTCTCTTGCAAGCCATAGCATAATTCCATTGAATCAGACAATCTTTTGAAAATTATTCTTTTAAAAAAAAAAACTCTTGCCTTTACATAAGACCCAGGACACCAAAGGCAAGCCAGGAGGAAACTAACTCAATTAAAAAGCAAACTGAACTTTACCAGCCACATCTTGCCCAAGAAAAGATGGGATGCCCTGAAACCAAGCCGAGAGGGAGCATGCTAAATCTCTGCGCACCAACTGGCTCCAGTCCCATGCGGGCGAAAGCGTTATCCTTTCCTTGGGAAACTGTTAAGCACATTTGCTCATTTCCGGAGATAACATATATGCCCAACAAAAGCTTTCTTAAAATCCCATTAAGTAAAATAACTTTTCATCGCGTTCTCGCATCCCAGACGGAGAAGCGGAGCCATGCGAGGGAGAGGGAGGGCGCGAGAGAGGCAGCGTTTGCAGCTTGGTTTGAATCTGATTTGAATCATTTTGAATATATTTGGAACAGCCTTCCCTCTTGAATGCAACCCTGTCCCAAGTTTCAAAGTGACCTAACAGTGACACCGTGTGCATTTTGTTCCTTATTAATCTTACACATTGACAGTCTTTGTTAAATCACAAGGCGCGCCCTTCACCAGCCGACATTTTCATATTTGTTAGACGCGCTGACCTGAAGTTCACCTCGGCCTTGGACTTTGCGCTTCTAAAAGGTCTATACGGTGTCTTTTAGAGAGCAGGGTGCTTTGCCCAGGTCACTCCTTCTCAGGAAAAACCAAGGGGAAAAAGCAAAGGAAGTGTAAACGTTATGGAATGTATTGACTGTATTTATTCTTTGTTCTTTAGAGCCAGAGTCCCCCAGACTGTTCTCCTTCTGAAGCGCATGTCTGGAGCAAACTGGGGAAAGGTAGAATCTCCAAATGCTGGAGGTGGCGTTTGAGGGCTCCCTCCACCTCCCCAAGTCACAGGATTGTAGAGGAACCACGCTCTACCAGATATTTGACCGAGTCCTTGTTTTAGGAGTACTTGCCTTGCGGTAGCTTAAAATAATGAACACAACCCAGGCATAAAGCCTGAACTCCATATTAGGATTATAAATTAGTTTTAACCAGGATTGTGTGAGAGGCCAGAAAGATAGAACTCCTCTGAATGAGGTGGTAAGTCTCCTGCAAGCAGCCACTCCTGCAAGCACCTATCTCTTTCACTTTAAAGACTAGCTGAGCTCGGTCTATGAGCACCGAACCTAAAATGTTTCTAAGGTGTGCCACATGGCTGGAACCCAAAATACAATGGACCGGTTCTCTAGAAGAGACAGCCCGGCTCCCTTGGTAAGAAGGGTTTCGGTTTTCTTCCTTTCAGGAGCCCAGATGTGGTAAAGTGTTCACTGCTGTAACAGCAGTCACCACAGTTGTTTCCTTTCTTCTATTTCATCTGGCAAAACCCCATTTGGCTCCAAGCTCTTGGCCACAGTGAAAACTTTACACATTGCACAGTAGAAGCACCCTGATTACTTCCACGAAGGCCGTGTGCGGAAAATATTTACTTTAGTATTGAAGCTACCTGGCACCGTTATATCCAGCCAAGCCGAATATATTGGAATGATCTTAACCATCCCTGCAAGAGTCTATATTCTGACTACATGACTTATCTCTAAAATTAGGAAGAAAAAAATCTAGGGAAATATTTCATCTTTCTCTTCTCTGTTTTCCTACATTGATCAGTTGAAGGCCAATACATAGAAAAAGGAAAACATATTCCCCAGAAAAATAGATTCTAACAGCACCAACACTTAATCTAGATGCATGAAAAATAAAATATTGTTTAGTTCTTTAGTTGCAACACACACACACAAGTCTTGGTCCCAGTCAGCTTCCTAAATACACTAACCCTTTTTTTCCTCTCTTCTCCCACCCTCCCTCCTTAGTTTCCTCTCCTCTCTTCTTAGCTGTCTCTCTTTTATTTCCATGTGTATTTTTAAAAGGCATTTTCTGAAGAACAGAAGTCTCTCGTGGTGGTCTTAATAGTGGCATTTGTGGATTCTACCTTCTTGTTCTCTAGTTATTTACTTCTTGGTTGTAGAATGCCTTTTACATCCAATGTGGTTTCCTAATGAATGAAACAATAAATTCCAACCACTTAAATGTTTCTTCCCTGCTGCTGCTGGTAGGAATACTGCCCCTTCCAAGAGGTCCTCCCTTCCTTCCCTTCCAGCTCTTGAGAACCCTTTGCATTTAGTGGGTTACACTGTCAGAAATAAAAAAAAAGGTGTTTTCTGTGTTTGAAATGGCAAAGGATGCTTTTGGCAAGAATTGCCTGTGCTTGCCCTTTTCCTCACGCACCTCAGGGGTCATTATATGAACGTTAAAAAAAAACCCAACCAATCAAAATCATCTTTCTTAAATAGAGGAGGTTTTCTGCCCAGTCCTCTTGCCTTTGAGAGTATAATGGGACACTGGGAAGTTGCTCTATGATTTCTTGGAGGTCAACTGATGAATTTTGAGCTTTTTTTCAATTGTGGCAAGCCCACAAACCACTCTTGGTCCTCCAGCATCCGAGGTGTTGGTGCTTCAGTAATCTATGCCTATTTACCTGCTGCTACTCCCTCAGAATGGAAGCGATAATTCAACATGAAATACAGCACGTATTGCTCTTGAAAAGAGGAATTTTCTATCCTTTCCTCCGTAATTGAGGTCATTCAAGCACTAGGGTTCACCTGGAGTCCATACCGTGATACACGCGTCACTCCAGCCATTTTATCTTTTGTGCTGATAGTCAAGACCGCAGCGCTAACATTGACATCAAACTCTGTCTGGGCAGATGACTAAGAGTGCTACACAATGTAAACTTTTGACCCTCAACTTTTTGACCCTTAGTTGTAGTGTACTAACCACAAAGATACACAAAGCTGAGTCTCTTCTTTCGGGGGAGGGGGCCCCAGGATCTCAGGGTGCCCTGCTTCTGCTACTGCATTTTGGAATTAGAGGGTGAACTGGTTGTTTTTGTGCATTTGTGACAGTATTTCCTGTCAAATCGGCCTTCTGTTTCTTTTTGCCAGGATTGAGATAGGAACTAGATGCACTGAGATCACTCAGGCCTCCACTTAACGGGGCAAATTCAAAATACAACAGGAGAATCTTTCAAAAGGCTAAAGAAAAGGGGAGATGAGGGGAATGCCAGCAATGGGAAGTGGAGACATTTTTTCCCTTTATTTAAAAATAAAGACACAGCCCTAATTGTTGGGAGAGCTGGCCCAGGCGGGCGAGTTGACTGTGAACTTGTACTAAAGCGTGCTCTGCTGGCGATTCCTAGGGTGTGCAGATTTATCTTCTCTGCATTTACTTAACCCGGCAGTGAACTGTTCGGGTGTCATTTGTTAGGAGGTGACAGACTTCACCTCCAGCAAGGGCTGCTTCACAAAATCGCAATAATTACCTAATAACCTTCATAACAAATATTATTATTAAAAAGACCCATTTGTGGGGAAAAGATCTGGTGGGAGAAGGACACATTTCTTTGTGGAAAAACCCCAAACAAAACAGACCTGGGCTGATCTTCCAGTCCTGGGGCTAGGAATGGCTAGGACTGTGGCTCCCTCCCCTAGGTGGGTGGGAACCTAGGCTGGGACCCCTCAGCCCTGGCCTGGGAGCCCCGATAATAGTATTGACTAGAAGGAGATGCCCCTTTTAGAATCCTAAGGGATGAAGCCCACAAGGCTCTGCATAGATCCCTGCAAAGGCAGGGGGACACTGAGGACATCTTTCAGGCCAAAAGGAGCACCTTTGCTCTTATGACAGCCAATCTTTTTAGGAGGTGGGTGTTTGGACAATATACTCCCTGCATCTCCCCAAATGAACATGACTGTTTCTGGTAGAAAATTCTGCCTTGTTCTCCCAGAAGTTGCCAACAATGAATTCAGCAGGGGGAATCACAGGAGAAAAGGAATCTTGGAATAATGTTGTGAAATTAGACCATGAAACCCTAACAAACCCCTAAGCAAGTGTGACCAGAAGCTTCCTACTGTATTTATAGTTCAGGAAATATCGTCTCTTAGGCTTGTGGAAACAAAGGAGCTCCTGCACATTTCCGCAGCCTTCTCTTTTTACAAGATGAGGAGAAGCACAAACACACACTTTTGCCACCGGCTGAGGCTGGATGTCTTCATAAAGCCCCTCAGTGACAGAGATGCTTCTCCCTGAGTTCCTTTGCAAAAAAACAACCCAGAAGAATGCACAAGAAGAAATAACTTCTCTACAGAATCAGCAGATAACCAGCCAAGCTCTTCCGTTTACTTCCTATAAAAGTAGGGAGGGAAAAAATCGCTCCAGTGACACCCACAAAGGTCTGGCTGGATGCTGTGTTTTCCAGGAGTCATTTAATGACCTGTGGGTTGACCTGTTCCCTTACATTCTACTTAAGTTTTATGAAGATCAAAATAGACGGAATTAGGCAGGCTGAGGACATGCATAGCCTCTAAGAGTTTACATTTGTGGGAAAGAGTCTCCTGCTGTTTGACACTGGATTCAACTCAGGAGCCTTTCTGTACATTTTCTTACCCCAGGATAGGGTGTGGCCCATGAAGGGGTTGGAACGCATTCTTTACAGGAGGTACTCAGACTAACCTGCCTGCCTCACCCTGGCTCCTTTTTTTTTTTTTTTCTTTTCTGCTTGTAATTTCAATCACCAAGAAGTCAGTCAAGCCAGATCACCAAAATAAGTAACCAAAGTAAAACTGTAACCCAATATCTTCCAATAAAGAACCCCAGACTCAACAGCAGGACAAAGATTCCAGAAATCTCAAAGACACATAAAATAATAAGAGAGAATCCACACCCTTGTTGAATTTTCAACCTGGTTTCCACTAAGATGTGAAGACATTCCCTTGAGTGCTGAAATACCAATATCTCCTTAACAGGCCACGCTAAATGACTTCAGGAATTCTTCCTCTTGCCCCTATTTCTGAAAAGTAGGATTTGTAGGAGGATTAAAAAAAAAAAAACTTCAAGGTTTTGCTTTCTGTATCTCTCATTTTGGGGAAACGTGTTGGACCTATATTGAGTATAGGTGACCTCTGTTCAATAAAGTTATGCAAAATTTCAAACCTACACGTTTACATGTTTCTCTTTAAGCACTTGGTAAATCTACCAATTAGCCCTTGCAGAAAAACTACCCAACTCCTAAGAAAAAAAAAAGTACAGCCAGTCTTTTTTTTTTTTTTTTTTTCATTTGTCAGTATAGTTGGAGAATTTGGATAAACTCCTCAGGCAGGATTGGGGAAAATGTGCTAAGTCCCTTGTGGATAACCACCCCAGAAAAAGACACCAGAAAGGCCACAGAGCCCCTCTGCTTGACCTCCCACTGGAAAATGTGGGGGCTGAGACCAGAAGGGGTGGCTGGGGCCAAGGCAGAAGTGTACCCAGGAAAAACATGTTTTTTCACCTTACTTTACCCATTGGTGTAATCTTGGAGATTGTTTTAGAAATCATAGATTATGTAAATTTCCTGGGATCAAACAGAAGGCGCAACTAAGAAAAGAGGCGGAAATCTCCTACCGACAAACGACCAGTTTCTTCCCCAAACTACCCTTTATGATGTGTCAGGAAAAACAACCCAATGGCTCTAGGGACTTTTAAGTTGGGCACTGAAGACACCTCCATTTCCCCCAAAACTTTAGGGCACAGTTTGGAAGGGAGAATTTGTCTGTATCTTCAGGGGGAGTAAATTTCTCCAATCCGTAGTGTTATCTAGGGGCAACCTAAAGTTGCCTTTTGAGGGTGCTGTGCATAGATGTTTTAATTCTACAAAAAAGAGAGAGGAAAAGGAAAGGAGAGGAGAAAGGCAGGGAGGAAGAAAATAAAACACTAACCCCTTTCAATTAGCCTGGGGATTCAAAGACTAAAGTTAAATCCGGCCATAAAGTTTATTGCTTCAGACTCACAGGCTGGTGAGAACAGTTCCAGCGAAAGAAAAAGGCAAGCAAGGTTCAGGGCCTGGTCCCCGGCGCGGGGGGAGGGGTGCTGAGCCCCCCCAGGTGGGGACCCCGCAGGCCCCAGGACCAGTGGGCGCCGGCGGCCTGGCTCGGCCTCCAGGGCCCTGGGTCCGGCCTGTAGGTGCAACCCGCGCCCCGCGGGCCTCAGCCAGCCTGAAACCCGGCCCGAAGGCGCCCGCCACAATTCAGCCCTGCCAAATGACCCTGGGCCTGAGAAGACATATTGCCACAGCCCATAAGGAATCCCGCCAGAGTCCGCCTCGGCCCTACCCCGGCCTTTCTTTCAAACTCCCGGGCTCAGCGAGGTCCTTGGCGCCCGCGGCCCGGCGCCCCACTGTCTCCCAGCCCCCCACCCCAGGGCTCCACGACCCCCCAAGAGCCGGTACCAGGCCAGGCATCGAAAGGAGGGGGGTTAGGCCTGCCAAGGCTCCACTCACGGGCCTCTCCGCACACAAAAATCATCTTTTTGCAGGCCGGCGGTGGGAGCAGCGGAAGTCATTAACATCCGCGGTTACGAAGCAATTTAAGTTAGGCCTGGGGATGCCCGACCGGCCACCTCGCGTTTGCCCCGCGAAGCTGGCTCCTGGCGCTGCTAGTCTGGACCGAGACAAACTGCTTTCCCTTTCTGAATTCAGAGGCAGCCTCAGAGTTATTGAACCAGAGAGAGAAAGAAGGAGAGAGAGTGAGAGAAAACCAGGGGGGGAAAAAAAAAGTTTTCACAGTACAAATAAACTCAGAAGGGGAGCTTACCTTAACTCGGAGGGAGCCATTTTTCAGAGAGTTTTGAGAACTTGTGGTTTGGACACTTCTGGACTTAAAATTGACAATTTGAATGGCCAGGCAGCACACGTAGCCTGCAAAAGAGTCAAATGGAGTCCAGCGTCAGTGAGATTATATGTTATGTGGTATATAATGTTGGATGTCAACTCCCCAAAACCATAAAACTTACTTTAATGGCCCCACGTGACGTTTTATAGCCAGTGAGCCGATCTGTCTGTGCTATGGATGATTTTACGATCTAATTCATAGACAAAACCCTATTCATTTGGCACCCAAATGTCATATAGCCGGAACTGGGGCTTATAAAGTTTACTGTTTTATAACTTTTAAAAGGAAAGACGGCATGAGTGTAAGCAGTCGGTAAATGTGCAAATCTCTAGTTGCGCTTTAGCCGCTC
Source organism: Muscardinus avellanarius (assembly GCF_963383645.1). Taxonomy (NCBI): domain Eukaryota; kingdom Metazoa; phylum Chordata; class Mammalia; order Rodentia; family Gliridae; genus Muscardinus; species Muscardinus avellanarius. The sequence goes on from NC_137795.1 coordinate 7,462,720, forward strand.
TGAGGAGTTGCCCAACCCAGCTAAGACGGGGTAAGTACCTTCTGTTTGTAGCAAGTTAATTGTAGCAGAGGGAGCCAGCCGGGTCCAGGATGGGAAGGGGTGCGGGATGGGGTAGGGGCACAGGGTTCGGGGTCCTGGACCTGGCATAGCAGGGTCTTCAGCAAGTAGAGGCCTAGAACAGCCTCAGGAAAGAGACCCAGGTCTGGGTGTGCCTGAGGAACACACAAAGCCCTGGGCCTTTCCTCCTTCCTTTCTCTCTCTGTCTCCTTTTTGTACCCAGCAAATTAAGGTGGTTCCCTCAGAGATGGGCAGGGTGGACTTTGGAACAGCCTATGGCCCTGCCCTGAACTCTGTGATGGGTCGCAGTGAGGGAGGTTGACTGGGCACAGGATGCTGGTCTGAGGCCTCCATGCACAGCCAGGCTGCCCAGGTGGCCTCAGACTCACCCGCTCCCAGGACTGGACAGACAGAAAACCAGAGTGAGCCGCTTGCTATTTCGCACAAACCAGACCAAGAGAACTTACAATAGAAAGTTTATTTTTTTGTTGTTGTTTGTTGTTTCCAGTCAGTATTTTTCCTTAAAAACAAATACCAAAAAAAAAAATCAAAAAAGCTGATCACAGTTTGCTTAAACAGCCAGACTTGGACAATATTTGTAACTTTGTTCACAAAAACATACATCACTTGAAGCTGCGCTTATAAGAGCCACTTCTGGAGTTCGTGCAAAGGGTCCTACAAAGGCACGCAGGGACACACCGCTCGGAGTCACAGTTTCGCCACAGAGTCACTAGTCACTACACGACGGACAGGTTAAGTTGTGTCTCATCAAGTCACCTCTACGACAGCATTAATTACACAGGGAGTATAGGTAGTTTGAATAAAAATATCTTTAACAGCTTGGAGCTATTGAGACAGGTACACCTCCACACACATGCACAGTTACACAACTCGAGTGCAACACACGACATTGGCACTAAACGAGGTCGGAGGGGGGATTTTTTTGTGTTTTTTTTCTCTTTTCTTTTTTGTTATAGTTACTTCAAGTAACACAGCTTGCTTCATATAAATAAGTTAAAACATCTATTTTTTTTCAAGACAAAGCCATTCAGGACAAAGAGATGAACAGGAAGCGGATCTAGTTATTACAGGCGCTATCTGGCAATAAACAGGCTCATGATTAAAAGATGAATCAGGGCAACGGGACGGGGCTTCTTCACAGAAGGAACACAGGGGAGTTTCAGAAAGTCACCTTAGTACTGACACTATGCGGGGATCCGCTATTACTGCTCAGCACTTTAACGCTCACACCCTCAGGGGCGGAAGGCCCCTCCCGCCGCCGCCATGCTCATACTTTTCAGCTTATTATCTTTTTTCCACTTCATTCTCCGGTTTTGGAACCAGATTTTAATTTGTCTCTCGGACAGGCAAAGAGCATGTGCTATTTCAATCCTTCTTCTGCGGGTCAGGTAGCGGTTGAAATGGAACTCCTTCTCCAGCTCCAGGGTCTGGTAGCGGGTGTAGGCCGTCCGGGCCCTCTTGCCTTCCGGGCCGCCTATGTTGTCTGCAACAGAAAAGTCAGCGCGTTAGCCTCCAACTCCTTGGGCTCCCCCTCCCTCGCTTCTAAAGCCCCCCAGCTAGACAAACCCAGGGTCCTGAGCGGGGGGGACCCCGGCCAAAGGCTCAACAAGTCCTCCCTCCCTGCCCGCCCACCCCTCCCGAATTTCCTGTCCTCTTCCTTTCTAGACAGAAAACAATACGATTTGGACTCTGGGCACAATCGGGCCATCAGAGGCTGGGATCGCGTCCGGAGGACCGCCCGGCTTTCCCTCGCCCCTCTCCTGCCCTCCCGCCCCGTCCCGGGCGCCCCGAGCAGGGGCACAGCCCTCCGGGGCTGCCGGCCGCTCGGAACCCCCCCGGAGCAGCACCCCAGGGCCTGCAGCTCCCCGTCCCCAAAGTTCCAGCCCGCGGGCCGCCTCGGCTCCAGGCCGTCCGCTGGAGGCTGCAGCTCCCCTGCTCTCCTCTCTCCTTCCCCCTCTCCCTCTGGCCCCCAAACTTCAGAATCCCGCCGGCCCTCGCCTTGATTGTCCCCCCCACAAGCCCCTTTTGGGGGGCTCTCATTAGTAACGCCGTTTCCCCAGCGTAGCCCTCCTCATAAATTATCTACCCTGACAAGCCCGATTCACGGCCCCTCCCGCCACCCCGGCCACCCCTCCGCGCCCTGCTCGGCCGGCCCGACCCGGGAGCGCGTTCCCAGGCTCCGGGCTTGGAGACGGATTCCTTCCCCCCTCTCTCCCCCTTTCACCGTCTAAACTTGCCTGGCACCAGCCCGTCCCCCCCACTCTTTTCGGGCGCAGGGTGCTGCCGAGGAGGAGGAGGAGGATGGGGAGGAGGATGGGGAGCAGAGGAAGGGCCCGGGCCGGCAGGGACCGCGGCGGGGGCGCGGGGGTCCCGGGAAGGCGGCGTTACCGTGACTTATGTGCAGCTTGCGCATCCACGGGTAGATCTGGGGCTGCGCGGGCGGCGCGGGGCTGGGCTCGCCCTGCGCGCTGGCCGGCTCGCCGCTGGCGGGGGCGTCCTCCTCGGCTCCCGACGCCGCGCCGACCCCCTCTCTGCTGCTGATGTGGGTGCTGCCGGCGGCGGCCGCGGCGCCGCTCGAGGTGCCCAGGGAGTTTTTCCCGCCGTGGTGGCTGTCGCCGCCGGGCGACGGGGCCACGGCGGAGCAGGGCAGCGGGTCGGGCGGAGGCGAGTGCGTGGACGTGGCCGGCTGGCTGTACCTGGGTTCCGAGGGCGCCGCGCCGGCGCCGGCCGCGTAGCTGCGGGCGCGCTCCCCGGAGCTAAAGTGGCCGGAGCCCGAGCGGCCGACGCTGAGATCCATGCCATTGTAGCCGTAGCCGTACCTGCCGGAGTGCATGCTCGCCGAGTCCCTGAATTGCTCGCTCACGGAACTATGATCTCCATAATTATGCAACTGGTAGTCCGGGCCATTTGGATAGCGACCGCAAAATGAGTTTACAAAATAAGAGCTCATTTGTTTTTTGATATGTGTGCTTGATTTGTGGCTCGCGGTCGTTTGTGCGTCTATAGCACCCTTGCACAATTTATGATGAATTATGGAAATGACTGGGACATGTACTTGGTTCCCTCCTACGTAGGCACCCAAATATGGGGTACGACTTCGAATCACGTGCTTTTGTTGTCCAGTCGTAAATCCTGCCTGATGACCTCTAGAGGTAAACTCGTGCACTAATGGGGGAGTTGGGTGGAGGCGCGCGGGGTGGCGCGCGCGCCCTGGGCGCGTGCCCGCCGCCCGCGGCCGCCGTTCAGTCGGACTCGAGCGCCACCCGCTGGAGGCGGGGCGCATTGCTCCGCTTCCGACCCCGGGCAGCCAGGGCCGGGGTCGAATCGAGGTTACAGCCCATTATGGCAAAATTATTGCATTTCCCTCGCAGTTCCATTAGGATGTACCAATTGTGCGGCCGTCAGCTGCCGATCGCGCGCCCGGCGAGGATGCAGAGGATCAGGGGGAGGTGGTGGCTTGGAATTTATTCACAACAACTTTATTTTCCCCCTCCCCGCTCTGCAGCCCCTCTTATTTTTGTTTCGAGGTTGGGGACGGTTCTGCCCGTCCTGCCGGCAGCTCTCAATTTTGAAAATACAGATATCACCTTCGGGGGGAAGGGGAGGAGGCCATTTAGCCAATTGGAGAAATAAATCCTGCCCGCAGCAGCAGCTACAATTACGGCTCTTGTTTTTGCGAGCGCATGAGGGACAGTGTCCCCGCCGCTCCTGAATGACAGGCGTCTATTAAAGATAGCTTTTGTGTAGTGTTTCTGCGAGACGAGGTCAAATTCCATACACTTTTATAAGCGGAGCCGATTATTCTTTCGCATAAATATGGTTTTCGTGTCATTAGTGTGCTGTTTGATTTGCTTACGCATCCAGACTGGAGAATCTTCAGCACCGGGTCGCGTTCCTAGAGCCAGCCAGGCCCCAGGTCTGAGGGTTCTCGGTGAACCCGGGGGGGGGGGGCGGGCCCGGGCCCCCCTCGGCCACAGAGGCTGCTGGCGGGCTGGGGGCCGGGGGCCGAGTTATTGGGGTCTTGCTTAGACCTCCAGGAGCTAAAGAACGCATTTTGTGGCAGTGCCTAGTATCTCCGTAGTTATTTTTCTGGGCTCCGAAAGACGAAAGTAAACCACTCGTGGAGCCGAGAGGCGAGGGGAGTCTCCGCACCGGAGGCTGGGCGTCGCGGGCGCCCCTGCAAGCCAGGACCCTGGCGGCTCCCAGGGCCCAGCGCCCCCTCGTCGTGTCCCGAAAGCGGCTCGGCGGCGGCGCCAGCGCTGTCGGAGGCAGAGAGCTGGATGCGCGGCCCGGAGCCCGCGGGAGCCCCGTCGCTCCCGGGGCTGGGAGGCTCCACCGGCGCCCAGGTTGCCTCGCCCCGGCAGAGGCCGCTTATTTTCCAGGGTTGTGCGCGGCCCGAGAGACTGGGCTCTGCCGGGGCCCCTTTGTTCGTCCAGCTTCCTCCTGCTTGGGGGCGTCCTGACCTGCTGCCACAGGGCCGGGGCCCTCTCTTGATAGTGCCCGAGATGACTTGGCGACGCCCTCGAGGACTTACTGGCGAGGGGCCGAGGCGGAGATGCCCAGACGCCGAACCGACCACGGCCTGGGCCTCCGGCTCCCCCAGCAGCGCGGCCTCCCGAGCTCCGGGGGCGCAGAGGCGGGGATGGATTCGGGGCGCACCCTGGCACCCGGGAGCCGGTCTGGACAGCCTTAGGAAGCGGCCCTTGTGCGTACGGCGCACTCCACTCCCCCGCTGGGGTTGGCTGGGTGTGGTGTGGGGGGGATCTTTTTGTCATAAATAAGTGCCGAGGCGTCTGAAGAGAGCTCCTGGCTCCCCTGAAGTCGCGGAAGCCTCCCGAGGCGGAGCAGGCGGGGAAGAAAGTTGGGGAGCAGGCAAGGACCACCGGGCAGGGCCAAAGGAGGCTGCAGCGCCGGCCTGGTCCCTCTCCGACCGGCTACTCGCCCGCTTTCGCCTCCGAGTCCGCCCCGCTGGGCTGCGTGGAATTGATGAGTTTATGCTCCTTTTTCCACTTCATGCGGCGGTTCTGGAACCAGATCTTGATCTGGCGCTCGGTGAGGCAGAGCGCGTGGGCGATCTCGATGCGGCGGCGCCGCGTCAGGTAGCGGTTGAAGTGGAACTCCTTCTCCAGCTCCAGCGTCTGGTAGCGCGTGTAGGTCTGGCGGCCTCGGCGCCCGTGGCTCCCGTACACAGCACCTGCGGGCAGAAATGGCCGGGTGCGGTAAGCGAGGGTCCTGAGGGTCCCCCGTGCCGCCTGCTAGGGGCCTCTGGGCTGGAAACCCCCGCACCTCTCCCTGCATCTGGGCTGAAAGCTCGCTGGACAGTGGAGATGATTTCACACCGAGGAGATGTTTCCCACCCACAACGACTTGGAGTGGGGAGTTCTTGTTTTTTAAAAACCTGGCTCATAAGAAAACCATTACACTGGTATTATACTGGTTCTGTTACGGAAATAACAGGATGGACATTCTTCACCCGAGACACCAAAGCCCTGTCTTTGTGGGGCGTCAGGGGTGTGTGGTGGGAGTGGAGCCCTGTGAGTGGTGTGAACCCTCTGAGGCCACACACTTGTCTCTGAGGATGCTCCTGGGGCACCCATGTCAGGACTCAGCACGTTTGGGGGGTGGGAGTTCAACATGGGCAGCCCTTTCAACTCTGCAGATCTCCCAAACCATGGACCCATCTGAAAAACAGCTCCACTGTGGCGGTAGTGGTTTTGAAGGCACAATTTTAAGCGTTCAAATCCTCATCAGCTTCTGTCCTGCTCAGAAGGGGAAGGGTGATCCCTGTGTAGACTCTGGCCACCAGGGGCAGGGGAGATGGAGCTGGAGGCAATCTGGGGGTCTCTGGCAATGTGGAGTTGTGTTGGGCTGCCTGCTCTGGTGCCAACCTTGGGAGACCCCCCCCCAGTCAGGTGTGAGGCTCAGACAGGGGCTCAGAAAAAGGCAGGAGCTGGTTAAGAGTGAGCAAGGGGAAGGAAGGAGGGGAGGGAGGGGAGAGAGAGAACCCTGAGCCTGGAGATGTGCCCTCCAAGGCTTTGGGGGGACACTGGCCCAGGCTTGGCCTGGGCCTCCCTCTGCCTGGGTTTCTAAAGGGCAGAAAGGAGAGGGGTTAGAAGGCGAGGGAGGCGTCTGAGGTGGCTGGAAGCCCGCTCTGCGTGGGGACCTGAGTAGGAAGCTCTGAGGGTGCAGCCTGGGCAAGCTGGCCTCTCAGCAGCTCCCCTGCCTCTTCAGGTGGCCCCTGAGCGGTCACAGTTCTCACGTAGCCAGGAGTGATCCCACCCCCAAAGTGTCACCTTACACGGCCCTTACCTACCCCCTGCCTCGCCTCTGCTTCCGCCTGTCTGCCCCTCTGGGAAGTTTTCTTCCTCGGGTTTTTAATGTATATTTTTTTTTAAGCCCAAGGAACTTTCTTCATTCTTTCTTTCCTCCCTACCTCGTTCCCCTCCCTCCCTCTGGCCCCGGTCGCTCCCGCACGTCTGGGGTGGGGTGGGGGCGGGGTGCAGGGCGCCTTACCCGCGCAGGAGTTCATCCGCTGCATCCAGGGGTAAACCGGGCTCGTGTACTTCCGGTCGGCGCCTTCATCCAGGAGGGCTTTGCCCTGCACGCTGCTGCTGTCGGGTTTGTACTGCTGCTCAGGAGAAAAGTGCAGGTAGTCCCCGGGGCCCCTCTGCTTGCCACTGCCCGAGGGCGAGGCGCCACTGAGGTCCTTATCAGAGTAGAAACACGAGGCCCCGTACTCGTAGGACGCCCGGTTGCAGGCCAGGACCGAGTTGGACTGTTGGTAGAAACAGGGTGAGGGGTACGTCTTGTCCGGGAGGCTCGACGCCCCGTACGAGGCCGGGAAGGGCCTCAGCGCGTCATAGCCGGCCGGGTAGAGGGGCAGCTGGCCCAGGAAGGAGTCCTGGCCGCTGGGCAGGCTCCCGGGGAAAGTGGGATTCACAAAATAGGAACTCATTTGCGCGCCCCTCTGCAGGACTGTGATTTGTTGTGTATTAGTACATCTGGCTATAACTATTAGTAGTCATCGAACTGGTTTGTTTCTGGATGGCCGAACGCCAAAAGCGACAGCAGCAAATCGCACCAGCTGACTCGGCGGCGGCCAATGGGGGCGAGCGCCGGAGCCCGCTCCCCCGGGACCGCGGCGACCGAGGCAGCAAAGTTACAAACAGCCCCCGCCCGCCGCCGCCCGGCAGATTGATGGGCGCGCACAGCCCGCGGCCCGCGCTCCGCGAACGCCGGCGGGGCAGGGCGCACGACCAGCCCGCCAGGGGCAGCCGGGCTGCCGGGAAGGCCCGGCCAGGCTCCCCTCCGCGCCGCCCCTTTTTTGCCTAGTTGGATTTTGCTGGGGTTTCCTTCCTAGGGGAAACCCGACAACCCCTCGGCCCGCAGGGGCGGTGGGGAGCGTGGCTGCGCTCCCTGCCCGCCCGCCCGCACTCCAGCCAGGCCCCAGTTACTCCTCCCTTTGCGCTCCCTACTCCCAGAGCTGGTTCCTGCGCTGGAGAAGGGGCTCTGGGGAGCCCTCAGGCCTGCGCTCAGCTCTCCAGCCTGTCCGCAGGGGCCGGCGCCCCCCCCCTTGCCCTCTCCTGCCCACTCCTAACAGAGGTCTGGGCCTGCAGCCCAGAGCTAAAGGGCCACGTCGCTGACCCGCACAAGGCCCAGCATAGCTCCTTCTGCGCCCTCCAATCCTCTGGAGTCGATGCTGAGCTCTCAGGTGCCTGCTGGCCTCAAAGCAAGTGTTCCCGCCAGCTGGCTCCCCACCCCACCAAACCCAGGGGACACAGAGGCCGGAACCCACTGTTTTCGACGTGAAAGGACCACCGAGGCGCGGCTGTGAGACTGGATTGGTGAGCCAGCTCTGGGACCTGCTCCCTCCCTGGCACCCCAGTCGCCTTCTGCTGTGCTAAGGGCCCAGAGCTGAGACAGGGAAATCCATATGCAGCCTCTCCCTCTCCATGGCAGAGGCGCCAGAGGTGCAGGGCCCCTGGCCTAGCAGGGTGTGGGAAGCCACTCAGCCCAACGGCTCCGGGATAATTAATGGGCTGGGTTTCCGGGGCGCCTGGCAGCCCGCACCTTGGTGGGGCACTCTCTTTCCTGCCCTTTCTTAGACTCCTTACAGCAAGGAGTCCTACGTAGCAAGAGAACTGCAAATAGCAGAAATCCTGACTTGCTTTTCCCTGCGCCCCAGGCCTGGCAGTCCCCACACAACACTTGGAAAGCCTGTCTTGGGCTGCTCTCTTGCCCGAGAAGTGCGTTGGAGACAGTTGACTTTTACAGCACCCGGATCAATCTCGTTTTGTAAAATGTAGTATTGGTCCAGTGGCATTTTTACTATTGTGTTTGTTGGGCTTGTAAAATCCCTTGAATTAGCTTTAAAATCCTCAGCCCCGTGGAGGTTGAGGCAAGACCATTGACGCGATTTGGCTGGATTGGAGGAGGCTTGTTTGTAAGGTCTGTGAGGTGGGGCAGTGGGGCTGATAGGGCTGTGGGGTTGGGGGTGGCAACTGCAGTGCTCCCGCAGGAATTTGGTAACGACTTCCTTAATCTCTCCCTTGCTTTTCGATTGTTTTTCCTCCTGACCTCCTTTCTCCCAAAGGAAAAAAAATTGGACAAGGACTGGTGTGAGGTCAGTCCCCGCAGAGCCCAGGAACCCTGCAGCCACCAGGAAGCCTGTGCCAGTGCCTAACCACAGGGTTGGGAAAGTTTTCCCTTTGCGTAGAAAGAAGGGTCAAGCAGGAGAAGATAAAATTCATAATTTCCCACACATTTCTTCGGAGGAATAATTCAAATAGTTGAAAATAAAAACTCAAGAGCCCAATATAAAGAGGGAATTTTCTTCTTAAAAGCCTGTGTTTGAAACAAATCATGTTTGTGTTATTGTTTTTTAAAATCACGAGATGGCCGTGATTTCAAGCAGGTTGTTGTTTAAAATGAAAATAATCGTTTTGCAGACATCAGTAAATGTTTACACTGATAATTCCTCTCTCATTCCTCCATGTTCCACACAGGGTTGGAGCTGGTAGCAGTTTACCACTCGTATTGTTGTGCTTTGACCTGGATTCTGGCACCTAAAGATTGTCCCAGCCAATGAGAGAATATGATTTCTCAGCCAAGAGCCAGAAAACACGATTATTTCTAGCTTCTGTAAGCACTAAGGTGGAAAAACACATGAGATTGAAATCTTTAGTTTAGTCAAAGCTAGTGCATGTCATATTGGCAGCTACACAACACACACACACACACACACACACACACACACACACACACACACACACACACCGGCGCAAGGTAGAACCAGCGGATTGGCCGACCCATTTAGGCAATAATAGGTTCTCCACACTTCCCAAAAGACCCTCTGAGCCCCTCTGGGACGGCACAGCGGTCACAACCTGGGCTCTGTTCTCGGTCAAAACCACACAGAAAGCACTTACCTCCCAGTTCCTCTCCAGGGGGCCCGGTCGGTGGTAGGGTCACACAGTTTACCCTGCCCCTGGGCTGCCCACTCAGGGCCTCCGCTTCCGCCTGCCTGGAGGCCGGCCTGCGGGGCGGGGTGGGCACCGACAGCCCACCTCCGCTGGGTCCAAAGCACACAGGTGCGGCCTCTGCTCCTCGCAGGCCCTCGCCTGGGGCCGAAGCCCTCCTTCCTTGTCATCGCCAGATCCCAGGGCGGGCCAGGCCAGCAGGCCTCAGCCCCACAAGAGAGCTGTCCAGTGTCAGGCTCCCAAACCGGTGCGCGCCCCCAGAGCGCCAAGGGACACGCAGCTTGGACAGAAGCAGGCACGACCGGCCAGGCGGCCTGTGCGCCCAGTCGCCGCGGTGCTGGGTGGGGGTGAGGGAAGAATCCGAATCTATTCCGGCCCCCGGCTCCTGTCCAGGGCGGCGAGGAGTGGGAGATTTCCCGGTCATATAGACCCTGGGAGGCCGCCCCACACCCCTTCCTTCCCCCCTCCCCTGCCTTCTGGGAGTCTCCCCCGGTCGGGTACAGCAGTCGCGCCGGGCTGATAGAGGCTGGCGGCGGCTGGCGCCGTCCCGGCGACGGCCACAGCGTGGCAGCAGCGAGCGCACGGCTGGCTCGCCATAAATAATCTGCCGCCCGCGGCCGCAGTCAGACAGCCGCCCGCGGCCCTGCAGGGCCCGAGCGCCGCTTTATCTGCCCCAAACGCAGCCTGGACGCGAGCGAACGTCGCAAACACCTACACCGTCTTTTTAAATTATCTAGTGCATACCAAAATACTATCTCAGGATAGCGAAACAACAGCAACACGAACAACAAACAAACAAAAAAACCAAGCCGGACGCACTCAAGCCCAGACTCCAGGGATTCCTGGAGCGTCCCCGGAGCTCCAGGGACACCTCGGGTCCGGAGGGCGCCAAGGCCAAGCCGCGGCTCTGCCACCGCGCTCTGCAAAGCCCCGGCGGCCGACCCTCCGCGCTCCTTCCGGCTGGGTCGCCCCCAGCACTCTCCCTGCTCCCGGGAGGTGGGGGCCCGGGGCTCCAGGCCCACGCGCGGAGGTGGGTGGGTGGGGGTCTCCCATCCCCAAGACTCAGTTTGCATCCTTCCCTCAACCTTGGCCGCGGGCCCCTGCCACCCGCATTAAGAGGAGGTCGCCCTCTGCACCGAAGCACCCCACCAAGTAACACCCGATTAACCCCATCCTCCCCTCCAATACAGATGGCACCCTGCACCTAGTTCCCTTCCCGAGATGCAGACACCGCTCTCACGGAAAACCGGGGAAGGAAGCAGCAATCAGCTGACCTCTGGCCCAGTTAGTAAGTTATTGTTTATCCTTTCTCTCTCTCTCTCTCTCTCTCTCTCTCTCTCTCTCTCTCTCTCTCTCTCTCTCTCTCTCTCTCTCAGAAACCAGTTCCTCCCGAATAGAATAAAAGGTGCTGTGCTCGGGCCTGAGGTTAAGTTATTCGGGCCCTCGCCTCAGCTCGCCTTCCCAAGAAGTAACTGTCTTCTCCTGTTGGAGAATTCACTCGAATCAATTGGACCACAGATTTTAAAAGCCAGTTTAAAAAAAATTATATATATATATATATATATATATATATATATATATATATATATATATTCCAAACCCGGGGAACACGGAGTCCGGGGGCACTTCCTTTTGGACTTCCCGGAGCTATTGGTGGAGGAGGGTAGAGAAGCCCAGTGCAGCCGGGGTGTCAGGGCGCTGTGCCACAGAGCGAAGGCGGGCACTTACTGCCATGGCGAGCCAGGGAGGGGACAGGGGAGAGCTGGTGTGGTTGCAGTATGTGTGTGCGTGACGTGTGTGGGCTGTGGTGTGCACGGGCGAGCGTGGACGGGGAGGGTGCCCTCTGCAGCCGCCCTGGGTGCCCTCCCCCGCCCCCACAGACCTCACACCTTTGCCCCTGTCTTCTGCCCACTGTCTCACCTTCAGATGGCGGTTCCCAGAAGCTCCAGCCCCTCTGACAGCTGTCGCTGGGGCGGCCCGGGAGACGAATTGTTCTCCTTCCTGGAGCCAGAGGACGCAGGAAATTAGCCAGGTTGGGAGTTGCAGAGCGGCCGCCGAGGCGCCGGGCACGGGGCGCGCCCCACCTCCAGCCGGAGCGGCCAGCCTGGCTGGGCCCGGGCTTCCCCTCGCTCGACATCGCCGGACAAAGCGCGGCCCAGCCGGACTGGAAAGCAGAGCTCCGACGCAGGCAGGATGGAGCGGCGCAAAAGAATGCGGCTCTATTCTCGCAAGGGAAATTATAAAAAAGTTCATGTTCACGGTTCCTATCCACATGACCGACAGCGGCCAATGGAAGGGCCGAACAACTCATAAAGTTGTATTGCAAAGTTGTAAATTTTCATAAACAACAACGGATTTATGACCCTTTCCCCATCACTAAGAGGAGGCAGCTCTTACACCGGCGCCATCTTACCACCGAGGCTGCCCGACTTGGGGCCGCAGGTTTTGCAGACCCCTTTGGGCCAGGTTTTATTAAAAGAGCCCTAAGAAGCTGGCCCAGCCCAGGCAGGAGATAGGAGCAGAGGTCTTCGCTGGCCGAGCTCAGGATGCGCTGCGCTCCCTCCACTGCCCCAAGTCCTCGCCCCTTCCCCAGCCCCTCGTCTTTTCCCCACGAGAAGCCCCCCCCACACTGGACACTGCGCAACCGAGGTTTGGGGCTCCAGCCCCTCTCCAGACCCCTCTGCAATAGCGCTGGCCCCCCAGGGCGCCCTGGCCTCGCCTAAAAGCCGGTAAGGGTGCTGCGGCTGGGCCCTAAGTTCCATTTACTAGAATGGGGCTGGGTCCCGGCGCAAGCAGAATCCTGCGTCAGCTGCAGGGTGGTAATATCTACCTACCTCTTTCCTGAGGCCACTCCTCAGCCATGGAAAGAGTGGATTTGGAATTTGCTCTTAGAATTTAGGGAGGGTTTTTTTTTGTTTTTTTGTTTTTTTGTTTTTAGGAAAGCTCATAGAATGTAATGAATCTGCCACAGATTCCTTCTCAGGGAATGTTTGTGCACACACAGAAACCAGACAAACATCCCTAGAAAGAGAAAGGCACACATACAAGTATGGACACAGGAAAACGTGCAATTATGGATGTAGAAATGAGTGCACACAATTAGGATATGGCTGTATACACAATTATGGGTGCAGACGTAGTTATACAATTATGTGAAATATACACAAGTACACACAGAAACACACACTAAACAGGAGCATACATACCGGTACAAATACACACAAACACACAACAGATAAAAAGAGATGGCACGGATATACACCCAGCATTTGAAGCCATACGCAGCAGTCTGTCCACACAGCCACCCTGGACACACACACACACACACACACACACACACACACACACACACAGCTATGACTGCCTTTGCTCCCCACCGCCTTCTGGATAAAGTATTTCACATTCTTTTTCTGTCACCGAGCATCTTTATTTTTGTTACATAAAACATGGTTAGCGGGGCTGGAAAGCATGTCTTCCCTGGACCCCAGACTGGAACTAAGGGGGACACAGGACAACACAAGAGATAAAGGACACTGGGAACGGCGTCGAGCTCCCCACCCACTACAGAGTTAGCTCAAGACAACACACCATGCTACAAAGTCACCCCATTAACACATCCTTCCCAAATCAAGACATTCCTTTACAAATAAGCTCCAGGACTATAGAAATGGCAGGGGGGGAAACCTCATTCAAATATACAGTATCTGTCATTGTAGGAAAATCAGGCTATACATATTTGACATGGCTGAACAGTAGGGCAGGGAGCGGGGGAGAGGACAGCAAAGCTGGGGGCATCTCTGCAGCCCTACAAAGCAGAAGCTAACCCTGAAGAGATCTTCAGCCAGCTCAGGGATGCTCCCCTCCAGAATCGGGGGTGAACTTGGGGGTGCCCAAGCCAGAGGAAGAGGGATTCTAGGTTGCTGCACACAGTATGCTTTGGAATAAATATATTATTTTTCAATTTAAATAGAAGCCAATGGCCCTGGTCCCTGGACCCCAGTGCCTTCTCAAGGAAGCCTCGGGACCCCAAAGACTGTCCACTGGAAGCAGCAGGGGGAGGGGGGCCGGCCTGGGAGGGGCGGGCACCAAGTAGCAGGCAAGCCAGCCAGCACAAAATAGGTAGTTTGGGGCTAGTAGGTAGTACTGAGAGAATCGTGTTCTTGGGGGGTATTGGGGTGGTGCTGGGTGTCTGCCAGTGTCAGGACAGGCAGGGTGGGGGCTTCCTGGGAGTGGAGGCCCACTGGGGCCGGGCTGTAGGTAGTTTGGGGGTGCCTCTCAAGGAGGCCTGTGCTAGGTAGTATTTTGGCCATGCCAGAGCAGAGCAGTGGCCTGGGTTTGGGGGTATCTACTGGGATCCTCAGAGGCACAGGGAGTCCCCAAGGCAATCTAATCTCGGTAGGTAGCAGCTCAGTCCTTAAAATGTGGGAACTGGAGTGGGTGATGGGGTGGGTGGGGTGTAGGTTGGGGACCGGGGTGGGTTTTTTTTTTTTTTTTTACATTTTCTTTTTATTTTTCCCCATTTTTTGTAAGTAAAACCAGCGAGTCTCTTAAAGACGATTCTCAGACTGTCCGCTGCGGCCAGGGCGGGGGTCCGGCCCCTCATTCCTCCTCCTCGTCGTCCTCGTCGTCCTCCTCGTCCTCGTCCGCCTTGTGGGCCGCAGCGGCGCTGGCCGGGGGCGCGGCGCCCTCGGGGGCGGCGGCGGCCGGACCCTCGTCCTTATGCTCCTTTTTCCACTTCATGCGGCGGTTCTGGAACCAGATCTTGATCTGGCGCTCGGTGAGGCAGAGCGCGTGGGCGATCTCGATGCGGCGGCGCCGCGTCAGGTAGCGGTTGAAGTGGAACTCCTTCTCCAGCTCCAGCGTCTGGTAGCGCGTGTAGGTCTGGCGGCCTCGCTTCCTGTCGGGACCTGAGAGCAGAAAGGCGGACACATGGACCTGGACAGACGGGCAGACAGGGGACGCGGACGGACAGCGCCCGAGCCAGGCCGGGCCGCAGGGCCTGCCTCCTGCACGCCGGCCTGGCGCGCACCTGGCCCGGGCGGGCGTGCGCCAAGGTCCCGCTGCGGCCGGGCAGCTGCAGGAGCCCGGGCACGGAATCCCAACTTTACAACCGACCTTTCCAGCCGGCTAGGCTTCCACAATGTCCGGCTTCCCCCGGACAAAGGGAAATTGTAAATATAGAGTGTGCCCGTGAGAGACCTTGCAGTTTTGCCATTCAAAGGCGAGCCCGACGCCGCCCCGCCTGGCTAGACAACTGGCCGACCCTCCCCAGCAGACCCCCGTCCCATCGCCGGGACCCTCCCAGGGCTCTCCGACCCCCGGTCCCGGCTCCCTCCGAGCCCCATCTTGAGATGGCCCCTGGCGCAGGCGTGGGTGAGGGGCCCCAGAGCTCGGCGTCCTCTGCTTTGGAGAAAGAAAAGCCAGGCATAAAGAAAAAGGAGGAGGGCGAGATGGAAGAAAGGGAGGGAGGGAGGCGAGAGAGAGAGGATGGCGAACAAACTTAAGGTTAAAATTCCAAGACAAATGGAGTTAAATAAATTTACGAGGATCGAACCCATTAATTGGGCCATAAAAAGTTTTATGAGGCTCATTTACATACAATGCTAAGGACTCTCCACGCAATGGCGCCTCGGCTCTAATTAAAGCCAGAAAGGCAGCGCCGCCGGGAGTGGGGGCCGCCGCCCGCCCGGGCCCCGCGCCCCGCGCCCCGCCGCCGGCCCCCTACCTGCCGAGCGCATCCAGGGGTAGATGCGGAGGCCGGCCTCCGCCGGGCCGCGCAGCGCGCCCTCGTCCGCCGCGTCGCAGGCGCCTTTGGCGAGGTCGCCGCAGAGCCCGGGGATGCTTTGGTCGTAGGAGGCGCAGGACAGGTTGCCGTAGGCGTCGGCGGCCAGGCCGTAGCCGGACGCGAAGGGGCTCTGGTAGAGGGGGCTGTTGACATTGTACAAGCCCGGCACGGCGGAGGCGAAGGCGCCGGCGCCCGCCCCGTAGCCGCTTCTCTGCGAGTTGGGCGCAAAGGAGCAAGAAGTCGGCTCTGCATTTTGGAACAGAGAAGCCCCCGCCGTATATTTGCTAAAAAGCGCGTTCACATAATACGAAGAACTCATAATTTTGACCTGTGATTTGTTGTCCGGCAGCTTTCAGTGTCGGTTTTACGAGGTAGCGTGATATATGATAACATTACACCCCCAGATTTACACCAAACCCCATTTTCTTTTGGACGGAGCTCGCCGCAGCACGTGACCGCCCACGTGACCGCCTCGGCCAATCTCCGCAGCCCTCACAGGTGGTCTCGCTCCGCGGGACCCGCAGCCGCCCAGAATGGAAGGGGAAGAGGCTCAAATAGGCGACCCACGGACGTGCCCGCGCCGGGCCGGCGAGAACCCCGGCTCCGCGGGGGCGCCCCGCTGGCCGCCCCCCGGCGCGGACGCCGGGCGGGGTCGGCACCGCCCGCTCCCCAAACCCACCCGCGAGCCCCACACCCCGCGCGAGGACCCCTCTCGGGCCTGCAGACCCAGCCCCAGGAGGGGCGCGCTCGGTACCCCGCGCACCCGCCCGCGCTCTGGCTGGGTACACGGGCCCCGGCTCTGCGCAATCGGCCCCGCCCAAGCCTGCGCTCTCCCAAGGGCGACAGGCCAGACCCGGCCGGGCGCGGCAGCCTTCCCAGCTTCCGTGAACGCCGCCCCAAACTGGAACCCTGTGGTTCGAATAAGTCAGCTTCCTCTCCTTAATCGGAGGTGCACAGTTTTTCCGCCCTGAAGGAAGCGGTGGAATATCTATCTATTAATGAACCTCATTTGCCCACAGATTTATTAGCATGGGGTTACCTTCCTCCGGGGACACGGCGCCTGGCCTCTTCGTTCCTGGGCACTTGGCTGGCCTCCTTTGTCCTCCCCACAGCGCCTGGCTTCCCCTGGCTCCCCAGAACCAGGCCTCTCTTCTGCAGTTTGGGGAGACCTCAGGCCCTGCACCTTTCTGGACAGCCTTCACCCAGCCACCCCTGGCCTTCTCCACCTTGTGGGTCTGGCTGCCTGGGGCAATGGTTTAGAGCTCACTTGGAGAGGAGAGAGGGGATCCAGGTGCCGCAGAATTGAAGTCCCTGATGAGTCCCTTATTTTTTAATAGACAAAAAAAGGGGGGGGGAGCCTTCCCCAAGAGCCACGCAGCTCTGGCGGCTTCACCTTTTTGGTGGCAGGGTTTCAGGGAGCTGAATTCCAGCGGCCTTACTCTCCCCCATTCAGAATCTCAGCTCCCAGCGCCTACCTTCCACCCTGCTGCAGTGCGGGAAGGCTGAGACCCGGCTGCCCAGGCTCAGAGGAGGGTGACGGGCTAACCTCCTCCTAAACGCCTCATAAACTGCCCAGGCTGCCCTGGGAGCCTGGCCACCTTTTACTGCCCAGCTCGATTGCACACCATAAACCCGACCTTACAATGGAATTGCCCCGGAAATTCTCCTCTAAATTATAGAGTTTGGTTCCTTGTGTACAAAGCACTTGTCATCACTTCCAGAGAGTCCAGACGGCCTGTTCACTGCGCCCTCTCAGGGGGTCCTGGGAGCACAAAAGGAAGCTGGATGGTTGGAATCAGAATTCAGCAAGGGAGTCCCAGCTCCTTCCTACCTAGGAAAGGGCGAGGGAGGGCTTGGGTGGGGAGGCAGGGGCAGGTGGGCGCTGGGGCCTCCCCCAGGGCAGGGGCCTTAGGGGGACACTACCGGGGATGCCTTTTATGGTGGATCAGAGCGAGGCTGAGTCTCATATGGGACATGCAGGGGGTAACACGGGGGAAAAAAGGAATCCAAATACCTTCATCTTGTAGCAGGGAAATAAAAACCCAGGAAAGGTAAAGGAAAAAGACGAGAACAAGAAGAGAAGTAGGAGATCAAAGAAGTGGAATCACACAGCTTTAGACCAATAACTTGTTCCGTGGATTATACTAGAGCAAGCCAGCAAAGAGAAAGACTGGGCCGCAGCCACCGGCTGTCTAGACTTAGGCAGCTGGAGTGGCCAGGGCCCTGGCGTGGCGTTTAAAGTACAACCTGCCTTAAGCGAGGGGTGCTGGAAGGAACACAGCTCCCTGCTAAAGGAAGACTGGGTGCTGGTGACACCGTCCTCTCTGCCCTGGTTTGGCCCAGCGGGTCCTGGCAGGATGCTCTGCTCCTTTGCTTGGCCAAGAAGGATCCAGATATTTCCCTGGGTGCTTCAAAGCCCAAATCCTCCAGGGCCAGTGTGGTGGGGAACTGACATCTTCCTTTGGCTTCTTGGCTTCTCTCTCCCCGCTTGCCTTTTGTAGCTGGATTTTAAAACGAAAAAGGCTTGACAAAAGCAGACTTTTAATAAGGTCTATTTAATTGTCTGTTCTCGAACCATCATCCCCTACTTATTTGACCAAATAAAGATCAATGAATGCACTGAGGAGTGTGTGATAATATTCGCAGGAATACTGGCTGATAAGAGGCCTGGATAGACGGGTCGCTAATCAGCTGTCTTTAGATAGCCATTTTCTGGGGACTCCCGTGAACCTACCTTCCTACTTACGGGCAGAATGTGTTTCTCATTTCTCCTTATCAAATACTTCCAATATTTAAATCCAGCTAGGAATGTAAACCCAGCTCAGACAACGAACAGCGCCTGCCAGAGTCTCCCAGCGTCGGGGCGGCTGGCGATTTCGTTTTCTAACGGATTCTGCCGGCTCCTCTCTCCGGGGCTGCGCGTCCCTTCCCCGCCCAGCGAGAGGTCTCTGGCCTGGGCCGGGGACCTGGGCCGGCCGGCGGCCGACGCCTGCAGAGAGCTCGGGCCAGCGCGGGGTCTGGCCTGGGCTAGGCCCGCGGCGGGAAGCCCTTCTCAGGTCGTGGGAGCGGCCTCCCAGCCGCCGGCCGGCCAAGGGCACCGCCGCGCAGGTCTCCAGGCCTCCGAGCCCGGGGCGGCCGCACCTCCGAGGCCTGGGTGATGCGTGGAGAGAAGGGTCTCCACCGAGCTGTGACTTCAGATATTTGTACTTAGAGTAACCGAGTTTTCCGTCTGCGCCCACTCATCTGCGATTTCGCTCTTTATTTGCAGCTACATAGATAAAGCCTTCTATCTGCGGCTTTAGAGTCACGGGTGGCGCTCGGGAAAGCGATAAAAACCCTTCTTACAATCAGGTGCCGTGAAAGAGTGCGTATTATAGACGGGAATGTAATGGAGACGTGTGTCTGCAATACCAACCTGTGTGCGTAGACCGAGGAGAGGATGAGAGCGAGCCAGCCCCCAGGAGAGATGTCAGCCAAAATCAGCCCCCATTTTTATAGCGTGTTCGGCGCGGAGATGCGGGTTGTAAACATTTTGTGGGTTTGGCGGAGACTATTACGACCCCAAATAAATGCGCCGCGCGGCGCGTTCACAGGGATCCCGGGTGCCGCAGAGGGTTCTGTTTCCTTTCTGTGCTTTCCCTTCGAAACCGTCTACACCCGTGACTGACGCGGGCTCTCGGGCTGTGGGCCGCCTGGCCGGAGTCTCCGGAGTGTGACCCGCACCTAGGTCGGGAAGGACCGGGCGTGCCCTGGGGTGGCCGGCCCAAGTCTCCTGAGCCGAGGGCGCCCGAGCAGCCTGGGCACCTCCAAGCTAATGACCTCGGCGCCCGGAGAAAGTTAAGGGTGGCTTGCACGACGTGAGCCCAATTCCGGAGCTCAGATATTACGATTAGTATTATACCTGCTCTTTTAAACACCGCGTTTATTTCAGAATAACCAAACAGTTCCCGGTCTGTTCCGCGGGATTCTCCATTCCAGGCAAATCCCGGAGAACCTACACTCGAAAACCATCAAAGATGGCTTCACCCCAATTTTCGCCCGCCGAATTTTATTGTCACATATTCAAACCGGCCGAGTCCCGGGGTCCTGGCTCTTTCTCCGGTGCTGGCTCGCCTGGTCCTGAACCAGGGCGCAGGTTTCGGGGGACCTCAGGGCCACGGGGCGCGCCCCCGACTGGCCCTCCGCGGGCTCCCCAGGTCCCGGGGGCTGGAGGTGATCGTCCGGTGTCGTCCGCCGGCGGCGGGGGGTCCCCGCGCGCCTCGCCGCCCCGGGCCTGTGCTGGCCGAGGCGGTGACCCCGGAGCGGTGCCCGCGCCTGCAGCTGCAGCTCCGCAGGGCTGCGCCATCGGGATGGGCCCGGCGGGCGCGGACGCCGAGGCTCCCGCAACCCCGCCGCATGCACGGTTCCCAGGGAGGCGACCGGCACCAAAAATATACGACTGCTGCTCCCTCAAATCTGGGGCTCCCATTCTAGGAAGGCTCGCGTCAAGTCGACATCTTAGGAGCTGCCGGGGTCGGGGCTGCGGGAGATGGCGGCAGGAGCGGCTCTTTGGTGGAGCCACACTGCCATCTGCTGGCGGCATCTCGGCACTGCAGCCCGGCGCCCACGGCCCTCTGAACTTCGGCCTCCGGGGCTGCAGCCCGCTCCGCGCCCCATTCCCGAAGGCAGGGCGGGGGCACAGGCCCCTGGGGCCGCGTGGGGACCGGAATCCTCGCCGCGGAGGGAGCAATGCCCATAAAAGAGAGCTGTTTCCGCAGCCGCTTTATCGGCGGCAGACAGAGCAAACAAATGAAAGGGCTTCGGTGGAAAATCCTAATTGGGGCTGGACAGTTGTAAACTCATTAAGGGCCGAATTCCAGACAGTTTGCAGACCCGGCCTCATAAAGCACACCCTTACTGCCCATTCTTTGAAGTTCCTTCTGTCTGCAACAACAGAGGGCGTCCCAACTCGGCGGCGGGGCGGGGTGGGGGATGGGAGGCCCCATCCACCCGCACCCGGTTCCCCTTTCACTCGTCCCAACGCAGTCGGCTTTGCCAGAGTCCACCCGGGTGGGGGCAGGGCGAGAGAAGAGAAGGGGAGCGAGCGCGAACCCTCCGGCCACATCTGGAAGGCGCTCGGCCCCCGAAGTTGTCCGTTCCCTCCGCAGCCCTTTTACACCCCATAAACGGTAACAGCCCTCATTTTCTTTTATGGCGCTTCGGGGCTTGTCGGTTGCCTCGGCCCTGCCTCTGCCAGGACTTGTGCTGGGGAGGGGCTTGTGGTATGGGGTGCAGATTACCCCGGCCCAGGCCCGCAAGACTGGGGATACAGGCCTCGGATCCCCGCAAGACCCCGGCCGCCTGCGCGGGCCGCCACGCTGGGCCCGTGGGTCTCTTTGCCCCCTCTGAGCCCCCTTTGGAGGACGGCCTTCAGCTCCTGGTCCTGTCCCCACCTCCCCCTTTGCTAGGAAAGGCCCCAGGCAGCTCCTGGGGCCCAGGTCTGTGATTATTTCTTGCCGCTCCAAGAAAAAGAACAGCCTTTGCACCGGTATTGGCGAAGAGATACCCAGGACTCCAGCCCAGCTCTTCGGAAGCTTCCGGGCCTTTGGCGAATACACAGAAAACCCGGGAGCCGCGGGTTTTCCCGGCCTTCCTCCTGGGTTTTCCCGGCCTTCCTCTGGACGCCAGGCGTCTGGCGGGTTTGGGAGAGCTTCGGCCCGTGTAGACCGGCAGCCGCGGGTCCCCGCTTCCCAAAGGCCCAATGGAGGCAAAATCGAGACTTCCCCCTACACACCGCGGCCCAGGTCCCTACCCAGAGACTATCCAGGCTCCCCTGCCCCGTAGATGAAAGTGTAAAAGGAGATCCGTAAAATGAAAATTAAATTAAAAATAGAAAAGAATCAATATATTTTATTTGGCAAAAATTAAATATTTCAGCACAACAATTTGGTCAAATAGGCCTTGAGGTAACTATTGCAAAATACAGTGTTCGCCCAGCCCCAAGGAAGCCCCGGATTCATCGAGGATACAGATCTACAGTAGCCCGATGGCGGTTTTGTGGTGTATAATTTATTATCAATAAAATTAACTCCGTTACAATAAGCAATCCCCCCAATTAAAAGTAAGCACAAACCATAGGTAGTAGCCTTCTGCACATATGTATAGCTCCGAATTTTCTCACCATTTCTCTGGTGCAAAATCAGTATTCAAGCTTATCTGATTATGAACATTTCCTTTAATATATAGATTACATATACAATGAACGAGGATAAAGACTACAGTGTGTAGAGGCTAAAATGCCCACAAGTTCCCAAAGCAGAGAAACCATGAATCTAAGCGTCCTGGAGAACCACCCTCCTCACTTAAATTTCTTTATTGTACTGGGAAATCCTTACAGCGAGTTTACAATCATAGGTTAACAGCCTAGGTCTACAGAAGACAGCCTAGGACTCCACTACAGAGCTATACTTTATGCAAAGCCCCCCCCCCCACAACCTGAGTTCAAATCGAATTCTAGCTTCTACAATCACAACGGGTGCGTCACCCAGCACAGAAGTTTGAGTCACAAAACATAATTACCACAATAAAACACAGTGTTCAAGTATCTCGGCGGGCGGAGCGGTTTGCCGCACAAAGAGGGAATTAAATTAGCTACACAGACTAAAAACTCTACAGCCCGCGGTCAACAGCAGTTGTGCATTATAAAAAGGTAGTTTCTTCCTTTTGCTTTAAGTCAGGAACAGGTAGATTTCTTTTAGAAAATATACACAAGCTAGCTAGCACACACAGCCGTCAGCGCTAATGCCCTCCTGGGTTTTTTGTTTGTTTGTTTTCTTTTTTCTTATAGAAAATGGAAAGCTTACAATACCTCCTCGGCAGAGCGGCAGGCCTTAGCAGCCAGGGCAGGGTTTGCCAGGGGGAGCT
This sequence comes from Muscardinus avellanarius, assembly GCF_963383645.1. NCBI lineage: Eukaryota > Metazoa > Chordata > Mammalia > Rodentia > Gliridae > Muscardinus > Muscardinus avellanarius. The sequence continues at coordinate 7,484,965 of NC_137795.1, forward strand.
GGGGCCGGGTTTAGAGCCGCTTTGTGCGGGGTGGTGGACGGGGTGAGGGAGCAGAGGGCTGAGAGGACGGGCCGCGGGACCCTTTTCTTTTTATTTTCTCCCCCCCCCCTAGCTTGCTCTCTCTCCGTCATTCGTCTTTCGCTCTGTCTTTGTTGATTTTCTTCATTTTCATCCTGCGGTTCTGGAACCAGATCTTGACCTGCCTCTCGGTGAGGTTGAGCAGCCGGGCCACCTCGTACCTGCGGTCCCTGGTGAGGTACATGTTGAACAAAAACTCCTTCTCCAGCTCCAGCGTCTGGTGCTTGGTGTAGGGGCAGCGCTTCTTCCGCGTGGAGCGGGCGTGCAGCCAGTTGGCCGCTGGGTTATCTGCGGGGGAGAGAGAACCGGGGTTAGAAGGAGGCACCCTGGCCTGGCCGGCCGGAGGGAGCCTCGGGGGGGTCTCTGGCAGAGGTGGAGAGGCGCAGGGCGCCCCCGGACTGGTAGGGAGGCGGGAGGCGAGTCCAGCCTGGACGCCGGGCCCTGCAGACAGACGCAGGAAGGTCACTCACAGTGGCTCCCAAGAACCTTGGCTCCGCTCCCGCTGCAGCCCCCGGCCTCCTCTGGGTCCTGCTGGCCCCTCCTTTCTGCCTGCCCATTTTTAGCACATTGTAGAAGAGTCACATTTGGAAACAGACCTTTTTTTTATTTTTTGCCACACAGAGAGAAATCAGCTGCCCTGTATTCGCGCAGCGAGATCAACACTGCCTGCCTGCCTGCCTGCCTGCCTGTCTGTCTGTCTGTCTCTGTCCACTTCCCCAGCTTTCTCTCAATTTCCCCCACTTCTCTGTGACCTTCCTGGAAGGCCTCCGGAGCTGGGCGGGCCGGCCAGGCGCCCCGAGGCCTTTGCTCGAGTCTGCAGTTTATTGGGATGTTCTGGCCAGGGGACCTTGCGGCGCGCAGCCTCGTCCCGGGCCGGCATTCCCGCCGCCACCGGCTGACCGCGCCGCGTGGAGGGAGCTGGACCCCCGGCGTCCGGGGCCGGGATGCCCGGGCTCGCGTCGACGCCGCCGCTCAACAATCCAGACACACAAAAGATTTCTGGCTGCTTTCGAAGAACGGCCGCAGGGTGTCGTCCGGGCCGGGCGGCCGAGGAGGGCGGCGGGTCCTGGCGGGGTCAGCGGCGCCGCCCCGCCCCTCCGCGGCAGCCCCCTCCCTCCCCAGCCCCGCCGGCCGGCTCCGCGCAGTTTTCTGGACTCGGGCCCCGTCTGAGCGCGTCCCAGACACCAGTTGGAGGCTCCCAGGCCGGCGGGGGCCGAGGCGGGCTCGAGAGGGAGAGAGGGCGCGTCGGCCGGCAGATCCGGGGGGCCGGCGTGGAGGCGGCGGCTGGCGGCGAGGCGCGGACACTTACTGGGGTCGATGGGGGGCTTGTCTCCGCCGTTCTCATTCTCGGCATTGCTTTCGGAGAAGGCGCCCTCGCTGGGTGGTTTTTCTCTATCAACTGGAGGAGAACCACAAGCATAGTCAGTCAGGGATAAAGTGTGCGTGTCTAGCGTGGGACAGTCACCCCTTCTGGCCGGCAGCGGTTCAGGTTTAATGCCATAGGGCCGGCCGGAGGGCACGCCCGCGAAGGACAGCGCGCCGGGCGCGGGCTCCAGCCAGGAGCGCAGGTACCTGGCGTCCGGCGCCGCCGCGGGCGCCTGGGGGTGCGCGTAGGGGTGGGGGTGGTACCCGGCGCCGGCGCCCGCCGCGGGCCAGGGGGCGCCGAACACCGCCGCCTTGGGCTGGAAGCTGCAGGGGCTGAAGTCGGGGTGCTCGGGCAGCGCCGCCGGCCTGGGGGGCTGGCCCAGGGCCCCCCCCGGCGCGTAGCGGCCGGCGCTCGGGTCGTCGGCGGCGTCCGCGCCCAGCAGGAACGAGTCCACGTAGAAGCCGCCCAGGGCCCCGGTGGTGGCCATCGCCGCGCCCCGCGCCCGGCCGGCCGGCCCGACCGCCCGCCCCGCGGAAATTAGGAAACTGCGGCTCTCATGTAGCAACTTGGCGGCGCGGGCGGGGTGCACAGGCACCTAATAAGTTGCGGCGCCCGCGCCCCCATTGGCCGCGCGCGTCACGTGCCCGCCCGGCAGAACAATAACGCGTAAATCACTCCGCACGCTATTAATGGCCCGGTGTTTTGCAGTCATAATTTTTATAGCAAAAGCCTTATGTTTTTATGCAAAGGGATCACGCCGCTTCCACGATCGGGTTTGTTTTAATTGTGGCCAACGAAGATTAAAAGATCAGATCCAGTCCCATGCTTGCCTTTGTATTCGCCCCGGCCCAACACGCGCACCCCCCCCTCCAAAGCGACCCCCCCACACACACTTCTTAAGCGGACTATTTTATATCACAATTAATCACGCCATCAGGAAGGCGCGGGTCCCGCGCGCGAGTGCGGCCGGCGGAGCCCCTCACATAAAATTAGACAATAATTGAAGCCATAAAAAAGCAGCCCAAATCGCATTCTCGCTCCACTGTATTTAAATCTATATTTACGATATTTCATAAGGAGTTATTGTTTCAGAAGCCACACAGACTGGCTGGGAAGTCGGGAAACGACCAACACATTCGTTTGCCACGCCGTGGCTCCCAGCTGTAAAAAATTTACGAGGACTTGGAAAGGTTAAATTAGACTGTTGTGTTTGGTTGGCGAGCTCCCTGTAAATAACCCCTGCGGTCTTCGGGGATGCGAGTTTCACCCCCCTGGCCGGCCGCGGAAAGTCAAAGGCTGCGCAGTGTGGGTCCCAAATAGAAGCAGCCTGGCAGAACTGGTGGGCGAGGGAGACCCGGCGGCCCCAGCGGAGAGCCGGGCACCCATACCGCCCCCAAGTTCGCCCTCGTTCTCCGGTCGCGGGCCCCACCTAGAAGCTTGAGCCCTGAGCTGTCCCCGGGGCGAGGGGTTTTAGGATCTGGTGGTGCCCAGGCCCGGCCAGCGCGCCCGGCAGATCTTCAGATCTTCAGCTGGGATTCGCCCTCCTGGGGCGGAGGCGGCTAGCCAACCGGCCCCACTTCATCCACGAAGGCCCTAACGCTGAGGTCTGTAAGCCTCCTCCAGCTTCCCGAAACCTAGTTGGGGTGGGGGAGACATGCCAAGCAGCATGGGGCCTAGAGTCGGGCTTGCTAAAAGGTTATCCGCCCGCGGAGCCGAGGCAGCTCCAGCGGCTGGGAAGTCTGGCCCAGAGTGGACGGTCCAGGGACCAGGAGCCCTTCGAAGATCCTTCCTTCCTATCTGGCCCCCACCGGTGACTCTCTAGTTACTCCCCGAACCCGAGCAGTTCTGCGGACTTACAAGGCCCAAAGCCAGGCGGCTGCAGCTCAAGGCCAGGGCTAGAAAATTAAAACGGGAGGAGCAGGGGCATTGACTTTAATCCTTGGGCCTGGCCGATCTGGGGAGGTAATTTCTCACCCCTTACAGTCTTCGGGAGCGAGAGTGAATGAAAAGGCCGCAGCAGCCACTTTTGTTAATTGGAGGGAAAAGGAAAGCCCCCCCCCTCCAATTCCGAACAGAAAGCAGCAACTTCCAGAAACGGGTAATTAAATTCACGTGTGAAGAGAACAAGCCCGTGCGAGTGTTTCTCATTAGCCCACTTCGCTGGCAGCGAGGCCGGCCGCCTCCAGCACCTCCATCCCTCTGTCTTAGCCTTTATTCTCACCAAGAGTTCAAATGATCACCCCCAAACAGTCCGCCATGTCCCGAGCCAGGCTCTATCCCGGAAGCCTCCTGGAGACCGACAGGGCCCCTTCCTCTGCCTGGGCTTTGGGAAGAGGAAAGCCCCAATGAACTCCATCCAACATGGCCTGCCTTGCTGCCTAGCCCCTCCTAATATTCCCCTGTGAATTTGTCCTAGGCGCCCCCCCCCACAGCAGCCCAAGGTGTCCTAGACATCCGGCAATCTGCGGAGACTCAGACTTTCATTTTAAAAATTAACTCTGGAAGAGAACGCACTCCTAATGGTCTGTAATCGTCCCAGCGCCCCCGACAACCCTTTCCTCCTTTGTTTTTGTACCCAGAGAAGACACGGATTATTAGTAATGTTTAATAAGACTGTCCATTTAAATAGCCCTCGCCCCCACATAAGAGAATTATTAAATAATCAGCAGGCGTTGAGTGTTAGGCAGCTGTTACTTGTGCCTAGAAGGGGAGAAAATTCACAAAACCAAATACTGTCCCGCTTGAGCCCAGAGGCTTAGGAACAATATGGAGGCTTTTGTATCTGCTTTTATTTTGGAAGTGAAAGGGATTGCGTGTGCATAAAGAAATAATAAATGGGTGTAATTGTAAACCGCCCCTTCCCGAGTGAGGGTTTTCCTAAAAACCTTAAAATGAGCCTCCGAAATAAATCCAATACTCTAGTCTGGAAAATGGCAGAGAGGAGTTGAAGGGAACCGCGTGTGGTGGCCTTTCAGATATCAGGTTGGCGGTCTGAGCAAAGAAAACAATTCGGGTGCCCCAGCCCGAGCTGGGAAGGCAAGCTCAGTTCTGTTGGGCTTGAATCTGATGGCGGGGGACGTGGGCAAAGGAAGGGCCGAGCGCTGGGCTGGCTTGTTTTCCATATTGAGAATAGTCAGGCTGGCTCCCATCGCTTTTAGGACAAAAATCAAGTTTGTACCCAAAGGCTTTGGGATCAATATTCACCTATTTGAATATACTGGTGCTGGAGCACCTTTCTCCAGCACCCAGTGGCTCTATATGGGACTTATTCTGGGCCTCATGCCACTGGCAGGCAAACTGTCAAGCGTGGCCCTGCCACGCTCCTTTATCGCGGTCCACGCCCGCGTGGAGGCCGCAGGCCCGGTGGAGCGGCCTGGGGCTTCCCTGAGGAGTTTCCAGAGTGGCCAGGCTCCACCGAACTTGGCTGAACCTCGGCCTCGGACCCCAGTGAGGCTGGCCGAGGCCTCCCTGCCCTCGAGGGGCGCACACAAAGACCCGGCAGGTTCCCCCTAAAAGCGTCTCCCAGGCAGCCGCGGAGAGCCAGCAAGGCCGCCGCCAGCCGGTCGTGATCGTAACCGAGGCCTTGTCTGCGCAGAGGCAGCCGAGCCGAGCCGGGGCCTCGCAGGCCCACCTCTGCAGGCCTTTAGTAAGCGCGCAGAGAGGGAAATGAGACCTCCAGGCGCCCCCCCAGCCGGCCCTTTTATCCCCTCCCGAAGGAAGTTTTGGAAAGGAGGCGGCGATACAGAAAGAGAATCCGAGAAATGGAAGCTAAAGAAAAATCAAGGAAAGGGAAGGGGGAAAGGCAGGGCAAAGGAAATAAAGGGGTAACAGCAAGAAGGAAGGGAAGAGGGAGGAAAAGGAAGCCAGCTCCGGAGCGCGGAGGCGGGCTTGCCGAGGAGGAGGGTGAGAGCAGAGGCGTCCCAGCCCGGGGCGCCGAGACCCCCTGGCCAGGCCAGGGTCCCCGCGACAAAGGGGTCTTTCCCGAGCTCCCACCTAATGGGAGTGTGTCCCGGCCCTGCAGGGTCCCGGGCCGGGCGCCGGCTTGCAGCAGGGGGAGCTCAGGATGGGCGCCAGCGAGCGCCCCTGACCTTGAATGGCCCGGGGGCCCGGAATTCTTACCACGCCCCCGGCGTCGGGGAGAGCCGGCCGACCTGACCGTACCTGCTCCGGGCAGGTGGGCAGCGCGGAGGGGGACGCGAGCTCCGGGCCAGCGAGGCCGCCCCGACGACCCCCGCGCGACCAGGTACCTGGAGACGATTTCAACTGAAGTAATGAAGGCAGTGTCGTGCTGTCGAGAGAAAGGAGGATCCCAACAACAGGAGACTACCTAAATCACCGACCAGTTCTGATGCTGCCGCGCGGGGCTGCCTCGCCCGCCGCCGCCGCCGCCAAGGAGAGGGCCGCGCCGCCATGCCCGCAGCAGCCCGGCAACCTGCGCCCCGCCGCGGACGGGGCAGCCGGGGCCCCCAAAACCGTGAGCTGGGGGAGCGGGGGGACGGAAGGCAAAGGAGAGGCGGAGGAAGGAGGGGGCGAGGATGCCCGAAGGCGGCCGGGATGGAGCGGCGCCCGGCCGGCCCGCAGCGCCCGCTCCCCCGCTCCGCCGCCGCCCGCCAGGCGCGCTCCCGCGCCCCCTCCCCCGCGCCGCTCCCCACCGCGGCGAGCAGGAAGCGCGCGGCCCCGCCAGGTGGGGGAGGCCCGCGGGGGAGGGGCGGCCCGCCGGCCCACCTAGCCGCCGCCGCCGCGGGCTCGGGGCTCGGGATGCGCCGCGGGCCCCGCCCGTCCCCGCGCTTGGGCAGAGGCTGCTCTGGGACCTGGGCACCCGCACAATCACTGCCGGCGCCAGGCTCTCCGCGGCTCCCGAAAGAAACCCCGCTCAGCTTCCTCTGTCTACGCAGCTTCCCTCTCGACTGAAACCACTGGTCCAAGACAGCCACAATCCAGATATACTAGCAAGTCATAAAACTGAACAAAAGCCGACAAACCTTAGGGCACCAGGGCTGTAGGGCCCAGACAAATTACGACCGTCTAGGTAATATTTAAATAGATGCCTGAAGTAATTGCAGGGGGCTCGGGCTAGCTCTCCTGTTGTAAAAGTGGTGGACGGGATAAAGTGGAAGGTGAAGATAAGGAGCAAAAATAAAAGAGGTAAAATTTAAAGCTTCATTCGACAGCTTTTATTCTATAAGAACATAAACATCTTTTTTTCCACGCACAGCAGCAATACAATATTAATTTATTCTGATTTAAGATTAGAAGTAAATAGAGCTAGAACTAACATTTATAATAACGATAGAATGCATTTGCTTAAAACAAGATTGGCGATTTTTCATAATAATAGACATTTATACAGATTTGTATTTATAGTTTTTCTTTTTCTGCACCTACAGGTTTGACCCTTTTATGCATGTAATTTCACAGTATAAAGGAAACCCACACAATCTCTCCCTTCTCTATGTCATTCGGCTAGCCCCAGCCCTTCTTGGCTTCCATGAATTTCAGAAAGCCAAAAGAAAAAAAAAAGTAATTAAAGATTTCAAAAACCCAACTCACAAGATAGGGAGAATTGTGGTGTGCTTTTCTTTCTTTTTGCATGTTAGTAGTGGCAACCATTTTAATGACAAAAAAATCTGCTAATTCCACATGGAGAAACGAAACTATGTTATTTATCCACAGCCAGAAGGATATGGAAACTCAGAGGTAAATGAAATATCTTAGGCAACGCAAGACCTTACACAAACTGGAAGAGAACTTGCTCGTTCTTTTTTTTTTTTTTTTGAAGCTGGGATATCTTACAGAGGAAGGGAAAATTAATATTTCTCTTTCTCGATTTTTCAATCAGCCCAAGCCAAGCCCTGTTACCAACCTGCACGTCTCTGCTTGTTTGCCCTTCTCTTGGCTGAGGAAGGAAGAGAGGAAGAAGGAAAAAAGAAAGCCAGGGGCCTGTATCCCCTGATTAAACCGAGCCCAGCACTGCAGGCAGGCCCGGCGTTGGCTCCCGCACCATTGACCTCTGGGCAGACACCTTGGCGTCAACAATGGGACCTGGGCCTTCCAGCTAGGTTTGCCCAGGCTGGGCAGGAAGCCGGCTTAGCGGAGGACAGGGGCCATTTCAAGCAGTGAGACCCTCCCAAGACAGCGAACCAGCCCCTCGGGGCTTGACACTCGGACAGTATCTATCTCTACGGAATTTCAGCGCGATATGGCTTTTTCCCCCACAAAACAAGTAAACCAACACCAAGCAAACAAAGAAAAAGTCGAGAACAAACCAGCCCTGCACAGGTGTAACCGGCCTGGGGTGGTGGATTGTGGGAGGGAGGAGTGGGGCTCCGCGGGCACAGGTGCGAGTTCTGTCTGGGGTAGAGGCTGAAGGCCGAGGGAGGGGACGGGCGCCCTGGAAGCGCGAACCCAACCGGCGGCGTTGCCTGGAGCTTCATCAGGAAAAATTAAAATTGGCTGTGAGCTCCCGGATCCGGTTCTCTCGGTTCATTTTCTTCAGTTTCATCCTGCGGTTCTGGAACCAGATTTTCACTTGTCTGTCCGTGAGGTGGACGCTGCGGCTGATCTCTAGGCGCCGCTCTCGAGTCAGGTACATGTTGAACAGGAACTCCTTCTCCAGCTCCAGCGTCTGGTGCTTGGTGTAGGGGCAGCGCTTCTTCCGGCCGCTCTTCGCCGTCAGCCAGTTGGCTGCGTTTTCGCCTTTGGAGTTGCCTGGCGTTGGAGAGAATACAGAGGGGAAGGTTAAAGCGAGGCCACGCGGGCGAATTCCAGACTCCTCGCCCATAAATTGGGATGCCCCCAGTCACCCAGAAAGGGTTATGCCCCTGTGAGCGAGGCGGAGAGCAAGCAGTTCTCCAAAAGGGATGTCACAATCGAGTGGGCCTTCAGTCTATACCCAATTTAAGTTCTCCTCCAGTCCCCCACCCACCCAAACACCTGCTTTTGCATAAAGCTGCAGGGCTCTTGTAGGACCAGGCCTGAGAGGGCAGGCTGCACATCTTGACCTTTAACGCCTTTCTTTGCATCTCCCCCCCCCCCAAATAGGTGCAAGCACTCCCTGCAGCACCCGGGTTGGGGGCGAAGGTGCCTACTTGAGTGGGGGGCCCGGCCACTCGGGCTGCCCAGGGCCTGGTGGAGAGGAGGAACGGGGTCACAGTTGGGCTAACCCGCAAGGCCCGGGAAACGGATTGTGGGGTCAAGGGCCCTCCCTCGCAGAGCCAGGGGTGTGCAGCTGTGTTAAACGAGATATAGCCCTTTCTCTGGCTTTCCGCTCTGGGGCCCCCGGTGTCCGGGCCGGATTTGCCTTTTCTTCTCCTCGAAACAAGGATTCCCGCCCCTCCAGCAACTCTGAAAAAGGCATGGGGGATCGTAAACTCGAACTTCGCCGGTTAATGGGCTTATTTATTGGCGCTGGCGGCTGCTTATTTTGGACGCCTTACAAACATCCGCGCTATCTGCGGGCGAGCCACTCTCCCTCCTCCCCCTCCCGCGTGGGCCGCGCCACCGCGCAGGCCAGGCCCGGGCCCGGTTTCGGGGCGCTCGGGCCACGCGGAGGAGCCTGCACAGGCGGGGGGCTGTCGCTGGCGTCGTCGCCTCGGTCAGGGTGAGCTGGGGCCGGCGCCCAGGACGTCTCGGAGTGGGGCGCTAAGCCGGACGTGGGTTTTCACTGCGTCCCCACGCCCAAATATTAAAGAGCAAGTTCACAAGGTCAGCCAGCCTGCCCGGGCCGCCGGCTGCGGGACCGGCCGCGCCTGCACCGCGGCGCGCCCCGCTTACCCAGGGAGTCCTTCTCCGGCGAGGCTTTGCTGCTCTCGGAGGGGGCCGGGGACAGCTCCTCCGCGGCGGAGGAGGACGCCTGCGCCTCCTCGTCGCCCTGCGAGCCCGGGCCGCCGCAGACCAGCGCGGGGGGCGGCGGGGAGTCCAGGGCGCGCTCCTTCCCGGCCGCGCCGGGGGCCAGCGCGGGCGGCGGGTCGAAGCCGCGGCCCGGGGGCTGCGCGGGGAAGGGGCCGGCGCCCAGCGGCTGCGCGCCCCCGCCGTAGCCCTTGGCCGCGCCGTAGGCCTGGGACAGGCGGAAGTAGCCGGGCACGGGCACCCCGCCGGGGCCGCCCAGGGCGCAGCCGTCGGGCGGCGCGCCGCGCGGGAAGGGGGCCGGGTCGGCCGCGGCGGCCGCGCCCTTGGGGCCCTTGTCGGCCGAGTCGTAGAGGCAGTAGGAGCTCTCCTCTTTGATGCTCTGCGCGAAGGAGCACGCGGTGGCGGGCGGCGGGGGCGGCGGCGGCCCCTCGGGCGGCTCCATCCGGCAGGAGCGGGGCGCATCCAGCCACAGGTCCAGGGGCGCGGGCGCGTAGCCGTGCGCCCCGGCGCCCAGGCCCCCGCCGCCGCCCCCGCCGCCCGGCGACGCGGCCTCGGAGCGCTTGCCGCCCAGCGCGGGGAACAGCCCGCAGCCCTGCAGCCCGTAGGGCAGGTCGGCGGCGGCGGGCGGCAGGTAGACCCCGCCGGGGGCGTAGTAGCCGCCGCCGCCCCCCGCGCCGCCGCCGCCGCCGCCGCCGCCCGCCTCGCCTCTGCCCGAGCTGATGAGCGAGTCGACCAGAAAAGAGTTCGCGGCGGGGCTCTCCGAGCATGACATTGTTGTGGGATAATTTGGCGAAGGCAGCAGATAGCCCTTTCTGGCTGACATTTCTTGTGCAGAGCATGCTGAATACGATTAGCAATCCCCCCGCACCGCGGCGGGCGTCCGCAGCCAATCCCGAGCCAGAATTTCCGCGCGACCACTCCCAGTTTGGTTTCGTAGGCTCGGGGCCGCTCTCCGAGGGCGCCCTCCGAGCCCGCGATTGATATAAATATGTAATCTGTATTGATGGGCCGGGAGACGCACGCCTGACACCCTGGCCCCGAGGCCGGCCGGCTTTGGGGGCTGCCCCACAGAGCCTGGGGAAGGGGCCTGGCCCCAGGGCTCGCTCCGCCCCTCTCAGACGTGAGTCCCACCAGAGGGTCAGTTGGAAGCGCCCTTGGGCCCCCCGTGCAGTTAACAAGTGGGGTGTTTACGGGTGCGCATCCCAGCCCGCCTTGGGTGCCCCCCATGCCCCTTGGGCAGTAGCCACCAGTCCCTAGGCCCCCTCTCCCGCCCACTAAAGGGTCCCCTGTCAGGTAGTGGCATTCTTCTTATAACGCTCTGGACCTAGGGCAGGTCTCCATCTCCCAAACCTGGCGGTCCTGTGATGCTCCGAGTTTCTGGAACCCGGAAGGCACCGTAAACTAGTTATCGCCATAATATCGACATCTCACACAAAATATTCCCCCAAACGGGATGTCTGGTCCCTGGGCGTTTGGCCCCCACAGGTCCAGGGTTTTCTCCTGTGGAATGCTCACCGGACTGGCCTTCTGGACATAATTTGGAGAGCACCCCACCCGTGAGGTGGGAAGGGACAGGCGACCTTGGCTAAGAGACCTCCTCAGACAAGAGGGCACAGCCAGCTTCGGGCACCCTCTCCAGTACCCTGGGGACACCCAAGCACGTGCCCCTTAGTGAACTGAAACGTTGGCCCTGGGGGTCTTTGGCCTTCCAGGGTGGGGAGACCCGGGAAGAGAAATGTGAAGGAATGTGTCTGGCAGGCGTCTCTACCACTCCCTCCTCTCCCCTTCCAGCCTTGGCATTCCTATGCTCCCCAGGTTATGAAAAAACCCAATGCCACTACGTTGTTTCTGCCTCTGTCCCCTCCCTCCACCCCCCAAACCTGGGGCAGTTCCTGCCACGGGTTGTGGTGCATTTTAACAAGGCCCCAGGGGTGAGGAAATTGGTTCCCTGCAAGGAGGCTTGTGGCCCTGTTATAAGAGCGTTCCAAGGCCAGGCCCTCTGCTCAGAGGAGCTTCCTTAACCAATGGAAAATGGACAGGCTGGGGCACTAGCTTCCAAGTGTGGGCCTCAAACAAGGAAATGCGACCTTTTCTGCCAGAACCCGCGGAGCCTGGGAGGTCACCACCTTGCCCCTGACCTGCAGGCTCCGGGCCTCCTGGATGCCCCGGGCTGGGCTGCTAAGTCGGCTTCAGTTGGACCTGGCGTTGCTGACCCCCAGGAAATAGACCTCTGCTCAGACTTCTGCCTGTGGCAGGGAAAGATTCTTGCATCCGGGAAACCTCATTGTGGTTCCTCCAAGAGCGAGCAGGAGACCTGGCTAGGTAGAGCCCAAGCTTTGGCTTCTGAGATCCTGGCAGCCACCGTCGCTGCTGCTCTGTGCGCTGGGCCGAGCCCAGGAGGCCCTGTCACCGCTAGCTCGCTCACTACTGGAACCCTTCTTCCTCTGTCCCTGCGGTGCTGTCTCTGGGTGGACTCAGTATTAGATTGTTTAAGAAAGAAAGGGGGGTGGAGAGAAAGAGAGAGAAAAAAGAGAGAGAGAGAGAGAAGGGGAGTCCTTGAGACAGCCAGCCCTTTCTAGCCTGCCAGTCCTGAACTGCAGTGGTGGTCGCTTGGGCATCCTGACCCCGCTTGTGCAGACATCATTAACCCTGCTCCCCACGTCCAGTTGCTTCTGCTCCCGCTCCCAAGGCCAAGGCAAAAATTTCCCTGGGCCAGGCCTAAGAGGCCGACTGAGCTGAGTCCTGAAAAGCTTGGGAGCCCGCAGCCTCCTCAGGCTTTGGGATCTATCTGCCTGGAGCCTGCTCTGTCCTCCGAGGGCGTCCGGAAGGAGGATTGTGTACTGCGTTTTGCGGTGCCACCCAGAAATGTCACAGAGCTGGGGACTCCCTGGCACTGTCCAGGACTCTCAGGGGAGAGCTCTGACAAGCAGGTCTCAAGAGACAGGAGGTTTTCTCCAGGGTAAGGGGCCCCAGCAGGCCAGTGAGCCGGGATTAGGGAGGGCCTAAAGCCACGCCTGTCCAGATTCAGGGCAGAAGGAAAGCAGTAAAGGGGAGGTCTGGTGGCCTTTGGAGACTATTTAAGTTGTTGGAGACTATGGAAATAAAGCGAAAGGCAATGAGAACCTTTCTAAAAAATCTTTTAGGATGTCAGGAAACCCTCTGAAAAATATAAGTGAGCTCTGACCTATTAAAAAAAAACAAACCCATGCCTATCATTGTATTCCCCATCATCTTCACAGTTTGCAGACCCCTCAGAGCCTCCTCTGAGCTCTCCGGAGCATCCTGAACTCTCCTGGGACTCAGGGGACCCTGCCAATTTGGCTGGTAAGACACTCTGGTGCCTGCTGCAGGCAGTTCCAGGCCGGTGTTGGCTTGTAAGAGGCCAAATGGGCTTCGAGGCTGGATGGGATCCAGGAGCCTGCGTATGCCAACCAAGGTTTCAAAAGTCAGCTTGGTGCTGCATCTGCTACAAAAGGCCACCCCAGCTAGAGAGCGGGAGAGCTGGAAGGCTGGGCAGGAGCCCCGGCGCTGGCATTCCGCACCAGCCTTTGGGGAGGGAGGAATGTGCTTCCTCAGCCTGACTTAACCCCCCTTGCAATAAACCAAACAGGGATGTTGAGTTTGAACTCTTTTCTTGCTCAAAACAAAACAAAATAAAACAAAAAGCGGAGCCCCTCTCTGGGCCAGGACTGCTGTTTTAGCCGAACCACTCCAAGGGACGAGGGACAAGGTCCACCATCGGCATCCGGCATCCGCCTGCTACAGCTGCTTCAAGCCAGAAGGTTCAGAGGCAGCAGAAGCTCAAGTTAAAAGCCACGGAGCGCCTCCGCAGCCCACTTGGTTAGTCTGGCGCCCCCGGCATCCCCGAGTGGGCCCCAAATGGGTACCTCCCTGGACTCTAACAACGAGGTGTTAGCCTCCTCAATAAAATATTCCACTTATCGATCGCCTCGGCTTTCCTGAGGTTCACCCTGGGAGATTGAGCCAGGCGAGTCTACTGCAGCGGCTGCGGCCGCGGCGAGCAGGGCTCTCCCCGTTAGCCCGTTCGCCTTTCTTCCCGTTCACCCTTCTTTCCTCTCATAGGATGCCTTTGACCTAAAATGCTGGGTCCCCGCTTCCCTTAAGCAGATTTTTGTAGCTTAACGCTGCTGCAGTCAAACCCTAAATTTTATTCAGGAACAAATATTGGCCATTTCTACCTGGCGATAAGATAGCATCCAGGCACTCCGTGGAGCCCAAGTAAACACAGGGCCCTGGGACCATGCAAGCCCTTCGGCCAGATTTCTTTGCAATTCACTAGAAGCAAATTACTCTCCCTGAGTAGGCCCTTGCAAGCCAGGAGAAAAAAAATATTTTTTATAAAAGAAGTTGTGTGTGTGTGTGTGTGTGTGTGTGTGTGTGTGTGTGTGTTTAAGAAAAAATAGCTCCTCAGATTGCGGTTGCCAGTAAACAATTTGTATCTGGGGTAATTGTCAGTGTACTCTGGGCTCTGAAAGCAGGCTGTGGAGTGGGGCTATGGCCCCACAAAGGAAAAACTAATGCTGCTTTCTCATATTCCACATTAACAAAATTTCAGGCAGGATTCCTCTAAATTACAAATTTACGCATAACTCTAAGTATTTTCCTTAAGCAATGGCTTTCGCCCCTGTGCGTCTTCAAGAATGTCAGAGTTTCTAGGGACATTTGAAGTGATCAGGCACAACTTTATTTTATTTTTGTGGTGCTGAGGATTGAACCCAGGGGCACATCCCAGCCCTATTTTATTTTTCATTTGGAAACAAGGTCTCGCTAAGTTGCTGGAGCCTCATTGAGTTGCTGAGGTTGACCTGTGATCCTCCTGTCTCAGCCTCCCGAGTACTGGGATTACAGGCATGCACCCCCACTCCCAGTTGTGCAGTGGATCCTTAAACAAGCTTTAAAAAATTAAAAATTCCAACCCTAGAGCTGGCTCCCCTCCCCCACCTCGAGGGGGAATAGGGGCCTTTTCTTCACACAACACTGGAATTGCATATTTTTGCCCATAATATACTACCCCTGGCCCTGATACTGGCTGCGGCTCTCCATGTGAGTGCACCTACTCCTCCTCATCTTTTCCTGGCAGAGTTTGGGAGCCCACACTCAACAAAGGCTACTGTCTCTGATAAGCAAAATTTATACACATACACCCACTGGCCTCTATAGCGTCTACCTTTTCTAGAATTCTCTCTCTTACCCATGCGGTGTATATTTGGGGGAAAAAAGAGCTATTTGAAAAAAAACAAAATATTGAAATAAAAATTTAAATTTAGGAGGAAAAGGGGGCTTTAATATGGCCTCCAAAATATAAGTGTTTTGATCATTTAAAACATATTTTATGACAGCCCTGGAGTGACCGGACTTTCTCTTCATGCTCACTCGATCAGACTTTGTCTTCTGTGCCCACATGTGAAAACGGATAAGTATTTACCAGTGCGTTTTTGCACATTTGCAAAAATATGCACAAGGTCTCACTTTCACATCAAAGAAATTGCTGCAAAATCCCAGCCAGGTTTATAAGGGCATATTCCAGATGTGGAATATAGTCTCAAAAGTCAAATGCGGCGTCTGCTTTTTCCTTTTTGGGGGAAGAAAAGGTTTCCCCTAGGTTGCAAGCCGACCTCAGGTCGTCTGCCCCAGGGAATAAGCCCACTCCAGGCTCCCGGGATGCGGGCCACCCCATTGTTTTGAGTAGAAACTTTCCGTTTCCCTCAGTCCAGCTAGCCCCCACCCCCTCCCATGGCCTTCCGTCCCAGCGAGACCAAACTCTTCCGCACTCCCATCGCCAGCTCTGAATACTCCCACAAAATCGAAAGAGCGCCTGGGGTGGAATGCCTCGGGTTGAATGCTGGCGCCTGGAGCTAAAATCGACAACTTTCCCGGCGCAGGCCTCTCTCCTTTCCAACCTCAGAGAGCGGTGGGAGAAGGGGAGGTGGGCGCGAGCCCCCCAACCCAGCCAGTTCCCGAGCCCTTCGTAGAGTCGCCGCCTCCCCGCGCTCACCAGACCGCTAGGAGAGCGCTAAGCTTGGGTGCTCTTACCTGACACATCTCCGAAATCACTGCCCAGCGGAATCACTGCCCAGCGGAATCACTGCCCAGAGGAATCACTGCCCAGCAGCCGCAGCTGGCTGCCCGCGAGGCCTAGCGGAGCCGCGTTGCTTTAAGTGACAACACCGACCACTTCTTGAGCGTGGGCCCCCCTTTTTTGATACGAAGGGGAGCGGGACAAGTGAAATAATGGACCGTGCTGCTCTTAGTATCAGAAGCGAACAAAGGCCAAGAATCACGCTGGGGTTCCCCGCTCCCCGGCGGCTTTGACATTGATCGGAAGTGCGCCACCTCGTGGCGGCTGCGCGCCTAGGCCGAGCCGAGCTCCAACCTCAGCGGCCGAAGGAGGAAAGCCGGCCCCGGGCCGAGAGCGAGCGAGGGAATGTGCCCGGCCCGCTGCTATTGAGATCTCATTTTTACATCTAAGAAATTGCTGCAAAACCCCAGCCGGGTTTATAGCGGCGCATTCCAAATATGCAAATTGGCGGGCCCCGGACGGGTTTACGACCGCGTTGTCACAGCCATCGGAGGATGGGCTTTTATGGGGCTCAGAAATCAAACCCGCGCCCGCCCGTGAACAGTTCTCCTGGCTAGACTCTCTCTAGCAACTTGAGAGACTTCGGTTAATCTTTAACCATCCCAAAGGAAGTCTTTCCTTAAACCCGGCTTCCCTGCCCGCCCCCTCCCAGCCCCCCAGGATTGCCCTTGTTCTTCTCCGTGTGTCTGTCTATCAACCTAGACATTTATCTCGGGGGTCTGTCCTGCTCCCCTTTCAGCTCGGTTTCCCCTGTCGCGCCAGTTAGACAAACAAACAAATAAACAGAGCGGGAGTCTGGGGCCTGGGGCCCCTCTCCACATGCTACCCTCTCCGCTGCTGCTCTGATCCTGCCTGGGTGGCTGGGGAGAGGGTGGGGTGGGCGACAGAAGGCTTTGTCCCTTCCGCCGGGGCCCCTCAAGGTTATGGGTGATGTCCAAATTTAAGGCAGAAGTTCAAAGGCAGCAAACAAAGAGGAAAGCGGCATCTTTCTTTCCCCAAAGGGCGCTGGGGAGGAGGCTCACTAAGGCTCCCAAGAGACTGTGCTCTGCGCCTTGGTACCCAGACCTGCTTGCCCTGGCTGAAGGCATCCGCAGGGAACCAGAGGGCTCCCACACAGGCCTCAGGTCTTGAGGTAAGCCAGGACTGCCTCAGGCCCAAGGCCTTCTCCAGGGCTGCGGGCAGTCTGAGGGGATGGGGTCCCGCCCCCAGCACCCCACTTTCCACAAGGACATGGCCAACCACTTGCCTTCTTTAGCTTGACTTTTCTTCAAGCTGGATCCTGATTCTGTCACCTCCTCGCCCCTCAGGGGCCTGGTCACTTGCCCCTCTACTAGAAAAAGGATGTTGGGGTGGAGACGCATTTGGCAGTCAAAGGCAGGGAGAGAGATATCACACCATGACCCAGGACTCAAGTTTCCACCAGTCTTTCTTTTCCTTGGGCCCGGTCGCCTGTGTACATGCAGCGGCACCTTCAGGGGCTAGGAACTGAAGACAAGCGATGATCCCATTACAGACAGAGCCACCAGGCACTTCTCAACACAGGCAGGCAGAAGAGGTTCAAAGGAAAGATGCCTGGCTTCCCAGACAAGTCCCCAGGTCCCAGGGGCTGAACTGCCCCCAATACCCCCCTAACACTTTCCAAATGTCATAAGAAATTAGAAAGACCATTCTCGATGCCCTTGCCACTGCCCCCACCCCGTGCCCCAAAGGAAATCAACTAATAGCAAAAAAAAAAAAAAACATTCAAACAAATTGGGTTATGGTTCCTTTATTTACAAGTCTTTTGAACACCATCCCTGTATGAAGCATACATTCAAATATTCTTAGCAGTGAGCGTGTGTAACCATGGAACACTGTAAACAGATAGAGCCTTTAAATATTTTCATCTTCTCTCTCTCCCCCCCCCCACCCTACATTGCATCTTTTAAAATTTGCTTTGGTTCTTTCAGGGAAATATATATATATAATATAATATTTATCTTTTAAAATAATTCCCAATCACTTCCTTGGAAGGGCTCCAGAAGCTTCCAAGCTCAGTTCTGAGTCGCTGAGGGCAGAGCCTGGCGCTGGAACCAAGGACTTCAGGGGATGTGTGTGTGGGGGTTCCAGCTTCTTGGAGCCATAGCCCAGGACCTGCTGGCGAGGCGAGGCCCACTGCTCAGCTACCCCACACTGAGCAAATCCAAGCTTCATTAAATGCGATGGAGACTTTGCCAAACTTCTGTGTTCCATAGGCATTTCCTGCGGAGATCCAGGGGCCAGGGCCTGGGCCCAGCCTCTGGGCTTTTCCAAGCTTTCCACCTCAGGGAATAGTCTCCTCCATGGCCAGGCTTTGGGCCTGGATGGTAGGCTGGGATGAAGACCTCCCCCTCCAGTTTGGGAGGCAGAAAACCCAGGTGGGCTGCAGGAGGGGGCCACTTGGAGCTCAGTCCTAGGACAGTGTGGTGGGTAGCCAGGAGGGGTGGAAAGACATCAGTACCACCTGGATAGGCTTCTTTCCCCCCAAGGATTCAAAGCTTTCTCCCATCTCACAGGCACCTCTTAGTACAACTGCAATTTCACATTGGCTTTGGAAAGTAGCCCCATCCCGGGCTTCTAGGAATCCTTCCCTTTCTTCCGGCCCAGTCCCCAAGATGAACTAGGCTTGGTGAGCACACAGCTTCTTGACTTAGGAGTCCCGGGGGTGGGCAGGTTCTGCGTGGAGGGTCCAGGTCCTGGGAGGGGTTGGCCTCCAGGGGCTCTGGCAGGGGGCCTAGTCCCCAGCAGAGACCACACCCAGCCCAAAGCTTGCAGGCTCCCAAACCATCCATTCTAGTGGATGCTTAACTCAGAATTCAATTATGAGCGGCAATCTTAACCGTTGAGTTCTTAACCAGGACGGTCCCAGGAGAGCCTCCTCGCTGCAGCCGTAGGCGACCCTGTCATGTAACCTCCTTTCCCCCCAAAAGTCAAGGGGCGGCTTGACCTTGTCAAGGACACAATCTGCATATTATCTGACTTGAACGCAGCCCCTCCCCACCTGCCCCCAGCGGGCTGGCGCCTTAGAGGAGTGGGTTAGCTGAATAGTACTGTAAACGGTCTCTGTTAATTTTCTTTTCCTTCATTCTCCTGTTCTGGAACCAGATTTTGACCTGCCGGTCGGTGAGGTTCAGCATGCGGGACAGTTGCAGGCGCTTCTCTTTGTTGATATAGACGCTGAAGAAGAACTCACGCTCCAGCTCGCGGATCTGGTACTTGGTGTAGGGGCACCGCTTTTTGCGGGTGCGTTGGCCACCTACGGGGGAGAAGGAAGGAGGAGAGTCAGGCATGGAGCCCCAAGTTGAGGGCAGGGGCTGGCGCCGGGGACTGGAGGCCCATCCTTAGCTCCCTGGAGGTCTCTCCACCCTGCTGGCCTCAGGCTCCTACTGCGGGCCAGGAACAGGCTGCAGCCCAGGGCTCAGCAAAGATAAAAGCCAGCTTCCTAGATAGGCCCCCAGGGAAGGTGCTCCCGCCGCCCCTGAGCCAAAGGAGGGCTCCCTCGAAGCAACAGGCAAGTCTGCGCCCCCCAAGCCCCCAAGCCGCTTTGAGTGGGGGTTGCGGGCTGCCGGTCGCCCTGCCAGACTAAACAAACAGCCGCCCGGGGACGTTGCACCTCCCGCACCTGGGCCGCCTGTTCGCCTGTTCCGAGGTGGCGAGGCCACCAGGCCCTAGTCTTTGGCGGCTGCGGCCACGATCCCGCGGCGTTAACGTCTGGGGCGGCTGCCGGGTCTTTGTCGGCCTGAGCCGGGGCCAGCCTCCCGGCTCTCTGGAGGGGTGTAAGCCCCTCTCCCGGGCCTTTGCTGAGCACCACCGCCGCACAACCGGGGGTGGGGGCCTGGGGAATGGCGGGGGGGGGGGGCTGCTTTAGGTAGAGCTGAGGACAGGGGCTTCCTGAAACCTCAGGCAGCTCTACTGCCCCCCCCTAAAAAATAGCAAGAAAAACAGCCCCAAGGCGAGACATTAAAAAACCCCACTTTTGACAGATTTAATAACAATTGCGAATAAATGCAGTTGGAAAGAAGGCTCGCGGCTCGTAATTGCCACCGTGCCTTTGGAAAATGGCTTTCTTTGGACAAAAAGGCCAACTTTGGGTTAATTTGTTTCTTTTAATATACTGCTCTAGCTAAGCGGGCTACTTTATCTGTTAAACTCGCTCCTAGCGCCATCATTAAACAGGGTTGCCTTTGAATCCCAGCCGGGACCGGAGTCCCGGCGCAACACATGGCTTTTATAAAAACCTCCGGATTACCTCGCTATCAAAGGTTCCCGGAGCCCTCGCAGGGGGAATTTACAGGCGCCCACCTCCGGCTCCCCAGCCTGGATCTGGCCCCGAGCGGGGCTCGAGCTGGCGAGTTTGGGAGCTGAGGAGGGAGAAGGGAAAAGAAAAAAAAAAAAAGAAAAAAGAAAAAAGAAAAAAAGAAAAGGGGGGAAAAGGGGAGTTTTTTTTTTTTTTTTTTTTGCAGGCATGCTTTGGCCGGTGGGTATTTCACGGCCAATTTCAGCACTCGCCACGTGATCCCGCCTTTTATAACAAAGTTTTGTTGGGGGAAACCTAAAGGCCCTTCATAAACCTTATATGCTTATAAAACAGCATATAAAAATTTAACAGCGCCGCTGCGCTAGGTTTCCAACTCCCCTTGCATAAAGCGGGACGGGCCCTGCCTTCATACGTACTGGGGCCGCCGGCCTTGTCCTCAGTGTGGCCGGAGGACGACTCGGGGCTGCTGCCGCCCTCGGGGCGCCGCCTTCGCTCCTTCTCCTCCGCCGCCGCCGCCCCGTCGCCGCCGCCGCCGGCGTCCGAGCTGGAGGTCGCGGCCGGAGCCGCCGCCGCCGCCGCCGCGCTGGCCGTGGCCGCCGCCGGCCCCTTCTCGGCGCTCTTGTCCCCGGGGTAGTCGGCGGCGGCGAGGTTTTCCGGGGCGCCGTAGGCCGTCTCGAAGAACTGGTCGAAAGCCTGCGGCAGGACGCCGTTGCGGCCCACCGCGCTATAGAAATTGGAGGAGACGGCGGGGGTGGGGTGGTGGTAGACGCCGGCCGCGCTCTTGGCCAGCACGTCGCCGGGCACGCCGGCCGCGCCGGGCGCCTGCAGGCAGTCTCTGTGCACGAACTCCTCCGCGGGGTAGCAGTGGGCCAGGCTCCCGCGGGGGTGCCACTTGGCGGGGGGCTCAATGGCGTACTCTCTGAAGGTCACTTCGCGCACGGGTTGGACCTGGGTCAGGTTGGAGGAGTAGGAATATGTCATGGGGCGCGAAGACGGGGTCTGGGGCAGAAAAGAAGGGAGGCTGGAGAAATCTGGACCCGAGACATAGTAAGCACAACTTGGCAGATACATGTTAGAGGGGCAGGGGCCACGCTCATCAAGATCCATCATGGGCTACCTTGGGCTCCCCGCGGTAGCCGAGCTCAACATGATTCTCCACTGCTGCTGCCTCTTTGAAGCGGATCCGTGGAGTAGAAATTGGGAGACGTAAGCTGACGTGGAAATCTACCCCATCCTTAGCAGGGAGGTGCTGGTCATGTGACCCGATGTTGAAATTGACAAGCCGCGAGCTAGTCCGGGCCTTTTTTTTTTTTTTTCCTTCCCCCTTTCCTTTTTCTTCCCCTCCCCTCCCTCCTCGGCTTCCTTTCTTTGTAGCCACCTCAAGGGAAGCAACAGATCGTCACTGGGTGTTCTCACCGAAAGCACGTAATCGCCGGTGTAACTCATGTTGGCTGGGGGCCTCCCCGCGGCGGCGGGGCTGCGGCGCCCCCCGAGCCCGGCCGGGCCTCCAGGGCGCCGAGGACCGCGGCCGGCCGCCCCGCCCCGCCCCCACCCGGCGGCGAGGGATGCTCGGGGCCGGGGGTGGCCAGGTGGGCGCCCCGGGCGGCTGGCCGAGCCCCCGGCGCCCGTGGCCCTAAAGCTCAGTTCGCACCCCCTTCTTCGCAGCCCCCCTCCCACGGGCTGGCTCCGGCCGGACCCCGCTCGGGGCCGGGGGCCGCGGTCGTGGATGTGCCGGCCTCGTGGCTCGTCCGATTTGCACGGTGGCTTGATTACACGCTGGCATTCACGGTCACTTCCGAAGCGCTTTAGCGCCTTCCGTCCCTAAACTAAACCGCCCACCGCCCGGGCGGCTTCCCCCAGGCCCTTCGTCTCATCCGGGATCCACTCTCCCTCCGGCCTCCCGCCCCCGCCCTCTGTCCTCGGAGGAGCCCCCCTCCCCGCCCGGCTGGGGTTCTCGGGAGCCGGGGGCTGGGGGCTGCCCTCTGCGCCGTCCGCCCGCCGGCCTGGTCTTCTGGAGCTGAGGAGTCGGGGAAGCGTGCGGTTGAGGCGAGCCTCGGGCTGTTGTAGAGGCGCTGACATCCGAGGAGCCTTCTCCTGGTACGCTGCACCCTTGGGGCCCACCAGGCTGCTCGTGGAACTCGGGGCCTGGGGGACAGGGGGTGGCGGGAGAGAGTGATGGCCAAGAAGCTGTAGCTAAGAGGGGAGGCAGTAACTCGCCTCTTCTTCCTCGCAAATCTTTAGAGTGAAAGAGAGAGGGTGTGCAAGGCAGAAGCTCAGAAAAGCTGTCTCTTCTGCTCATTTCAGCACAATGCCAAAAAAAAAAAAAAAAAAAAGGCGCTTCTCCGATTCCCTATACCTTGGGCAATAAGGATGCTTCGAAAAGCCTAGGTTCGTGCTAAGGCTGTCCAGAAGCCATCGCTGCTGATATGAACCTACCTTTCTTGGAAGGAAGAAGTAGGGAAATCAAGAAAGCAAAAATAATGCTCCGTTCCGCAGGACCAAAGGAGCAATATTTGTGGGGCACGAAACCAGAGGCCTCCTCCTAACTCTCTTCTTAGAAGGAGCAGGAGTATCACAAAAGGAGAGTCAAAAAGGGAAAACCTTTTCCCTTTCCCCATCCAGGAAATGACCGCGGGTATTTTCATATCTTGGGGAGATTTAGGGCATAAACTCTAAGATCTTTGGTATTTAAGTGTCAACATCGATTTATTTATTTATTGCTGAGCTGACTGTAACCGGCTCAACAATAAATTTAATCATGTATTACGATGGAAAAGAAATATCCTCATTAGGTATTTTCCCCAAATAACGACCCACCATTGCATGTGAATACCCACTGTAAATATCAGTAATGTCGAGTAATTACTCTGTAGCGGAGTAAACTAATTTATTAGCGTTAATGTTTACTCCCCCCCCCTTCACAAGGGGTGCTTATCACAAATCAAGCTACTCGGACACATTGGTTTAATGAACTCTTTATTCAGGATTTGCTGCAAGAACGTTCATGCCCCTTGAATCCCTGAGAGCCGAACTTGAAATACTTGCACATCTTCAGCGTGACATACGCGTCCACTGTGGCCCGCAGAGAGGGCGGCAGAGGTGTGAACGAGCCGGTCCAGTGGGAGGGAAGGGTAGTTTGAGACCTCCTAGAGCTGGGTGGGGATCACCATCACAGGATTGTCCTGCAGTGAACAAACTCCTATTTCCAGCGGCGACCAACAAGGCAAAATATTTGTTTCTCCACAGTATCTCTTTCTTGGAGATAGAATATGAAAGAGAGAAGGGGAGGCTTCAAACAGCAATATTTGAGCAGTTCCCCTGGCTTGGGTTTGATTCTTTCTCCCAACTCTCCCCCAGCAGCCCACCCGGTCCTCCTAGACACCCCTACCTTGGAACAAAAGGAATGTAAGGAGCTGCAGTGACTGTGCCATAACAAAGGCGCCACCATTGCAGGGCTTGCCCCGCCCCTGGGTGAAGGCAAACAAATTCTTGCACTTGTATTAGGGCTTTTAAGACCATAATTGAACCCGGGGGCGTCTAGGAGAACCGAAAACAGTTCTAGACAGACCTGCGGTTTTATAGCAGTTTTGGCAGTCAACTTCAGCTTGTGTCTGAGCCGCGGGGCTGTGGTGGTCCACCAGCGGGGGATGCCAGGCCACCTCTCCCCGCGGCACGAAACCCCTCTCTTAATTAGACGGGCCTCCCCGAGGCCAGGGAGAAGGGGTCCCTGCAGAAAGGTTCGTACGGGCTTTGTATGTTCGGCAAAAGCTATTGCCTCCTCTGCCCTCCTCCAGGGCCAGGTGAAGTGGGTGCCGGCAGGTCCGGATCCCATGGGTGTTGGCAGGAGACAAGGCAAATTCCCTAGGAAAAGCTGGGCAGAGGAAGGTGTCGGGGAGTGGTTAGCGTGGCATTCGGGCAGGCTTTATGCAAGCGGGGTGTGCAGAGGGACTTGCCACCTGGAAGGGGGCATGTGGGGGCGCTGCGGTGAGGATGAAAGAGGGAAAAGGCCTGTCGGCAGCTTTCAGTTCCCCAGCAGCAGGGACAAGAGTCGGGTGCTTGGGTCCCCAGGGCCGCACCGTGTCCCCAACTTCCTGGTTCGGCCCCACTTGGGAGAATGTGCCCTGCGCGGTCAATGTTTCTTCGGGCGGGCATCGGGGTGGAGGGGTGCCTCTCTGAGCTTGGGACCAAATCTCAGGAAAGAAAGGGGCTTTGCTCTGAGCCTAATTGCCTCTCCCACTTTGCAGGAGGCCCGACAGCTGAGCTGAGCCGAGCCGAGCCGGCCTGCCGCTGGGCTCTGGGAAAGACCCGCCCGGGCTGAGGCCACCCCGGAAGGCCAAGTCCAGAGCTCCATTTCTTGAAGAGGCCGCAGAGGGCAGGGCTGTGACATTGGCCCTGGCGACTGGTTTCCCAGGAGCTGTTCTTTCTCAAGAGCTCCACCGCGCCGCCGGGGCCATCTCCAGAAAGCACTCTTGAGCGTGTATTTCCTTTCATCGTCGACCCGAAGCCCCAGCGCGGCTAATGCAAGAGGCCAAAAATGTTTGGAGGAAGAAAAAAAACAAAGGCAGGAAGTGGCGGCGGCCTGACGGTGCGTGTGTCTGTAAAGAAGGGAGGGCGTCCGTGCAATCTCCTCTTGTTTTTCCCAACTTCAAGGTCTGGGCGGCCCTCGGCGGGGCAGCCGCGCTCCCTGCGCAGTCTCTGGAGGTGGCCACCCGGAGAGGATCAGGCCGGCGCCCGCGGCAGCCGTGTCAGGCGGAAACGGCTAACAAGGAGATTTGGTCAGCAAAACAGACCAAGCCTTTCAGAGGCTCCGTCTGATTCGGCTCTAAAATCGGGAGGGGAGAGGGTGGTGCGTCGCCTCCCGGGCCCTCTTCGGAGGGCAGAGTGCGCCCAGGCGGAGACTGGGATCCGTGCACCCGGCGTGTTCCACCCATCTTCCCAGGCGGGATATCAGAATAAAGCGTGTCCAGGCGCCTCTGCCGCATCTGCTCCTTCTTGAAGCCGGAGAGGTTGGGGTGACGCGGGAGAGCGCGGGTGGGAGACGCCTGGCTCAGGCGGGTGGCTCCCGCTGGGTTCTTGGACAGTTGGGCCCAGTGAAGCTTGGTCACCCTGGTTTTGTGGCGCCTGAGGTATTTCCAGCACTGTCATTCAAGCCACCAGAGCTGCAAGGACCATCTCTCGAGAGGCAGCTTAGCACCTTCTCACCCCAAGGGAGAATAGAGGGGGTGGGAGGGAGCACCCCTAGACTCCAAGCTCTCAACCCCAGCTGGCACGTCCGCTAGGCTGCCCACTCTGTCCTTGGAGCTGGCTTGGGAGACAGCAGCCGCTCCTCGTCCCCAAACCCGGGAAGGTGAAGTCTCCAAGTGCCTGTGCGGGAAGCCCCTGGAATGCACAGCGTGTGGTCTCGGTGTGAATGCCAAGCCTAGCTCCCCCAAGGTCCCTCTCCCCTTCTCCCCTGCAGCTCTTGCCTGCTAGGTGCCTCATTCTGCTTCTTTGAACAGCCAGTCTCCTTTCTCAGGCCTCCCGTCTCTTCTAATGTCTCTGCGAGGCTGAACAAGAGCTGAGGCGCCACTGCAGGGCGCCTAATACTCGACCACAGAGAAATGGGCTCATTAGAGAAACAGGCTCATTCTCCCCCACCAGAGACCCGGACTGGGCCTCTCACCTCAGTCTTTGAAAGCTCTCCCCCAAGGCCCTACCACGTCCACCTTCTCTCTCTTCCTCTCCCACCAACACTTGCTCCTTCTCTTCTAGGGAGCCAGCTCCTGCCTCGCCGGCCTGGCAGTCTCCCGTGGAAGCTGGCCTGGGACAGGTTAGACCCCCTCAATAGAACGGACCTCATTCCCTATTGTCTACAGCCGTTTCTCAGTGGGTTGCTTGGGGTGCCATTGACATTTCGCCTCTTCTGGCTGGTGTGAGCCCTTACTTTCCTCTGTCCCCAAATGTTGGCTGTATTTAGAAAGCTAAACTGAAGACTGTTGCACACAGGTGCAAGAGCTAGCTAGGATGATGGCCACAGAGCCCTCCAGGGGCCCCGGCTCTGTTAGGGAGGGGTCTCTTCTTCCAAGTAGGGCGTGTCCATGGGGGCCACTCTGCCCTCCGTGTGAGCCAGAGAGGTGGGTCGTCTGGGATGGCCCCGGAGGTCTCCCAGTGTTTGTTCCCAGGTCTGCTTATTGGCCGACCCTAGCCAATCCCACACATGTTGTTTCCATAGGATATCAGGGCATCAGCTCTGTCACCACCAGGTGGAGGCAGGGA
Source organism: Muscardinus avellanarius (assembly GCF_963383645.1). Classification (NCBI taxonomy): domain Eukaryota; kingdom Metazoa; phylum Chordata; class Mammalia; order Rodentia; family Gliridae; genus Muscardinus; species Muscardinus avellanarius. The sequence goes on from NC_137795.1 coordinate 7,510,888, forward strand.
TCAATTTGTACCTTTGTCCAGGCACCAGCCCTTCTCTAAGCTAGTCTACTCTCTGCTAAGGCACAGGAAAGGGTAATGCCTTGAACTTGACCTCCTGATTGGTTTCTGGTCTGACTAGCAGGTTCGATTATCCCCCAAAATGCCCCTAAACCTATGAAGAAGTCCATATTCTTCCTCTGGCCCCTGGGGAGTGGGGTACCCGGCTCAGCTGAGGGCCTCAGTCACCCAAACCAATCTGGTTATCATTTAGTTTAGTAGGTCTCAAACCAGTGGGCGAAAGGAGGGTCCTTTCCTTCGAGGAGAACTACTTTTATTTTACGGTTGCCCACTCATTGGAGAATATTTTACTCTTTTCCCCTACAGTGTGGTGGTGGGGGGTGCAGGGCGAAGCCCTGGTTCTCAGCGCTTGCCTTGTTTATCCCCTGCAGCTTCGGCCTAAACGGGTTTCCGCAGCCAAGTGCATCCGTCCGCAATAAAGAGGACAAAAGAGGGCAGTGAACCCGAAGGCTGGCGCTGGTCCTCCATCCCAGTCCCCAGCGCTGAGGCCAACAGGACCCCATGCTGGGGCAGTGCCTCACACTCCAGGTTTAGGGAGAGAACCTCTGCTCCCACCAGGCCCTGCCCTGGGAGCCTCTCCCACTGACCCTGCCCGCAGCTCTGCCGGTGCCTGCTCAGCAGCCCCCCCCCCCACTTTTGCCAACCTAGCCCATGAAGCTCTGGGGCCAGGGGTGGGGTGGGGGCAAAGCCCATCTATTCTGTCATTCGGAATAAAAGATCATCTGCAGACCCTGTCTGGGTTACCTGGGGTGATAGGCTGAGCTGCTTGCTGCAGGTAGGCCATGGGCAGGGTGCGAGGGACCCCTCCTCTGCAGGGGGAGGGGATCTTGAGAGGCCCAGGAGATGGTCTTTACAATGGTAGCCGGCTCTGCCTCATTCAGTGCCGGTTGTAGGTAGAAGGGCATCCGGGAGCTCCCCGAAGGCCTGCCCTGGCGAAGGCCTGGACTCAGGGGTCTGGACACAGGGTCTTTATCTCTTGCACTCTTCGTGGACGGTGGCTATGCACCGGACCCAGAACTCGACCTGGACATAGCCACACCCGCCAGCGCTCCCTCCTGCCCCCCGGCTAGGCCTCTGCGACTCCAGTCTCCCGGCTGGGGCAGAATCCGCTCTTCTGCTATGAGAACAAGACTCCGGCACCCCTGGCTTCGGGCGGGGGACTCCTTTCCAAACCCGGCTGGGGGTAAGAGCCTTGGAAAGGGAGCACCGGAACCCCGGCTGGCAGACCGGGTGGCGGCAGGAGAGAGGGCCCCACCGTGCCTTCCTGCCCTCACCGCGGCGGCCGCTCCTGACCGCCTCTTGCTGGGGACCCGGGGACGGTGGCGCCGAAGACTTGACCTTTACAGGGCGCTGGAGGGAGTGCTCCCCGCGCCGCCGCCTGGGGACGCCGCTGTCTCAGCCCGGGCACCCAGCAGAGGCGCTGCGCGGCCCACCCCACTCCCCTCCATCTTGTGCAGCGCTAGCAGGCCCGCGGAGGCCTCCGAACAAAGCCCCCCGAGGGGCCGCTCTCGCCCCCTTCCCCGAGAGCGGTCTTTAACCCCCAGGCCCCAAGGCTCCGAGGTACAGTCGAGCCGCCTCGGCTCCTATCCGGGGCGCTTTCCCGGCTGCGCGGGGGCTGCTCGGTGCCACGCCGGCCCGCTGGCGCTGGTGGCGAGGGCGCAGGGGCAGGGGCCGCAGGGGCGAGGACCGAGGGGGCGCAGGGGCGAGGACCGAGGGGGCGCAGGGGCGAGGACCGAGGGGGCGCAGGGGCGAGGACCGGGGGCACAGGGGCGAGGACCGGGGGCATAGGAGCGCAGGGCGCAGGGGTGCGGGGCGCAGGGGCAAGGGCGCGCCCGCCGCCAGGTTGGGGAAGGGGGGCTCGGGAGGCGGACGCGTTTGATAGAGGAAAACACCGCTTTTTCCTTCCCATCTCAAAACCCCTTTTAGAGAAAAACGCTCCCCTTAAGTTTTATCCGCGTTGCAGACCACGGTCCAAGCTGCCGGGAATCGAGACCAGGGGAGACTCAGTGCCCGCTCCTCTGGGGCGGGCGGCCCGGGGCACCCGCACAGAACCCGGGCGCGGCCGGCCTGTCCTCCAGCAGGGCCTCGAGGCGGCGGGGTCAGCTGGCAGCTGGGGACTCACCGAGGTGGCCAGGCCTCCTGCTCGTGTCCAGCGGGCTGGGCTGGTACCCTTGGGCCAGGCCTCCAAGTGGCCTGGGGGTTCATGGAGCCTTTGGGGCGGCGCCCAGGGCTGCGACCTCCGGAGGCCTCGCGCCTCTGCCACGAGTGGGCCGCACCCCTGCACCCCACGACCTGTCGCCAAGGCCTGACCTGAAAGTCTGACACCCGCGGTCAGGACTCCTGCAGGCCAGGTGGATCCAGCTCCGCCGCCGCCCCAAGACAGAGGAGCCCGGGAGGGATGAAATCAGTGGCGGGGCCTTGACGGCTTTCACGGTGGAATTTTTTCCTGCGCCAGAGACTTTTTCTTCTTCTCTTCAAAAATAAAAATTTAAGTAGCAAACACCTCTCAGGCATTCGTGGGCGTTAGGTACATGCGTGAGGATTGGGTGGGTATTTTCCTCAAGAATGAAACTGGCTTTTTTTTTTTTTTTTTTTTAACCGGGAGGCTGAGCAGATGAAAACTTAATTAGCGTGCCTGTCCTAAAACCTAGGCATAAATCTCCTCAGGCCTTTTGGATAACGCTACATCTTTGCTTATGAAAAATGGGACGCGAGCAACGCTCTGCACATTTCTCTGATTCCCCAGGTCTTGGGCTGCTGACACGCATTCGATCAAGTTTAAAGGAATGCACATAAATCAGCGAGCCCCCAGCTCTCCTCGGGAGAGGTCCGCGAGTCCAGAAGGCCGCCTCTGAACCCACCGGTCTAGGGATTAGCAGTCGCTGGCAACCCGGCAACCGCGGCCTCTCCTGAACTGGGGATTCGCAGGCTCCGCTCCAAACACGCGCCGCACACAGTAACCTGCGCAGATGTATTATGCAGTAAAATCCAGCCCTTCACTGCCCGCACACAAATGAATCGATCTCAGCTGAATTTCGCTGTCTCCTGGTCAATTTCTAAGAAGACATTTCAATTAGGTTGCATTTTTTTTAATAAATAATTTTTTTTCTTAAATTGTTTCTTCTGTTTTCTGTTAAAAACAATTCAAATGGATGGCTTGAGTTCTACTCTGGGCATACATAGAAGAGAAATACACAGTGACATTTTATAACCATCCACTTAAAATATCGTGGTAAATCTGACATATTAAGAGTAGATGGGGAAAATAGGGTTTTTAAAAAAGTCCCATACTTATAATTTTTTTTTTTTTTTTGCTCAAGAAGGGTTTCTTTTTTTAGAAAAAAAAAAACTTGAATCAGGTTTTCAGCAATTCTATTTGTCCAGGAATCCGTGTCTGATGGTATTCCTGTTTTTCAAAAGGAGGCGGGTGTCCTCAGGCACTCTTTGTTCTAAAGGTTTTAGGGCGATGCCTATTTACTCCCTGCCCAAGTCAGCTTATCTAGTAGTTCCATAGATATTTCAAATGAGTGGGGAGTTAGGTTCAGGTTGACACGGTAAACACCCCTTTTAGACCTGGGGGGGGGGCATGCTGACATTATCTTTTGTCATTACAATTTCAAAAACTGAAGAAAAGAAAAGGAAGGCCACTACTTTACCCAGGGTTCCTGCAGCGCGGAGGGCTTCGCAAGGGGCTGTGTTCCGGCTGCAGTTCTTCCCTAGGCCTGAGGCTCAATATTCCTCACATCTAAAGAAAAACAGCCTCTGTCAACAGAGGGGTCCCGTCGGAGCTGTTCACGGTACAGTCGGATGCAGCTTTGAGTCGGATGCCCATTTTGGAGGCGCTGGTTCCTTTGGTGCGATGGTGGGTCATGCAGAAGCGGGGCCGGAGGGAGGTGGGTCTGCAGCTTTCTTTTGTCCCCACAAGGACAGTGAAAATCTTCAGAGCGTCAATATATGATTGTACTTCATAAGACCATCCAGTACACGTGTTTCAGGACCATCCTTTTTTTCCTTAAAAAAGCTTTAGATTCTTTCAATAATAATAACCATAGCAATAATAATGATAATAATTCATCTATAAATCATTTGGTCTTCACGCAAGTTTGGGGAGGTTTCCGTCATCCACGTTTGTAATCAACCAGTATGAATTTCCACCGCGATGAATCTGGTTCTTCCATTCACTATTACTTTCCTCTAACATAAAGATTAAATTAATTTGCGACTGAAAATTCCAAATTCCAAGGCTACTGGTTCCATCAACATTTTAATTCATTTGTGCATGGTATGGATTTGACAAAAGACACATTACCCTACGTGCATATTAAATATATAAACATACATATGTTATCATTTTTGACTCTGAACACAGCACCTAATGTGTTGTTAGGTGTCAATAAACAGGAGACATAATACTGTTATTATCATTACTCCAGAGTTAGCAAGGCATCTGAAACTTTTTATTTGCCGTTTTGATGGTGGTTGTTAATAGGCATATTTTTTGTGGTACAGGGGACTGAGCCCAGGGACCTTCTACCTCTGAGCTATACTCCCAGCTCTTTTTATTTGTTATTTTGAAACAGGGTCTTGCTAAGTTGCAGAGGTTGGCCTCAAAACTGTTATCCTCCTGTCTCAGCCTCCCAAGTATTGGAATTACAGGCATGCACTGCCACACCCAGCAGTGGCGGTCGTTAACATTAAACATATTTCTCCCACAAATCCAACATCAGATTCATAAACATCAACCTAAGATTGCACAGCACCCAGGAGCAGCACTCAGCTCTGAGCTGTCTGGCATAACTCTCCTTCGGCATCCATATTATGGTCATTTTGTAGCTATGAGATATTTATAAGTTCTACTTACTGACCTCCTAAGAGGTGGATTTCTTTGAATTTCTGACATGTAACTCTAGAACTCCAGGGTTAGCGAGGCATCTGAAACTTTTTATTTGCCGTAAAGACTCCCCGATAATTCTAATCAGGGTGGTAGACCACCTTGGAGGGTGAGGGCCAAGGAAGAATGGTTATTTAAGAACACCTCTTGAACTGTAACAAAAATGTACAGCTAAAGCAGATCTGCAGAAATCCGAGTGAGCCGCTGTGAAGACGAATCAAACTTGGCCGTTAAAGAAAAAGAGCAAAACTTCATTGTGTGAAGTACATTTGGCACCTCAGCTCTAGAAATCACCTTAAATTACAATGTCTTGGGTCATCAGCAATTAATGTTACGATATCTGTACAGATTCTACAAGTTTATATACAAGCACACACAAGCACCGATATGCAAATGTATACATGTATACACATATGATATATTCACATATATACAGGCACATGTATAATTTACATATATTCAAATCTGCTCCACCCGGAGCCAAATAAATGAGCATTGAATCTCTGAAATAACAAGTCAAGGAGGTAAGAGCCCTTGATTCCCTTGAAGCTGAAAGAAGTACAAGGAAGCTTGTCGACACCAGGTGGCGCCCTTGATCAACTAATCCAGCCCTGGCCGCTTCATGAGCTGTCAAAAGTCAAGGTCACAAATTGTCTTTTTTGCTCAAGGTCAAGGTTTAAGGCCTTACCTAGTCCTGTCATTTCAACAAATATCAAAACCTACCCTTTCAGACACACACAGACCCAACAGCAGATTTTTATAATAACAGTCCGGGCATTGCTGATACTAAACAACTGCTTTTCATTTTCCACAGAGAGCATGGGGATTTATACTGTCTCTTTCTCCTTTCTTTTTCTCTCCCTTTCAAAATGCCTGATGCTCTCATATCCCTGAAATAGTTCTCATCTTTAGGATTTTAGTTATCAGGGATTTCTCTGTTTTCTTAAAAAACTTGTAGAAAAAAAATTACAAAAGCTGAATAATAATAGAAAAGAATGGTCCTTGGCTTGTACAAGACAAACCTGCTCCTTTTCTTGCTGTGGAGTGCATGTTTAGCATAGGAAAGTAATGAATATTTCCTTCATATTTTAATGTCAGTGACTGCTTTATTAACAGAATTAATACCACTATATTACTATCTATCGGTCTATTTTATTTTTAATAGAAATATTTTAAAAGCAGGTGCACAGATACATTTTCACAGTGTGCTGAATGTCTTTATTTACAAGATAGCATCGTAGAGTAAATGTGAACAAAACGCACGTGCTGGTTGAAAGGACTGCTTGATTAAAGATGCGCTGTGAAGATGATGAATCCCCTACACTCTAATGCGGCCTCGTATCACAAGAAACAAGAAAAAATAGGAATCCCTCGTTAGATCAGAACAGAGGGTGTAGGCATGTAAATATTTGGGGAGAATTAATTTCCATTCTGAGTTTTCTAAAAAAAAAATAAAAAGGAACATGATTTTTCCAGCAAAAAGGAAAAAAATGTTTAGTAAATATTGGGAAATGCCAATTTAAAAGAAAAAAAAAAAGAATTGTGTTCAAGCCACAGCCCTTCGTGTTTGGGTGGGACCTTCCAGAGATGACATAAAGTGAATCCTGCAGTTCATCTGGTGGTTTAAAGATTTTAAAAAAGACACTCGTGCCTTTGGAATATCTCTGATATTGGGGTAGTGTGCATGCCAAAAATATGCTTGTTATAAGCAGTAACAGAAGGACGTTACCAACCTGGGGGTTTCTTCCAGCGTCAACCGTTCAGCTGGTTGTACTTACTTTCAAGACAAATGATCTTCGCAAGGGTTTTCAATTCTTTCCCCTTCATAGCAAATAGTTCACGATTATTATTTCAGTGCCTTCTCTTTCACCCTCTCAACCTTATCATAAAACATCTTTCAGACACACAACCGTGTGGAACTTCACTAAGATTCACCTGAGCGGGCACTGACCATGCAAAGGGGTGGTAACCTATGAAGGACAGGCAGATGTTTACAAACAGCCTCTGACTTTTGTAATCAGCTCTCAGACTGTTGCCATCTAACGCGGTGTCCTAAAATATGACGGCCACATAAATACTTACAAGATTTCAGTAAACAGGTAACTTATCTGAAATTTCGTGTTTAGGGTTCGCATTTGACTCTAGAGTTTGTCATTTAACGGTCTGATGGGGCTGGCAGGAGAACTGGCAGTCTTTACCAGTTTTTTTTTTTTTTTTAAGTTGTAGGTTCCATTAAAGAGAAAGCGATTCCCCCCCTTAGGAGAACAAAACGCCAGGCTCTCTCTTTCCAATTCTTCACTTATTACGAAGAATCATTCTCTGGGCAAAACGAGTTCGGAAGCACTTCTTCAAGCTGCCCTTGGCTCCGGTTTTAAAAATCCATTAACTAGTGGTCTTCAGTTTGTTGATGACTTTTTTCTCTTTGACCCTCCTGTTCTGGAACCAGATCGTGACTTGCCGCTCGGAGAGGTTCGTTGTGGCTGATATCCGCCTCCGTTTGTCCTTGGTAATGAATTTGTTCGTGGCGTATTCCCGTTCGAGTTCTTTTAATTGCACCTTGGTGTAAGGCACGCGCTTCTTCCTCCCCCTCCGATAGGAGCTGGCATCCGAGGGATGGGAGACCACGTCTGGAAGACAGGGGAGAAGGCAAGTTACACGGGGATCGGACCGGGCGGGGGCACCGACGGCAGCGAAGACAGCTCGGGGAGCCACCCGCCTCGCAGTGCCCGGCTGCTCGGCCACGCGCTGGACAACCCGGCCTTCTGCCAAAGCCTGGAGGGTTAGTGAGTAGGGTGGTTAGTTGTGCATTGAAATGAAATCACCCGGAGCGCCAGTGACCACCTCCACCGGGTTCTCCTGCGTCCCTCGATCGCCTAGCCCAGCGGCCCACGCCCTGGCGCCCGACTGGGGCACCGAGTCTCCTCTGCCTGGCGCCTCTCGGTTTGCCCCAAGCCCCAGCACTAGATGCGTCTACAGTGAAGCCATTTTTTTTTTTCCCAGATATGGCACAGTGGCCATCTGATGAGCCAAATATCAGGCCAACTTCTCAGCTCTGCGTCCGTGTCAAGGGCCGGAGAGGGCGGGGCGCAGGGGCAGAGGGAAGCCAGCCGGGGTCCCCGGAGCTCCCTCCCAGCGCCCCTTACCCAAGGAGGGCCAGGGGCCAGCTCAACTTAGGGCCGAGCGGACAGCGCCAGCCGGCGGGGTCGGGCTCCCAGGGGTGCAGCGCCGCCGGGGCGGGCCAGGAAGGGCGCAGAGCGGCACCCGGGTGACCCCGGGCGGGAGCGGCGGAGAAGCTGCAGCGGAGCCGGAAGACGGGGCTGGAGAGGGGGCGCCATTTACCGGGCAGAGTGGACTTCCAGAGGTGGGGAGGCTGCGCCTGCTCTTTGGGGCAGTACATCTGGCCGTTCCAGCCGTTGGGCAGCGCCCAGGGCTGGTAGCTCTCCACGGAGAGCCCCAGGGGCTCGTGGCGCGACTCGCCGGGGCCCCCGAGCCCCGTCACCACCGGCATATCCAGGTAGCCGGGCACGGGCTGGTGGTGGTGGTAAGGCCCGGCCGCGTAGCCCTGGTGGTAGAAGGCGAACTCCTTCGCGCGGGAGCTGAACTCGTCGGCCGCGGGGCCCGCGGTCTCCATGTACTTGTCGGCGAAGGCGGCCGAGGCGGGCTGCGCGCACGACTTGATGGCGTTGGGGTGCGGGCCCATGCGGGCGCACGGGTAGTAGCCGCTGCCGAAGTAGCCGTAGGGCAGCGCGGCGGGCCCCGACGAGCTCTGCGCCGCGGCCGAGCAGGGGCTGCACTGCTTGGCCGCCTCGGCGCCCGCCGCGCCCGGGCCTCCCGACGACGACGCGGCGGCCGCCGGGGGGGGCGCCTCCCCGGGCGCGCTGCTGTAGGCGGGCGCGGGGTGCGCCATCAGGCTGCGGCACTGGTTGGCCGCCGCCGCCGCCGCCGCCGCCGCCGCGGCCGCCGCCACCGAGAAGTTGCCCCCCGCGGCCGCCGCCGCCGCCGCCGCCGGGTGGGCGAAGCCCCCGCCCCCGGCCCCCGCCGCCGCCGCCGCCGCCGCCGCGGCCGCCGCCGCCGCCGCCCCCTCCATGTTCTTGTTGAGCTCGTCGGCCACCAGGCCGCCGCCGTTGTCGTAGAGGAACATGACGGTGGGCTCGATCCAGCGGGGGTGGAGGAGCACGGAGGCTGTCATAGCCCGGGCCGCATGGAGAAGACCCCAGTGGCGCTGTTTTAAAAAGCCCCCGAGAAGTGAAGCGCGCGCGGCGCGGGGCCGGCGCCCGGGCGCGGGGGGCGGGGCGCGGCGCGCGGGGTCGCGCCAGGCGGCCGCCCATTGGCCCGGCGCCGCGCCCCGCCCCCGCGTATGCAAAGCGGCGCCGCGGCTCCGCGCGCCCGGCCCCGCCCCTCCGCGACGCCGGCGGGGCCCGGGGCGGCGCCGCGAGGCGGGAGGGCGCGGAGCGCGCCGGGGCGGCGACGCGGGCCGCGGGGCCGGGCAGGTAGACCTGCGGCGGCGGGGACGAGCGGCCCGGGTCCGGCCGGGCGGCTCTCGGGACCCGCGCGGCCGCTTTCTCCCCAGGTGTCCGCGTCTTGCTTCCTGGAGGCCGGAGGAGGGGTCCGCGCGCCAGGCTCGCACGGACACCGCGGTCGCTGTCTTCGCAGGGGGACGACGGGGCCGGGCGGGTGCTGCTCGCCGGTTCCTGGCTCGCCCGGCGCCGGGTCCTAGGATGTTCCACTGGAAAGCTCGGACTGCGTTTCGGAGCTCCTTTCCCGTCCCTCGTTCCCCTGGTGGCGGGCAATTTTACACACTTGCATTGAGGCCCATAGGCGCAGAACAACTCAGCACCCTCCGCGGTGACACGTATGCACACACATGCACACCTGGGTGCACGTCCGCTCATTTAGGACTACAGTTTGTTTCGTGCTTTGACACAGTTGCAATTCTTTCTCCAGAGACTTGGAGACGGAGAAAGCGCCATTCACCCTTGCTCCCGGCTCCCCAGTTTTGCCGGCTTCTCCTGGAAGGGGCTTAAGTGGAACAGGCCCCAGCTGGGCTGCTGGCTGGGACTCCAGCCCCAGTTCTGGGGCCTCACGCAGGCTGCTCCATACAGCCTGGGCTGGACCCGACTCCGAAGGCAACCGAGAACACGCTATTTCGTTCTGTTTTGGGAAAAGAGGAAGGAGTTCTTTCTTTGGGGGGCGCTTCACGCCCTGCCTCCAAGTCTGAGTTCCAGCCTGCGGAAGGTGCCGGTGCCCAGGAAGCAGCCCGAGAAGCCTTTCCCCTGAGCCTAGGAAATGTGACCCTCTCCCCGGAGCATAGCACTTTCTTGGTCCAGGTAGAACCAAGCCTCAGCTCCTCTTGTAGCCGCCATGTTTTGGTGACAGATTCTGGGGGTCCCGCCACTTCTTGTATGAACGCGTTCTTCCACTTCTGATTGTGGGACTGCGTGCTGGTCAGATGCCCAGAAGGGGAACCAGCATTCAAAGTGAAAGCGGGCACATTTAGGAATCTGCCAGCTGGGGAGAGAAGAGAGCCCTGGCCTCGGGTCCATCCCGGGCGGGCATGCTGGTGAGCCGTCAGGCTTGGAGCCAGGCTCTGACCCCAGCTTGCAGACTCAGCCCTAAGCTCAGGGTACTGCACACACCACCCCCACTGGTCTGCGGTGTCCCCTGGGCTTCCTGCAGGGCCCAGACCCATGAGGCTGGGCTCAGGCTTTTATCTGCCCAGATTCTGGGTTTACCCTGACCAATGTAAGTGTCGCCCCATAAAACCCTCTCTGACCCGCTCCTTCCCCGCACACCCTGTGCGCCCTTTCCCTCTTGGCTTTTTAAGCAGTTCTGGGTAAATATTGATTTGACCCCAGTCTACCTTCTCCCTGACTGGCCATTTGCAAACTAAGGAACCAGACTCTGCAAAGACTTGATTTTTGTGTTACTTTCCGGCCCGCTCACCCCCACCCCCATCTCTCCCCAAGTGGCGTTGTAAAATTCCCAGTGACAAAGAGACAGAGTAGGGTTCGAGGCCCCAGTTCCTGGGGACTTGAGGGCGGTTTTACATAGGGGTCAGACGCGGCTGGAGGCCAAGGTCAAGTTGAAAGTTTCAGTCTCTTCAGCGCGAGAACCCTGCTTTGCAAACTCGGGAGACCAAGACGACTGAGCCGGGCTCACCGTGCACCTCCCCTCGCTCCTAATTCCCTTTTCCTCCAGAATTCTAGTTTCTGGCTTTGTTTGGCTACCCAACACATTTTTTTTTCCTGCCTTCGTAGAGTTTTCGGGGCGGTGTTTACCGACTATTCTCTGCCTCCGCCCTGCTCTTGGCTGGGGCTTTGTGCCTCTCTGTTTTCCAGCCAGACCCGGAAAAACGAAAACACAGCTTGGGAAGTGCCCACCAGCCGGCGCCCGTGCCAGCCCACCTCTGGTGGCCGTGTGGAGGCTGGTGCGATCTCGGAGGCCAAGGTCTCCGCCCTCCACACACACACACACACACACACACACACACACACACACACACACACACACACGCTTCACCAGAGCCGGGAGTCCAGGGAGCCTCTGCTAGCTCGATCTGCAAACTGCCAAAGCCGACTGGGTTCCTCTACACCAAAAATGGTGAGACAAGATTGCATCTTGTCCGCTGAGGAGCCACAAAGCAGGTTTGTCTGGGAGGGATGGCGCCGGGCGGGGAGGGGAGGAAGGCTTTGGGGTCGCATCCCGAGTTCCTTGGGCTTTTCTTCCCACACGTGGCGTCCCCACCACAGAAGGGCCTGGGGCCTGAATTACTGAGATTTATGTCTCCTTATCACTTTTCTAAAACCCTCAAGATGTAGTTACTTAGATGGAGGTAGCCTGCTTGTTCCCGAGTCGTCTCTGGTCTCAATATAAATGATGTGATTTTTCTCTCAGCCATGCCTGTGGCGTCTTGGTATGACTTCAGTATTTTTAAATGTCTGTCTGTCCTGCTAGGTATTGAGGTGTAGCCCGCTATCAACGGGAATGGTTTATATAATTAGGATGAGCTCCGTGAATTATTTGGGGCCTGGATTTCTAGAATTTCTACTCACTTTGAAGGGAGAATAATCCCCCATCTCCGTCTTTCACTGAGAAAAATAAGAGATTCATTAATGGTTTCTGACTCCACCAAGCAGCACCAAACTGGCTTGCTGTGAGAAAAAGAAGGGTCTGGGGCAATGGAAACTGAACTGTGTTCTTGGAATCAAGCCCTGGTAGACATTCTCAGCATTTGTCTTTCTTACCCAAAGGCAGTGTTGGGATCTGTTTATCTGCCCCACTAGTGGGGCCTGGCCTTCTGATCTGCCCCCATCCCCAGCTCAGAGAGTCCCACAGGATTTTAGAGGCACACCCTCAAATTAACTGTCTTAGCCTCAGACTCCCCAAGGGTTGATCTGGGGAAGCCAGGGGACCCACTGGGAAGCAGTAGTGGTCGGCCCCTGATCAAGGGAGACAAGCAAAAGGCTGCAGGGATAAGGGTGGGAGAGGCTGTGGCCATTTTTCAGGCCTGGTACTCCCAAATTTCTCTGGAGGAGTCCTGGAGGAGGCAGGTCGTGCAGAATCCCCTGGGCACCGGCAGCTATAGCACGGCCTTTGTTCCAGGAGTTTCCAGAACCTTTCTTCTCCAGCTCCAAAAAAGGCCTTGGCTTCTTACCTCCTGGGGCAGCCAAGGTGCCCCATAGGGCTGTGGTTACCCCCTCCCTCCCACCTCTACGGAAGAAAGAGAACTCACTGGGTCTCTTTCTGGGTGGGGAACTCTATGCCAGCCTGGGCCATGGGATCCCCGGGCTCCCAGTGTTGGGGGAGAAAAAGACAAAGGGAAACCAGGTTTTAATCGAGTTTGATTTTCATTTGCAAATGAAATTTACCTGCTCTCACTTTAACTCGGAGGAGGCTGTCAGCACCGCTTCCAAGCACTACTTCTTTGCATCTCTCCAGCATTAGGATAAACATTCCTTGGTTGGTTCTAAAGACACTTTGTATTTCAGGATATTCATGTGTTTCTAATGTATCCAAGCAGCTTTACGAGCGGCATTTGCAGAACATCTTAACCCTCTCCCTTCCACCCTAGGAGGACAAGGGGCTGGGAGATACTGGTAGAGGAAGAAGACAGGGTGGGAGGGGTGCTAAGGGGCTGAGGCTGGCCAGGAAATAGAGACAAGGGAAATTTTTCAAACAGGCTAGCGCCTCTGAATCCTCATTGGAATACAGCATTTGGGAACGGGGAAGCGGGGGACTGCTCAGTCCACGGGCTTTGTGAGGGCCCTATCTCTTATCCCCATGGAGGCAGAAACTGTACCTTCTTTTCTTAAAGAAAGGGTAGGTCTGGAGCCTTGCCGGTGGGCACGGAAGCGGTGCCTCTCTTAAGCTTTGGTTCCCGATTTTTTCTGTAATAGTGAGGCAGCCAAAGCCTCAAGGCTGTGGGGACTGTCGTGGACCATCTGAAGTTGCTTTGCACTGTGGTCGAGGAAGACCCACACCGACCCCACCTTGCCTTTAAGATTCCCTCATTGGGTGGACTTTGAAGACCGCCAGTTGTTGGAGGATCAGCTATTCCCACTGCCTGTGGGGCTCTGTCAGGTACCGCAAAGCCACTAGGGCAGTATGTTTCAGGAACGGAAAACCAGGGAGACCCTCCACACGCATGCATCAGCAGTGCCCTGTCCTGTTTCTTCTAGGGAATCCCTGAGAAGGGAGAGGGGTGGCACCCCTTCATTTCAGAACAACCAACCCGGGGTCCCAGGCTTCCATAAGGGGTACCCCCTGCATAGCTGCATAGCGGCGGCCAGCGGCACCAGGACTCCCCGGCTTGTGAAAACTTGGGAGTGAAAGATGCAGACGCGGGGCTCTGGCTTCTGAGACCCTCTTTGGGGAGCAGGAGTGACTGAACCAGCAGGGAGATGGGGAGGTGGGGGACCTGGAAACTCAGCCTTCATCTAGAGGACCCGGACATGCCTTAAAAGCAGGGGGCTGGGTGTCAGAAGCTCCGCCAGGAGGAGGAAACCCATTCCCTAAGTGTGTGGCTGGCCAGAGGGTGAGAGCACCAGTCACCCATGGAGTGAGCTCACCGTCACCCGGCCAGGACACTGCGCGCTTGGGATTGCCTGGGAATCCTGTGCGGCTGCGACTGGAGGACCACAGGGGATCTCTGCCAGTGTCTCCACTTCCCAGAGGACTCCCAACACCAGTTCCCCACCCCCACCCAAGCCTGATGCTTAAGTCCGCAACAAAACAGGAAACCAGTGCTGGGCTGTGGATTCTTTATGTCAACACATACACTGAAGACAGTAGAGCGGTGGAAAGAAGCAAGGGGTTTGCACGTAAGCCTGGCTCCATCCGGCTCCAGGAGAAGCCAGTGCGGCGGCCAGGCAGCCTGGGCCCGTGGGGGATCCGTCTCTCTCCCATCCATAAGGGCTCCCAAGCCCTCGACCTCCAGATTCCTAATGCAAAAAGCCACCAAGGGCAAGAAACTCACCAGCACAGCCCCAGGAAGGGGAACTCGGAAGCTCTTCCAGTACACGCCAAGGTACAACCAGACTTTAGCCGGCGCATTTTGCCTTGCGATCATCATGGTGTGCGTGCCCTGCTCTGCATGCACGGATTCACAGGGCAGATAAACACACAGCCAGTGTGCACAACCAATGTCATGTGGGTGAGATAGAGGCGTCATAGCAAGCCCTAAGAAAAAACTGTACCCTGTCAGACCTGCCTGGTGAGGAGGCTGGTGCCTCTCCACCCATTGTTTTTCCCCCAGTTACCATTCCCTCTCCCGTGACTTTGTAATTTCACCTGTCCTCTGTAGAAGGCGCGTGCCCACTAGCATTTACCTGGTTCAGATGTTTGCCCCCAAAATTCGGGATGGCTCTGGGGACCGTCGCTGAGCCGGTCTGGAGCGCGCCCGAACAGGTCACCCTCCCTTTGTTGCGGGGCTGGAGCCCGGCTTGGCCCTATGCTGAGGGAAACAAAGCAGCTCAATAAAAACTTTTGATATTAGTTTTTATGGGTCTTTACACTCTGGTGAGGGTTGCTGAGTACGGAAGCTCCATTAATCAGCCCCCAGCCTTGAGTTTGGATAGTCAGTTTATGGGTTGGGAAAAGGAGTTTGCCGGAAAGAAAGCTTCGGGGTGGGGATGGCTGGCTGATTCCGGGAGAAATGAAAAACCGAACAAGGTTGTTTTTTTTTTTTTTTTTTTTTTTTTTTTTTTTTTTTTTTTTTTTTTTTAGGTTTCCTAAGATTAAATGGACAACTTCATATGCTACCAAAGATGCTGAAAAAAAAATTTTTTAGCCCCCTGGCAGGGATAAACTTTCCAATTTTGTCCAACACAATTTTAAAAAGTTATGATATGGAAATTTCTGAATGCATAACAAAAGTGTAGCAACAGCCCATATGCCCAAAGTCTAGCTTCAATTCCTATTATCATTTTGTTCTTTATATTTCACCATCCACCTCCATTCTCTTGTAATATTTAAAACTAAACCTAAGACAGCAAATTGTTCCATACTCACCCTAGGATTTTGAGGATATATTACATTTCAAGACTAAGAAAAAGGACCAGAACTGTAATTGTTCCAATTGCAATCTAGAAAGAACTTGAGGTTCCACTTAGGAAATATCTGAACAAAAAAGGAGGTTTGGGTGGTGGGCACATCTTACCTAAAATATTTCATGTCTCTTTAAATACACACACACACACACACACACACACACACACACACACACACGAGGGAGATTTATGTTATTCTTTTTTATGAGTAAATCATCCCTTAATGGACAGCATTAGGATTTGGGGAGGAGATAAAAACGATGCCCACAGTCCTTTTTGTGTCCTAAGTTGACATATGTCCATGTATTAGTAGGTGAAGGATTAGTTTATTTTCCATTTCAACACATCTCCTTCTCCAGTAGAGATTCCGAAGAGATTTTTCATGATTAAACTAGAAGGAAAAAGTTTCCATTCAACTGATAACACAAGGACCAAAGTTTTAAAGAAGAAATGCAGTTTCATATATTTTAAAATATTCCTCTTTTAAATATAATTTTAAATACGCGATTTTAAAAAGAATTAATAAAGACACTGTGGTTTCTTTTGTTTTAGTTCTGCAGTCTCATTGGTAATGAACACAGTCTTCTCCAGCAAACTCCAAAGGCAATTTAACTAAAAGCTTTGGCAACTTTAGAATACCCCCCAAAAGACTAGGAGATTGACCTCTACCCAACCTTAGGCACAGCGGCTCCAGAGTGGGAGACGGCCCAGGCTCCCGGGTCCTGGGCTGGAGTTCACCATGAGGGTGAGGCTTAGGTCAGGGTCAGGGTGGAGACTGCCATAGCGAGAGAGAATATTCGAAGGAAGAGGGAGAATGCGAAAGAGATAGCACAGACAAGCTGGCAAAGTGAGAAAGGGAGCGATGGGAAGGAATAGGGTAAGGCTAGGGTAAGAATAAGGAAACCGCGATTCCCAACGAAAATTTAAGCCGTAGTACCCCAAGGATTTCCGGCCTGTGTTTTTAAAGCTCTGTGCCGGACCCCCGCCCCTTGTTAGCAGGTCCCAGGAGCGCTCTGACTGCAAACTTCTCGGTGATTTCTGTAACTACACAAAAATAATCTGGGCTTGGAGAACCGCATTAGGGTCCAGAGTTCAATGAAAGACCGAACCCCTGCCCACAGAGAGGCCAAGCATGTGAATTCCGGCTGGTATAGACGTTGAAGGCATAGGTTGGAGCTGAGCTACGGACAACTCCTCACGCCACCTGCTAGCAATTATGCGCTCTCAGCCACTTTTAGGAAGGCCATATTTCTTTACATTTTTAGGATCTAATGTGAGGTTATGTCGGGTCATGGGACCCTTGGCTGGTGCAAAGTAATTTGATGTCACTGAGAGCAAGCCTATGTTTGTCAGCCTCTGAACCGAGGGCCCCACAGCCAACGCTGGAGCCGGCAAGGTGGGGCTGGCTGCGGGTGGGGGTGGGGTTTGCAGCCAGGTGGGCTCGCCAGGTTGGCTGGGAGGGGCTTCCCAGGTGGTGTGTTGAATTGGGAGGGGCGAGGGATTGGCTTAGCTCCAAGCAAGCACATTAGTCCATCCGAGCTCGGCTAGGGACCGACCTACACTGCTCCAGACCTCTTGGATCCTGGGCTCATTTGCTATCCAGGACTCAGGTTTTTAGCACCCGAGGTTAAAATCTGGTTAGCCCAGCAGCAGTCCTTCCTCCCATTCCCCACCCGGGGATGTTTCAACAGTCTGTAGCAGATTTAATAATACCTAAGGGGATCTCCCTACCCGAGAGGTAAGATTCATCCAGCTAGTAAGTGATGATGTGTGTCGGGGTGGGGACTGGAGCAGAAGGAGCCATAGACCATGTACCCTTTCCCCGGGGCCCTTCTGTGTGTGACCAGAGGTGGTTAATGTCTATGAAGAGCTTCCAGGCATTTTGCCTAGAATGGACTCAGCCACCCTTTTTTAAATAACTTTAAGTTTTTTTTTTTTTTGAGGGAGGGATCTACAGATGGGGGTAACACAAAACATAGAACATGGTTACTCGAAGAGGCCACTTGGCTCAGCCCTGGCCAGCCCTGGCCCCTGGGACAGAGCAGGACTAGGTGCATGGGGTGTCCCCGCAGACATCACAATTCCTTGCAGCCCTATCCCGGAGGGCCTGGGAAGTTGAATCCTAGGTTTGTGGCCAGTCTCGCCGAGTTCGCTAAGGGCCCCCCGGTTCACTGCCCAAATGGGGCTCCACAGGCGTTGGTATTCACACGTGGGATGGGAACGTGAAGCCTTTGTCCTTCCGTATCACCCAGAAAAGAGGCGAACGATGCCACTCTTCCCCCTGACGGCTCTAGGACGGTATAATGCCATCTCGACGGGAACGGGAAGGAAGTCAGCCAGGGGCCTCGCAGGTGAAGCCAGCCCGGGAGAAGGTGGATTGGCGGCTCACTCGGAGGCCGCAGGAGGCCTGAGGTTAGGAGCCGCCTCTGGGGTGGGGGACCTAAGACCGCGCTTGTATCCGCAGGACCGTCCGCAGGGAGCAGTCCTCTCCAGAAATGAGAGGCTGGGTGGGAGGTAGCATCCAGGATAAGATCTGGCCCGACGGCTCCACGAAGGAGATGCAGGTAAAATCGCCACCTCTCGGGCAGCCGGGCCGCGCTCTGCTGGGGTGCCCGGTGGAGCTTCGGGTCTCACCTGGCTGCGGCGGCCATCTGTTCGCTCCCAGAGCTACTCTGGACGCTGGGCTAGAACCTGCACATCCCGGGATCAGGAGGCGCAGGACTCCGGGGATCCGGGGTCCCGCGCGGTCCGGCGGCTGCCGGGACCCCAACGCGGAGACAGGAAGGCGGGAGGAAAGCCGGACCCTTGCCCTTATGGGGGGCATGGACTCTCTGCTCGGAGTGGGAGCACGCTGGTGCCCCGGCATCTTTATGGCAGAGGAATGAGGCGGAAAAGAGAAGGGCTTCTGCCCGCGCCGTCCGGCCGCGGCGCGGGGCGGAGGATGCGCCGGGAAGATGCAGTTGCGAGCCCTTCCCGCTAGATGTCTTCCTAGTTAGTCGGAATTGCAGGAGGTTGTCTCCGTCTGCGGCCGGAGACTCGGTTTCCCCGGCGTTTCCCGGCGAAAGCAGCCCCCTGGCCTGCATTTCTCACGCCCCCTCCCGGCCCGCCCGCCCGCCCGGCTCTACATCCTGACTCTGCAAACCCACCGGAGTCAGATGCCGGCTCCCTGCGGCCCGCGCCGGACAGGCTCACGCCATTGGAATCTTTTTATGACCTTTGATGTGTTTAAATAACATGGCAAGGCTGAGCACACACCTCGGATTAAACTTTAATCGGCTGTAGTCAAGGTCGCCCAGGTGGTAAACGCGTTTCCTCCGCGTCTCCGGGCGGACTGCAGGGTTCAAGGCTGGGGGCACAGCCCGAGGCCCCTGCGAGCGAGGGCGCCTGCAGAAGCCCGGCCGGGTGGGGCCAAACCCCGGGCCACCCCATCGAGCTCCAGAGCGAACCGAGGAAATGGGATCGGAGGTGGAAACCCAGGGTGGGCTAACGACCTGAGCGCGGTTTTTATAGCTACTAAGACGGGATAGTTAAAAATTCCAAGAGGCACTTCTAATTTCCCCTGAATCCAAGGGAATGGTTGAAGTCCCAAAGCCATGGTCGGTGCCTGATTATTTCCACCAGCATGACTCTGCTCCCCCAGAGAGGGAGGAGGTTCTGGTAACCACCAAGAAGCCAAGGCCGCTGACTGCTTTGGAGGTTGCCAAGCTCGTTGGCATGGCAGGATCTAGAACCCAGGCCATAGTGGCTTTTCTGCGTGCCAGACCACACAAGGTTAGCTTCAGTTTCAGCCCTCTGAGTCACTGAGTCTGAACATAATTTTCTGGGCCAATACACTTGTTATGCAGAATTGTCTTGGGCAATATTTAGGAGAATGTGCAAGTCCAGGGCAGCATGTATAGTGAAACTTCCTCCTGTGCTTTCAAACAGAATTGTCTGGCTGGACAGACAAACCAACAGTGGCTTCCTCTAGGAGGGTGGTCAGAGGATTAGAGAGGATAAACCCCCTTTTTTGGTGTAAATTCTAATTTTTTTTTACACTGAATTGAATCCAGGGGCATTCTATCTCTGAGCTATACCCTCAGTCTTTTTTTATTTTTCCTTTCAGTACTGGGGATGGAACATAGGGGCATTTTACCTCCAAGCAACAACTCTAGCCCTATTTTTTTTTTTATTCTTTATTTTGAAACAGGATCTCATGGAGTTGCAAAGGGCCTCACTAAGTAGCTGAGGCTGTCTTCAAACCCTGATCCTCCTGTCTCAGCCTCCCAAAAGCTGGGATTACAAGTGTGCACCACCACGCACCACTCTATGTTTTACTTTGAAACAGAACCTTGCTAAGTTGCTGAGGCTGGCTTCAAACCTGAGGTCTTCCTATCTTGGTACTGGAATTACAGATGTGCCCCACTGTGCCCGGCTCTGAAAATTATTTGCTATTATTTGTGAAATATTCCAATTGCATGTTTTAGCTATTGGTGTTACACTCTTCAGAAACATGTAAACATTTCTGGGAAATTTTCTCTACATCTGAAACCAGATTCAGATTCAAGGGAGAAAACTGAAAAGAAGGTACCCTAAAGCATGAACACACACACACACACACACACACACACACACACACACACACACACACATTAACATAGACTCCCAATCCCTGGGAGAGGTTCTTGGGCTTCTCTCTGGGCTCACCCTCTAGCCTAGAAAGGAACATGTCTGCCAAAGATGTAAAAGAAGCCCCAGCCCAGCGATTCACAGCAACAGAACTTTTTGAATAAAAGCCTGATTGTGTGTGTATGTGTTACTGAAGATTGAACCCAGAGGCATTCTACTTCTGAGCTACACCCCCAGCCCTATTTTATTATGATTTCTTGCTAAATCGCAGAAGGCCTCACAAAGTTTCTGAGGCTGGCCTGGAAGCTGCGATCCTCCTGTCTCGGCCTCCCAAGTACTGGGATTATTACACACGCACTCCACCATGCCCAGCCAGGCCTGATCTTTCTTTGTGTCCCAAGCAGTGAGTGCCTGAAGGTTCACAAGCAAGACTTGCACATGTTCCTCCAAACAAGAGATTCCCACAGCTGCCGTCTATGGCGATAATAGTAAAAATCCTTTCCGTGGCTATTTGGTTCATAGGCTCTTGGCTGTTGACAATGCTGGGGACAGAACCCAGGACCTTGGGCACGCTAGGCAAGCGCTCTACCACTGAACTCCACAGCCATTCCACGGTTTATCAGTTGTTGCCTGTCCTCTTGAGTTAGAGGCGATATTATCACTGATTAAAATCAGTTTTAAAACTTCTCCACGGAGCCTCCTGGGAGCTGGTAACAGTCTCTGTCTTGATCTCCGTAATAGTTTCACAAGTGTATACATATATAAAAAACTCAGTGAGCTGGGCGCTTAAGATTTGTATGCTTGGCTATATGTAAGTTATATGGCAATAAAAAAAAATTTTAAGTGCTTCCTCATAACGACCTGTGAAGTAGGTCCCAAGGTTATTATAATTTTCTCCATTTTACAGACCAGGCAACTAAGACTCCAGAGGGGCTGGAGAGTCCCAGGCCTGGTGGATGAAAATAATCATTTGAGATCCCCCTCTCACCAGGGTACCCTCAGTCTTGCTGCTTCAAAAGCCAGCTTTTTTGGGAGGGGATACTGGGGATTGAACCTAGGGGCATTCTACCCTGTCTGTGCCCTCAGCCCTTTTGATTTTAAAGTCTGAAAACAGATCTCGCCAAGTTGCTAAGACTGGACTAGAACCTGTGGCCCTCCTGTCTCTATGCCAGCAGATTTCTTAGTTAGCAGGAGGCCAGCTTCATCTAGAAGTGTTTCTCAAAGTGGTCTTGAGGCACCACTGTGACAATCAGCTCCTCAAATGCTTTCATCTTCTGGGGAGAAGATGGAGAGGGTTCAGTGCCCAAAGGCTTCAAGGCCTCGAGGGCCTGCCTGCCTTGTGTAGCTCTAACCAGGAAGCCAGCCCCAGGGCTCGGGACTCACTTTCTTCTGGCTTTTCCAGTCTGTCTTGCCCATCGCATGCACTGGGACGCAGGAGAGGAGCTCTCTACTGAGGCCGCACTCTGTGTAATTCCCACCTTTCTCTACTGGAGTTTCTCTAAAGACGTGGGGTGGAGGGTGTTCTGAAATAATGGTGGCTGTATTTAGAGGACCGAGAATATAGAAAGTGGTTGTTATTTATTCCAGGCACAGTCGCAAAAGGCTTCCAAAAATATCGAGCCGAGATATTTTATTGTCCAGCCTGTGTGCAGCCTGTAATTATGCGTTCAAGATGTTTAATGCGCGCATTAGCCCCTTTCGCTGGTGAAAACCCTTGCTGGGGGCAGGGGGAGAGGCGAGTCTGGAGGTAATTATGTCGTACAGTCGCAAACATCATTCCGCTCTTACTGTAAAGGAACCTCCGCCACCTTTACTAGAGAGCAGAAAAAACCAAGTCCTAGCGTCCAGTTCACTGGGGCAAACGCGACTCTGTTGTTGTTGATGAATTATTTTCCTGTCCCGGATTGTTCGAAGTGTCTATCCCGCGGCTTTGCCAAGCTCAGGGGCGCGCAAAGAGAGGGCGCCGGGAGAAGAGTCCCGGGACGCGGGTCCCTGGCGCCTGCGCGGGCTGGAGCCACTGGCCTGGGGGCCCTGGGGGCTGGGACGCCCCCCCTCCCCCCCCCCCGGGGCAGGGTCGGTTACTCCCGCTGCTCTGGGCTCTTCCGCGCCCAACCAAGGCCGGCCTCGGGGAGTCTGCCCAGGACCCGAAGCTGCTCTGCTGTTAACAGGAGACCCTAGGCCAGGACTGGGGGCAGTTCTCAAAGGCGCGGGCTCGGCCTTGCTGGGGTGGGGTGCCGGGGCCAGCTCTGGCAAGGATTACCCGAGGTGAACTTGCTATTTCGGCTCCAGGGTTTTGCGGGGCCAGGAAGACAGCTGGGATGGGGGACCCCCGCCTTCATCCCGGGGCGGTCACGTCTGCTGGGCAGTTCAGCCACCAGTACCCTCCCTCCCGCCCTCCAGGGGCCAAGGCCTGAGCCAGGACTATCCGAAGACCTTGTAAGGTCTTGTGCTGACACCCCGCCCATCTCCACACACTTTCGGGGCCCAGGATGCGGACTGTGGCCCCACCCGCCTAGTGAAAGCGGCTGGGCTGGGACTGCAGGCCCTGCTGGTGGCCCGGGGTTCTCCGAGCAACAAAGGTCTTCATTACAAGTCAATAGTAGCCCCCCCCATCCCTCGCCCCAAATTTCCATTTCCGCACCGGCTTTGGGGGTAGAAGCTATAGGGCCGAGGTGCGGGCTGGGGTGGCGCTCAGCCCGGGTGCCAGGCAGGGGCGCCTCGGGTCCTGGTCCGCTCATGTCCGGGCGCAAAATCCCAGAGCTTGGCCCTCGCGAGGCGAGCAGCTGTGGGCGCCCGCCTCAGGGCTCTTGATGGATTTTTTCGGGTGCCCGTCCGCGGGCTTTTTGCAATTCTCTAAGGGAACCCCTGGGCCCAGGCTCCCCTTAAGGCGACTAAAAGCAACGTCGTTTCCTTTATCCTTAAAAACAGATCGGGTTTTGAAACTCGTTTCAGGCCGCGGATTTAATACAAAACAAAACAAAAACATTGGGCGGTTCTTGTGGGTTGTGGGGCGTGTAAGCAATTCTGGGTGGGATCCAGCCCCTTTCCGAGGCTGGCAGAGCTGTTGCAGCCCTAGGGCATGAGTCTGGGAGGATGATGAAATCCTAGGGAGGGAAATACTCATACACAGAAGAAAAACAAAGCCTAGCAGGCATGATTTGTGTCTGTTCCAAATGCACCATCCCAAGAGAACCCCTGGGCCTAGTTACCTGGGGCTGGGTGTCCCCGGCCTCCAGACCCACCCACCAACCATCCGGAGGCCCCTGAGATGTACACCTCTAGGCACCCTCTTTTATTTTATTCTATTTTTTTGGACTGGGAATTGAATCCAGGAGCATTCTCTCTCTGAGCATTCTCCCAGCCCTTTATGATATGTTCATATTTAATTTGGAAATCGTCTTTCTAAGTAGCTGAGGTTTGCCTCAAACCTGTGATCCTCCTGTCTCAGCCTCTCAGGTACTGAGATCACTTGGTGTGCAGCACCACACTCTGCTCCAGCTTGCTCTTTCTTTCTTTCTCTCTCTTTCTTTCTCTTCCTTCCTTCCTTCTTCTTTTTCTTTTGCAGTACAGGGGATGGAACCCAGGAGCATTCTACCTCCGAACCACACCCCCAGCCCTATATTTATTCTTTAATTTTAAACAGGGTCTCACTGAGTTGCAGAGGGCCTCACTAAGTAGCTGAGGCTGGCCATGAACCGCGATCCTCCTGTCTCAGCCCCCTGAATGCTGGGATTACAAGCGTGCATCACCACGCCTGGCTTGAGCTCTTTCTTGAGGGTGCAGGCTCTAGCTGCAGAAGGAAAGAGCTGGTGGGAGCTTAGTGACCTCATCATGAGGGGACATTAGTTACACAGCAGCTAGACATTTAGGGACTGCTGGAGCTAAAAGGAGGTGCAGACTAAAGCTTTCAGACTCCAACCCCTTGATCTTTCTTTTCTTACTCTCTGGTCTCAGGCTCAGTCTCCCATCTTCTTTCTAACCCAAAGAAGTCAGGCCTCCAGGTGCAATCAGCTTTGTGCCCAGGTCCTATCAGATGGGATGGAGTCTGGGATGTTCAAAAAAAGTTCTCCCTGGTGGTTCCTATTTCAGAGCCCCTAGAGGTGGCTACATTTTAAAGCCTGAAAGATTAAACTTTAACCATATTCACTATCCCAAAAGCCTGTGGCTCAAAAGGCCCCAAACATAACATCTTCTAACACAGAGGCTCCCGGTTCCCTGAGAGACTTTACTAGGCAGAAGAGGGGTGTCGGGGAACATCTATCACTTCTGGAGATTTTTCTGGCTCAGTTCAAAATCCCACTGCTCATAGAGGAAGGAGGGAGGACATGTATCCTGTGTGTTTGATCCTGAATGTAATTTTTCTGGCTCTCCTTTCTCTCACCTAGAATGGTGGAGTTCTAAATGCCCTCACTGCAATCCAATATTTGACTCTCCCCAGGGGAAATGAACGGGATCGTGGCCTTCCTTGCTGTCCTCTGCCTCTGTTCTCCTGACTCCTCTAAAGAGACACAGAAAGGCCTGGAGGAATGTCTTGCTGCTGGGAATGACTCTGCCGGGGACCCAGAAATGGTAAGTGGTTTGCCTCCAAAGCCTGCTGCTGGGTTCTAGGGCTGGGTTACCATGCTCAGCCAGGGTGGAAAGAGTTCAGGAGGACTCCAGGAAAACCAGTGAATGGGGCCACCTGGACGACCCGGATTTCTCGGCCTTCTAGATCCCCTGGAGAAGGGAATCTCTGGCTGGGAGTACTTATTGCTGATTCCAGTTTCCAGATTGGGTTTTCCTGTCCAGGAAAATTGGAGCCTTGTTTACATCTTTTCCTAGAAGCTACATGCTCATTCTCTGGATTTCTGTTTTTTATTAGCCGGGGACTTCATGTAAGATAATCTGGGTTTCTCCCTCTGACCTCTGAAACATGTAATTTGGGGGAGATACTGTATTTAAAATGCCAGTCCCAGTAATGAGCCCAGCTTAGTGTGAGCTCCCACCCTGCCATTAATGAACAGAGCTGTCGAGAAATAATTTCACTTTGATCTAGTTTGTGACCTGAGTTTTTGGCTTAAAGAAGACTGGGCAGCTAATTGGATTCTTCAGTTGCCTTTAATCTCCACCTCAACACTTGGAACCTGACCAAGCTGAATTAAAACAAGTCTGATAAACAAGATGTAGCCGGCTCCCAGGTTAACAGCAACAAGAAAAGCCCCCCACCACCACTGTGGGGTTTAACGATCACAGCGTGGTTGGCACCTCACAAAACAGGCTGGAGAACCTGCAGAACGGAAGTCCTCAGAATCCTTCCCCTCCCTCCCAACACCCTGGACCTGGCTTAATTAGAAAGAGAAGGAGGGGTAGAGGGAAATGGGGAAGAAAAACTTACAGTTGGTGCTAGAAGCAGGGCTGGGGGTACATCCCAGAGGGAGACAGCAGGTCTAGAAGGCTTTGTCTCTGAAGGAGGAAGTGAGGCGGGCCAAGCCTTTGAGGGCTGGACAGTAAAGATTGCAATTTGAATTTCCAACTGTGCAGAGAGAGAGAGAGAGAGAGAGAGAGAGAGAGAGAGAGAGAGAGAGAGAAGGGGGGTTGCAGAGAAATAGGATACGAGGGGCAGGGTTATGCAGCCCAAAGGGCTGGGAATCATGGATTTTATTTAATCTTTTCAGATGCCAGGGTTTTTGTGCTCTGGAGGCAAAGCAGGAGGAAGGGGTCTGTCGGTGCCTCCCATTCTTAGCTGGGGCCTGGGCAAGGATTCTCTTGGCTCCCCTCCTGAGGCGCCAGCCTGCTCTCTTTCTCAGGGGCTGGGAGCATGCTGAGGGATGCTTCCTTCCAGGTGCTGGGGTCTGCTCTAGGACAGGGTTCTCAATCTGACTCTTTTGGCCTCACTCCTCCTCTGCTGTGGAGACTGCCCTGTACTGGAGGATGTTTACCAGCACCTCTGTCCTCTCTTGCTAGATAGATGCTGTCGTACAGACCGCAGTTGTGACACCCAGGTATTGTCAAGAATCCCTTGGGGAGGGAGGCAAAGATCATTGCAGTTGAGAACGGCCAGCTCCGGCCTCTTTGAGGCAAGCATTTCTGGGGATAAATTGAGTACTTTATTTGAAATGATCTTTGTAGAGTTTCAGAGCACGAGGGGAAGCAGGTGGGGCACTCCCTCCTTTTCTTTGGGCCTTTATCTTGAATACTTTCTCAGGACTGTCTCATCTGCCTCATACCTTTATTGTAATATCCTCATCAAGCTTTTTTTGTGTGTGTGTGGTACTGGGGGTGGAACCCAGGGGCTTTCCTACACTCCCAGACCTATTTTATACTTTATTTGGAAACAGGGTCTCACTAAGTTGCTGAAAGCCTCACTGAGTAGCTGAGGCTGGCTTCGAACCTGTGCGATCCTCCTGTCTCAGCCTCCCAAGTGCGGGGATTATAAGCGTGCGCCACCACGCCTGGCTTTTCACCAAGCCTTTGAAGAAGATATAATTTCCTGAGCACATAATCCAAACTTTAGTCACACTGACTCTAGGATAGATGTGAATACGTGTCTGTGTCCGTGTCTCTTTAGAATCAGTGCTGGGTGAGGGAGATCCAGGCCTCATGTCATTTATTTAATTTATTTTGGCACCGAAGATTGAATCCAAGCATTCTACCTCCACGCTCCAGCCCTTTTTATTTTGGGGTCTCACTAGGTTGCTGGGGCTGTCCTCAAACCTGTGATCCTCCTGTCTCAACCTCCCAAGTACCGGGATCACAGGCAGGTGCTACCAAGCCCGGATTCTGACATCTTTAGATAAAAAAAAGGCTCCTCTCCTTGCGTGATTGCGTGCTTGGCCTTGAAGTGAGAAAGAGCCAGGCTCTTCTGCAAACTGCCTGGGGAGGGACATCAATGCTGGAGAGCCCGGTGCACCTGTCGAGGTGAGAGGCTCTCCAGCATGATGGCAGGTCTTACTTAATCAGTGGCTGTATAGCTCTGCACCCATCTAGTCCCTCCAGCTACAAGCCTCAGTCACCTTGACTCTAAGTAGCCTCCTCTCCCCTAGACTTTCTGGAATCAGTTAAAGTCCAGGAGAGTAAATCTGACATAATTTCTTGAACTCTTGTCATGGCTATTTACTGAACTACTCTTATAATGCTGATGGGAAATCCTTTTTTTCTTTTTTTTGCGGCACTGAGGATGGAACCCAGGGGCATTGTACCTCCAAGCTACACGGCTAGCCCTATTTTTTATTCTTTACCTTTTCTGGCTTTGGGGATTGCACATGCTAGGCAGGCCGTACCCTGAGCTGCACCCCAGCCCTATTTTCAGCCACGAATCTCTGCTCTCTCTTGTTAACTTGCCAGGTAGGGACAGTGGTCCCGAGGACAGCTGCTGGGGAGGTGGGCATCTCGATGCTAATAAACACGTAGCCATTTGCCCTGGAAACCTCGCTCTGAGCTTCTGGGCCAGATTCCTTGTCAACAGCAGGTTTATTAATAGAAGCTTTTCTGATAATTGAGAGTAAGTTATGGGCCACGTGATGCATATCCCTGGGCTTTACTACCTCCGTAACACGGAGACGTAATGAAGGAGGGAAGGTTGTAATTGTAGAAAAACATCCATTTGAGTAACAGCAATCGGCGTCAGCCAGAGACACTGTCCCCAGGCTTCCGGCCCTGCCGGTGGCCCCTGCACCAGACTCTGTGCAGGCAGGAACCCCCCCAGAAGAGGAAAGGGGCCTGTTAGAGGGGTCGTCAACCTGTCACCACGGCTGGGGTGAATATGGCCTCTGAGTGGGCGGTGGGTGGGGAGCGAGGCTTTACTGGTTAGCACTACCAGCTGCAGCGCTGGGGGTGGGGCCAGCCCTCGCTCTCTGCGGCCCACAGCTCCATCCAGACAGACATTTATGGGGTTAGCCAGGGTGGTGCTAGGCACCACTTGGCATTTAAGTGAGCGAGGTGGACCTTGTCCTCAAGTAGCCTGGGCAGCCTGTGCGCGGGTGGCTCTGGGAGTGAGAGCGGGTGGGGCAGAGACATCGCTGGAGGCTGAGATCAGAGCCCGGGCGTGGCACTGTGAGAAGTGTGCAAAGAGGTGTGGGCTGTGGGGTCCGGTTAGGGGTCTGCCGTGAGCAGACTGGGTGCTTGTGCTGGGTGTAGGGGTGCCTGTGGTCTGAGGAGGGATACTGGGTAGAGATGGAGGGTAAAGGACGCGTCATCCAGCGCCCTGTACCCGGTGCTGTACTTTGTAGGGACCGGTTGGTGCTCTCTCCATTTTACAGATGGGTTAGTGACTGGCGCCAGGTCTCCCGGCTCAGCCCTCTGAGCTGCGTGGATGGGGAAGCCCACCGCCTGGATCCCGGAACCCCCTGGGCAGCCTCTGTTTGCAGATTTGTTTACTTTTAAGGAGGTTTTCAGAAGATGGAGCTGTGCTGTACTCACTTCTTTATATTCCCCCCTCCACCACCCTCGGTCCCATTGTAGGAAGATATTCAATAGTGATGAAAACTTGGGAAATTGAGTTTCACCCCCACCCCCAGGGAGGCAGATCCGAGGGTGCTGTTGCTGGGGCCAGAGGTTTCTTATTCCTGGTTTTGTTTTTTGTTAGTGTGCTAGGGAGTGAGCACAGGGGCATTCTGCCTCTGAGCTATGCTCCCAGCTCTAGTTTACTCTTTTTATTTTGAAGCAGGGTCTCACAAAGTTGCCGGGGGTCGTCCTAAGCTGCCGAGGCTGTCCTTGAACCTGCAATCCTCCTGTCTCACTCCCCCCCCCCAAGTACTGGGATTACAGTTGTACCCCACCACACCCTGCTATCATAGAACTTAAACTTCACAACAGCAGTGTGGACCAATACACACGTTTTCAAGTTGAGAATACTAAAGCTTACACATGGGAACTGATTTGTCCAGGTTGCAAACCTGGTAGGAACGCAAATCTGTCTCTAACTCCAGAACCAGAGCCACAATACCTTACACTTTAGGATTAACAAAGGCCTCTGCATTACGTTCCTATCGTAACAAAGCCATAGCAGGTTGCGGTGGCACACACTTGTAATCCTAGCATTCGGGAGGGTGAGACTGGAGGATCGCGGTTCGAGGACAGCCTCAGCTACTTAGTGAGGGCCTGTTGCAAAATAAAGAATAAAAAATAGGGCAAGGGGTGTAACACTCGGAGGTCAAATGCTCCCGGGTTCCCTCCCTAGACCCGCAAAAAAAAAAAAAAAAAAAAAAAAAAAAAAGAAAAAAGAAAAAAGGGCTAGAACTCCCCTGGCTTCAATCCCCAGTACCACAAAAATAAAAATAAGTAGTAGTAACCTCTCTGGGATTTCATGCTGAGATTCAGGCCCCACATTTATTTCTCACCTCCAAACATGTATTATAAACGTACTAATGTTTGTATTAGCGACCATAAACACAGCAGTAAGCCCCGCTAAGGCTGTCCTAAGATACAATCAGTCCACGCTCATCAGTCAGAGGAGGAAAGCTCCCCAGAGCGAAGGCCAGCTCTGGCTCAACTGTGGAGAGCTGGAGGCTCACAGGAGGCGGCCTAGGGGACTGATAGGTGGCGATGAGAAGCCCAGGCTGCAGGCCCTTGACAGGACCAGAAAAAAACAGACAAGTCCGACTGCGGGTAACGGGATGCGCATGCGTGTGTGTATGTGCGCATGCGTGTGCGTGCATGCGTGTGTGTGTGTTGCCAGGGACTGAACGCAGGGCATGCTACCCTCAGCCCTATTTTATTTTTATTTTGAAACAGATTCTCACTAACCTGCTGAAGGTCTTGCTAAATTACTGAGGACCACCTTAGGAAGACCCCCAGCAACTTTGTGAGACCCTGCTTAAAAATAAAAAGAATAAATTAAGCCAGGTGTGGTGCCGCACGCTTGTAATCCCCGCACTTGGGAGGCTGAGACAGGAGGATCGCGCAGGTTCGAAGCCAGCCTCAGCTACTTAGTGAGGCTCTCAGCAACTTAGTGAGACCCTGTTTCCAAATAAAATATAAATAGGTCTGGGAGTATAGCCCAGAGGTAGAAAGCCCCTGGGTTCCATCCCCAGTACCACCAAATAAATAAATAAATAAAAATAAAAAGAATAAATTAGAGCTGGGAGCGTAACTCTGAGGCAGAATGCACCTGTGTTCACTCCCTAGGACATTAACAAAAAAAAAAACCAGGAATAAGAGCCTTGTGTAACATATTGCTAGATGTGTGGTATTATAAGCTCCATTTTAGAGATTGACTTGAAGCACAGAGCAGTTAAATACCTTGACTACTGTCATGAGTTAATGTATAGCAGATTCAGGATCTGAACCCAGAGCACCTGCATTTTACCCTGATGATATTAATTCATAGAGAGCAGGAAAATAAGAAGAGGAAGGTTAGGGCTCTGGGCAAAATTCTCAAGTTATGTTGTGTGAGTTTGAGCCTGGAATATCCAAGGTGTGTGTGTGTGTGTGTGTGTGTGTGTGTGTGTGTGTGTGTTGCTAGGAATTGAACCCAGAAGCATTTTACCTAACACCTTCCAGCCTGATTTTATTTCTTATTTGCTAACAGGATCTCACTAGGTTGGTAAAAGTCTTACTACTTGCTGAGGCTGTCCTTAACCCTGCAATCCTCCTGTCTCAGCCTCCCAAGTACTAGGATTACAGGCATGTGCCGGTCCAAAATTTTTTTTAAGAAAATAGTTTTCAGCCCGGCTTGGTGGCGCATGCTTGTAATCTCAGCATTCGGGAGGCTGAGGCCAGAGGATCGCAGTTCGCGGATAGACTCAGCTACTTAGTGAGGTCCTGCGCAACTCAGTGAGACCCTGTATCAAAAAATAAATAATAAAAAATAGGGCAGGGGGTGTAGCTTGCAGGTCAAATGCCCCTGGGTCCCAGACCCGCAAAAAAAAAAAAAAAAAAAAAAAGAAAATATTTTTCATGTGTAAATAAGAACCACATCAGATCTTGGTGGGGGGTGGGTTCTGCCTGTTTCTGCTGCCAAGTGCCATTTTTCTATGTGAATAATTGAAAATGCCGGACAGCCCCTTCGTTTTTGTACATTTGAAGTGTAGCTATGCTCATTCTCATAGCGTGAGCTGAGCGTGCATTTTAGGAGCAACTTTCAGCCTGATTTAAACAATCCCAGAACCACAGCACAAGTTCCAAGTCACATCTCTCGCCCCTCTGTCCAGCCCATTCCCAGTGCCCCTCACCCCCATCCCCATCCCCGGGAGTCCTTTCTTTCACCTTTCCACTATACTCCCTGCATGAGGTATGGAGTCTTTCCAGAAAAGCAAATACTATTATTTATTTATTTATTTATTTATTTATTTATTTATTATTTACGGTACTGGGGATGGAACCTACGGACATTCTACCTCCGAGCTACACCCTCAGACCAATTTTTTATTCTTTATTTTGAAACAGGGTCTCACTGGGTTGCAAAGGGCCTCACTAAGTAGTAGCCGAGGCTGTCCGCGAACTGTGATCCTCCTGTCTCAGCCTCCCAAATGCTGGGATTACAAGGGTGTGCCACCACGCCCGGCTAAATACTATGTTTTAAAGATCCATTTTGGTTGGCTGTAGAGAGAAAGAGAGAGAGACACCCACAGACAGCCAGAATATAATATGTAAACAGAGGACAAAACAGGCCACATTGACACAGAGTTTGAGAAGTAATAGATTGAAATGGTGACGTTAGCTGGGCACAGTGACACACACCTGTAATCCCCGTGTTTGGGAGGCTGAGACAGGAAGACCGCGCAGGTTCGAAGCCAGCCTCAGTTACTTAGTGAGGCTCTCAGCAACTTTGTGAGACCCTGTTTCCAAATAAAATATAAAATAGGTCTGGGAGTATAGCCCGGAGGTAGAAGGTCCCTGGGTTCCACCCCCAGTACCTCCCCCACATAATTATGCACATGCATAAAACAAGAAAATTGTAAGTGGAAATTAAAGAATGCAGGTTTCTTAGATACAAAGAGAGAAGAGGTTGAAGGGAAAATTAGCAGTAATGCAAAAAGCAGAGAGAAGAGGAGAACTAAGAAAAATCTGGCGGTCCTGAGATGGGAAAGAGTACTAATTTTTAAAAATCTCCACTCTTTTCTGTGGGAAAAAATACTAAAGTAATGCATGCTCATTTAGAAAGATATCAAATGTTGAAGAGATATATGCTGAGGTCAGTGAATCCCCCTCCTCCATTACCCCAAAGTAGCAGTTGGGCAAATATGTCTCCAGATATATGTGCATATAAAATATACATATGTTTCCTATATAATCACCCATGAAAGTAGCTGATCATATCTGATTAGTTGCAGACATTGGCTTACAATTCCTTTTTGCATTCTGACAAATGTGGAATCGTGCTAGACAAACTGGATTTTTTTGCAACTTATTCTTTTTCCATGAATCTAAGCTTAGACCTGTTTGCCTGTGAACACAGATCTTTTTTTGCATACAGATCATCCCTTTATAATCCTGTTAATCGTTTTGTTTTTACATACCAATGGACTCTGAAGGTCACCTCCACTTTTTCATTATGACTAAAAACGACGCAGTAGATATTCTTGAATGCATGTGTAAGGGAAGATTTACAGAAATATCATTTGGAAGACAAACTGAATAAACCCACAAATGTCAAAATTGCCTCCAAAGAATTTTTTTTTTTTAACAGGAAAAAGAACACACAGAATTGATTATTTGCCTAAGGCATGGGGTCACTGGATTTTCTCCCCTCCTTTCTCCCCTTACTGCTTTCCAATAGTATGAAAGCGCGCTTGCCTCGGCTCACGGTGGGCTGTCTTCAAAGTTCTTTATACAAAGTGAACGCTAACGACAAGGGGCATACTTATTTGAGCGCGGCTGGGTGTGAGCAGGCAGGAATAGTGCGGGGTCTTGAAGGACGCGGCACCGTCTCTCTTGGTGTCCGCAGACTGAGATGAGAATCTCTTTTGAAAGGGCGCAGACACCTGTCCATCGCTCCAGTATCATGGGAACGCGGAGATTAGGGAGGTCCTTGGGTGCAGCGCCAGGATGCGCTGAAGCCGGGTCCCGGCCCCCAGCGCCCCGTGCGCGTGCGCGGTCACTCCTGTGGGGTGCTCCTGCGGGTAGCTGTGCGCTCACTCCCAGTGGAGCCCAGAGGGTCACTGCTCCAGTGTCCAGTGTTTTTCCAAGTCTGTTTTCCAGGGGTGCCTGGGCCTGGAGGAGCCCCTGGGCCTAGTAGGCTACTTCTGGGCTCCAGTCGCTGTTTAAACCAGGCTTGGTGGTGCACACCAGTAATCCCAGTCCTTGGAAGGGTGAGGCAGGAGGATTGCAAATTCAAAGCCAGCCCCAGCAATTTAGCAAGTATTCTCAGCAACCTAGGGAGATCTTGTTTCAAAACAACAACAACAACAACAACAACAACAACAACAACAACAACGACAAGAAGCTGGGCGTTGGTGACACACGTTTGTAATCCCAGCATTTGGGAGGCTGAGACAGGAGGATCACACAGGTTTGTAGCCAGCCTCAGCTACTTTAGTGAGGCTCTCAGCAACTTAGTGAGATAAAGTATATTAAAAAATAGGTCTGGGGGTATAGCAGAGAGGTAGAAAGCCCCTGGGTTCTACTCTTCAGTACCACACACACACAAAAAAATAAAATAAAATAAAATAAAATAAAATAAAATAAAATAAAAATAGGGCTAGAGTGTAACTCAGAGGTAGAATGCCCCTGGGTTCTATTCCCAGTATGGTTAAAAAAAAAAAAGAAAAGACAAGAGCTGAGTAGTATGGCTTATAGGTAGAAAGTTCCTGGGTTCCATCTTCAGTACAAAAAAAAAAAAGTCACTGTTTGGTCAATATAGAATTTTTTTTTTTTTTTTTTTTTTTTTTTTTTTTTGGTGGTACTGGGGGTGGAACCCAGGGGCTTTCTACCTCTGGGCTATACTCCCAGACCTACTTTTTGTATTTTATTTGGAAACAGGTCTCACTAAGTTGCTGAGAGCCTCACCAAGTAGCTGAGGCTGGCTTCAAACGTGTGTGATCCTCCTGTCTCAGCCTCCCAAGCGCTGGGATTACAAGCGTGCGCCACAATGCCCAGCTTCAATATAGAATTTTGTAACAATTAAAATAAGTTGCCAACATGTAAAAACACTTGAAAAATGTCTGCTCTCTGATGTGACCGAGGCCATTGCCGGTTTCTGTTGCCAGCCTGCTTGGGAGGCATATGTCTGTGTGTCCTCTCCCCCTGGAGTCACAAAATGCCATGCTTGGAACACCTGTGAAATGAATCCTTTCCCCCTGAATATGAGGCTGTGAATTGGCCAAGGTCACCTGGTGTGTGGCAGAGCTGGGATTGGTACTTAAGCACTGAGGGACCATGGGAGTGTGATCATTTCTCTTAGTTCACCCAGCCAGACGGGAGCAGGGGCGGGGGCGGGGCAGGCCTGCAGCCCATCCTCCTGGCTGCACTGGGGCCGCCATACAACATAACCAGTGGCCAAAGATGTTGCACTTGGCTCTGACCAGGGCTCCTGGGTTTTGACCCAGCCCCTCCTCTGTCCACATCTAACAATGTCCAGAAGCCATCCCCATGCGTTTGAGCTTTTCACCTACAGGGTAAATAGAAACTGGAAAAGTAACAGCCATGCCCCTTGCCAGTCCTGAGTTCTGTTCCCAGTTTTCACTGGGGGACCAGGAAGAATCGGCGAGGTTAGCAGAGCGCCCATAGTAGCGCGGAGCTTGACTATCATAAAACACAGCGATGGGAAACAAGTTATTGGTGATAACTCTCGTGGAAAGAAAATTTCTAAAGTGGCTTCACGTTTTACTTGGGAGAAGTTCCCACCCAAGACGAAAGCCCGTAAATCAGGCGGACGCCTTGATGTTTCTCCCTGCAGGAAATAAAAGTTGGAGGCATTTATGTTAAGCGGACATATGGAATATCTATCTGCGAGTGCCCTGGCTATTCAGACATAGCTCCTTACCTCACCTGCGGTAAATGGACAGCTTACAGAAACTACTGTTTCTGTGGAAGAGGCTGAGTCTTATTTGAAATCAAGAAAGCTTAACAATACCCACTCTATATGAAATTACCACCCCATTTTAATAAGGTCCAAGATGTTTAACAGTTATTCAAGGTCTCAACAGCAAATTGGGAGCAGAAATAGAGGAGTTGGCTGTTTTTCTCCGCAGGTCTCTTGAAAAAAGTTTATTTATTCCAATCATCTCTAACAATTGTTTTCATTTGCCCTATTCACAGTTCCTCCCCAATATCCATCGCATTAAGGTGCTATTGGCGCAGGTCAAATGATTTTTTGAAAGCAGTATGTTGTACATGTGAAAGCAATTGGGCCATTGGTTGTGCCCCGGCAATTTAAATTTTCTTTTTCTTTTTCTCTGTCTTTCTCATTTAGAAAATGTGGCTTCTAGCCAGGTGCGGTGGCACACGCTTGTAATCCCAGTCCATGGAAGGCTGAGACAGGAGGATCGCAGGTTTGCAGCCAGCCTCAGCTACTTAGTGAGGCCCTTCGTAACTTTGTGAGACCCTGTTTCAAAATAAAGAATAAGCCGGGTGTGTGGGGGGGTGCATCCTTATAATCCTAGCAATTGTGAGGCTGAGACAGGAGGATCACAGGTTCGTGGCCAGCCTCAGCTACTTAATGAGGCCTCTGCAACTTAGTGAGACCCTGATTCAAAATAAAGAATAAAAAACTGGGCCAGGGTTGTACCTTGGAGGTAGAATGCCCCCGGGCTCAATCCCCAGCACTACAAAATAAAATAAGCAAAATAAGAAATAGAAAATAAAAGTAAATAGAAATAAAAAGTAAATAGAAAATAAAAATAACATGGACCTTTATTTTCCATTCTTTTGAGGGCCTTTGGTTCTTCTGGCTTGCATATGTATGTATGTATGTATGTATGCATGTATGTATGCATGTATGGTTTTAGTTAGTTTTGCTATACTAGGGATAAAATCCAAGGCCTCACACATGCTAGGCAAGTGCTGGAATACTGAGATTCACCCCAAACTCATATTCTCTTCCACAAGGTGTAGTATTTGCTCACCAGAACTGCTTCCCTTGGCCAAGAATTTTGTCTCAAGCCGGTTGCATAGGCTTGTAATCCCAGTTCTTGGGAGGCCAAGATAGGAGAATTAAGGGTTCTCGGCCAACCTCTGCCAACTTGTGAGCCCCTCAGCAACTTAGTGAGACCTTGTTAAAAAAAAAAAAGAATAAAATAGGGCTGGGGTGTAGCTTGGGGATAGAATTCCCCTGGGTTTCATCCCCAGTGTCTGTCTGTCTCTTCTCTTTTCTCACACGCATGCACACACAAACAGGAACTTTTTCTCACACATTGTACTAGTTGAAAATAGCTATGACTTTTTTTTTTTTTTTTTTTTGCAGTACTAGGGATTGAACCCAGGGGCATTCTACCTCTGATCTATATCCCCAGCCCTGTTTTTTATTCTTTATTTGGAAACAGGGTCTCACTAAGTTTCAGAGGGCCTCACCTGCGATCCTTCCTGTCTCAGCCTCCCCCAAGTACTGAGATTACAAACTTGCACCATGACACCGGCTGGCTCCCATTTTCATAAAGTGTAAAATAGGAGTTGGGAGTATAGCTTTGTGGTAGAGCACATGCTTAGTATTTATAAGGCTCTGGGTTCAAACCCCAGGCCCCCAAAATAATAAAAAATTAAAACAAAACAAAACCTGAAATAACGTAGCCTAAACAGGATTAAATTCACCTAAAAGTCTCCCTAGGGGCTCCAGGGTTGGTGTGGTGCTCCAGGATGTCATGGTGTGAGGCTGCTACCACGTAGCTGTGCCTATGTAACTCAGGATGCCAGTAAATACGCAGGACACAGCAAGGCGTGGTGGCGCACGCTTGGAATCCCAGTACTTGGGAGGCTGAGACAGGAGGATCATGGTTCGCAGCCAGCCTCAGCTACTTAGTGAGGCCCTCTGCAACTTAATGAGACCCTGTTTGAAAATAAGGAACAAACAAAAATAGGGCTGGGGGTGTAGCTTGGAGATAGAATTCCCCTTGACTCAATCCCAGTAAAACACACACACACACACACACACACACACACACACACACTCACACACACAGAGCCAGGTGTGGTGGTACACTCTTGTATCTTTTTTGTGTTTGTTTGTGTGTGTGGTACTAGGGATGGAACCCAGGGGCATTCTACCTCCGAACTACACCCCCAGCCCTATTTTTTATTCTTTATTTTGAAACAGGGTTTCACTGAGCTGCAAAGTAGCTGAGGCTGTCCTCGAACCGCAATCCTCCTGTCTCAGCCTCCCAAATGCTGGGATTACAAGCATGCGCCGCCACGCCCGTACTTGGGAGGCTGAGACAGGAGGATTGCAGGTTCTAAACCAACCTTGGCAACTTAGCGAGGCTCTCAGCAACCTAGTGAGACCCTGTTTCCAAATAAGAAGTAAAATCGAGCTGGGGGTGTAGTTTGGTGGTAAAATGCCTCTGGGTTCAATCCTCAGTGCCATAAACCAAAACAAAACAATAGACAAGACACATACAAAATAAAGACTGTGCAGGGGTTGGGGGCACAGTTCAGTGGTAGAACTTTTTTTGGGGGGGAGGAGGATTACTGGGGATTGAACCTAGTAGGGTTTACCTCTGAGCTACACTCCCCGACCTTTTTTATTTTGAAACAAGTTCTCAGTAGGTTGTCCAGGCTAGCCTGGAATCTGCAATCCTCCTGTCTCAGCCTCTCAAGTACTGGGATAAAAGGCACATCCCCAGCTGGGCATAGTGGCTTGCGCTTATAATCCCCATGCTTGGGAGGCTGAGACAGGAGGATCGCACAGGTTCGAAGCCAGCCTCAGCTACTTAGTGAGGCTCTCAGAAACTTAGTGAGACCTTGCTTCCAAATAAATTATAAAATAGGTCTGGGAGTATAGCCTGGAGGTAGAAAGCCTCTGGGTTCCACCCCCAGTACCACACACACACACACACACACACACACACACACACACACACACAGTAAAAAACAGAAAAGGGCCTGAAGGGCACAGTGGTAGTCCCACCACTGGGTTCAATCCCTACCTTCTCCCCTAACCCCTCTCCCCCCAACAGCTGTCCGTCACAATTAACTCTGTAATCCAGTTACTACTGTGGGGCCAGTAGTGATGTCTGGGCAAATTTTTTTTTTTCGGTACTGGGGACGGAACCCAGGGGCATTCTAACTCCAAGCTACACCCCCAGCCCTATTTTTGATTCTTTATTTTGAAACAGGGTTTCACTGAGTTGCAAAGGGCCTCACTAAGTAGCTGAGGCTGGCGGCCAACATGATCCTTCTGTTTCGCCTCTGGGATTACAAGCATAGGCCACCATGCCCAGCTGGGCAAATGTTATAAATTGAGTTAAAGTGTCTTTGGAGGACTTCTGGCATTTTTCTTCTCCTCTCTCCTCTCTTCTCTCTCCTCTCCTCTCCTCTTCTCTTCTCTTCTCTTCTCTTCTCTTCTCTCTCTCTCTCTCTCTCTCTCTCTCTCTCTCTCTTGCAGTACTGGGAATTTCTTTTTTTTCTCTTTTCTTTTCTTTCTTAGCTACACCCTCAGCCCTACTTTTTATTCTTTATTTCGAAATAGGGTCTCACAAAGTTGCAGAGGGCCTCACTGAGTATCTGAGGCTGGCTGGGAACCCGCGATCCTCCTGTCTCAGCCTCCAAAGTACTGGGATTACAAGTGTGTGCCATCATGCCTGATGCCTCTGGGATTTTCAACAGGAAGATTAATAATACCTAACATTTCTTTTCTTCTTCTTCTTCTTCTTCTTCTTCTTCTTCTTCTTCTTCTTCTTCTTCTTCTTCTTCTTCTTCTTCTTTTTTTTTTTTTTTGCAGTACTGGGGATGGAACCCAGAGACATTCTTCCTCTGAGTTCCATCCCCAACCTTATTTTTGATTCTTTATTTTGCAACAGGGTCCCACTGAGTGGCAAAGGGCCTCACTAGGTAGCGGAGGCTGTCCTCGAACTGCAATCCTCCTGTCTCAGCCTCCCAAATGCTGGGATTACAAGTGTGCGCCACCACGCCTGGCTAAAACCTAACACTTCTGTTGGGTTTAGGAATGAGACTGAGGAGTTTTGTTTCCCACATTTACTGTACCTTCAAGTCAGCTTTCTTCTATCTCCCCATATGCCACTGAAAACAATACACATTGGAGCCTCCTCCTCCCTTCCCTCCCTTCTTCTTTCTCTACCTTCTTTCCTTCCCTTTTTGCAATGGAGTCTCACTATGTTGCCCTGCTGGGTCTCAAGCAACCCTCCAGCCTCAGCGTCCTGAGTAGCAGGGCTACAGGGACCTGTCACCAAGCCCAAGGCCTTTCATTTCTTATGCATCTACCTTCCATAGAGTCCAAAGAAAGTACCACGTCACCAAACCTTATTTCTTCCATCAAAATAAGAAAGAGATTGGCAGGAAGAGTCCTTGCGTGGTGATTCATGGTGTCACCAGAGGCACCGAGCCGGCTGCTCCTTGGGTAACAGCTGGCTTGGAAGACCACCCACGTCTCCATGGTCTTCTCCAGTCCACCTCCTAACTGTATTCCAGCCCTCTCCCACCCATTCTCATGATAATGGATGACTGGGGCCTGACCTGGCAATACCTTGATACACAGCTCCTCCCTGGAGAACACACTATAATAAGTGGAAGAAAAATCATCACAAGTCCAAGATTAAAAGATACAATGAGACGGGCGTGGTAATCCCAGCATTCGGGAGGCTGAGACAGGAGGATTGTGGTTCATGGCCAGCTTCAGCTACTTAGGCCCTTTGCAACTTAGTGAGACCCTGCTTCAAAATAAAGAATAAAAATAGGGAAGGGGGTATAGCTTGGAGGTAGAATGCCCCTGGGTTCCATTCTCAGACCTGAAAAAGAAATAAAACCTTACTTTATTTATTTATTTATTTATTATGTATTTTTGCGGTACTGGGGATGGAACCCACGATCCCAAAGGCTGGGAGACTTGTGCACACCTACTAGAGGTGAGGCTCTAGCTTTACATCACCGCCCACTGGCATTTTTGCGTTGTTCAACCTCTTTGCATCCCAGGAACTTATGGGGCTCCCTCGGGCTCACGTCCAAGGAATTAACACACCATAGTGATAAGTGCTAACACTTATTAGGTGGGCCAGATATTACTGTGTATTCATTACTGTGGGCTAGATATTTTCCCAAGTATTTTTTAGATAATCACTCATTTTATTTTCACTGGCCCCATTTCACAGATGTGGAATCAGAGGCCTGAAGAATGTCAGGAACTCACCCAGCATCACACAGCTGGGCTTGTGAGTGGCAGAGCTGGAATCAGGAGAAAGCAGTCACCCATTATTCAGAATGGCCACTAAAGGGAGCAACAGTTGAGCCGGGCATGGTGGCACAAGCCTCTAATCCCAGTACCAGGGAGGCTGAGACAGGAAGATCGCGGGTCTGAGACCAGTCTCAGCAAAAAAAAAAAAAAAAAAAAGGGCTTGGGGGTATAAGTGGGAAGTAGAATACCCTGGGTTTAATCCCTAGTAACACACACACACACACACACACACACACACACACACACACGAGTGCATCCTAGTTTTGCTCTGTACTTATTTCTGGCATATGTTAGCTAGCGGGCAGGGAGAGGGCCATGATGGTGTAGTTCCCTGGCACTGCCAGCCCTCCCTCCAGTCACTGCTGCCCCTCACTTATGAGTGCGGTGTTGACAAAGGAGGCTCCCGGATGCAGAGTGGAATCAGGGCACGTCTAATGAGGGAGGAGTGTGCGCACAGGAACTCGCAGCCACGCAGTACTCACTGTTGGCTAGACACCGCGCTAGGCCCTTTTCATTCGACAGCTCATTAAATCTTCAAAAGGCACCAAGAGGCAGGCCTCCTGTTCTGCCCCTGATAGTTTGCACCTTAGACCTGACAGCCTGCTGCTTCGGGCTGCCCAGTCACTAGCTGCTACCTGCTGGAGCTGGGGTTCAAGGACAGGTCTGCCTAGCTTCTAAGTGCGTGCTCTGGCCAAGGCACCAGTTCTCTTTGAAGAACCAGAAATCTCGGCTGGGCAAGCTGGAGAGTGCCGCTCCCCCATCGCAGGTAGAGACTGGCTTCCGGTTCCCGAGGGCCCCTGGGATGTCTCCTTCTGAGACTCACGGCGAGGCCTCACTGCATTTCAGAATACCATCTTGCTGCTGCGCCCCTAGTGTAAAGGAAGATCTCAGGCCACATCCATAGAGAAAGAGAATTCGTGCCAATTGGAAGAAAAGTTTGTCATTTATAGCTTCCAGTTCCCCCTGGCCCATTGGTGTGGGGTCCACCTGGCCCCTTTCACGTGACCAGCTCTCCCTCTGAGGGTCATTGTGAAGCTTAAAGGGGTATGCAAGCCATGTTCTTAGAGCCAGGGCACATGGCTCTTCCTTCCTTCCTTCCTTCCTTCCTTCCTTCCTTCCTTCCTTCCCTCCTCCTCTTCCTCCTCCCCATCTCCCCTCCCCCCCTCTTCTTCTTCTTCTTCTACTTTCTCTCTCTCTCTCTCTCTCTCTCTCTCTCTCTCTCAGTACTGGGGATTGAACCCTGGAAATTCTCTGAGCTACACCCCCAGCCCTATATTTCATGCTTGCTTGCTTTTTCTTTCTTTTTCCTTCCTTCCTTTCTTCTTTTTCTTTCTCTTTTTGTGGCACTGGGGATTTAACCTAGGAGCACTCTACCTCTAAGCAACATCCTCAGTTCTGTTTTATTTTCATTTTGAAACAGGGTCTCACTAGGTTGATGAGAGTCTCACTACTTGCTGAGGCTGCCCTCGAACCTGCGATCCTCCTGTCTCAGGCTCCCAAGTACTGGGATTACAAGTACGCACCATCACACTCAGCTATGACCTTTTCATTCTGTTGCCTGTAGTGGGGAAAGGTGAGGGTTGTGAAAAAGAAAAGAAAAAAAAAAACAGTTCTAACAAAGAAAAATGGTCATTGTTTGGGAGTTAATTTGGCTCTTCAATTGCGAGGATTAAAATCAAGACTGGACCACCGCCACACGGCAAAGGCCCCACCTCTTCCTCAGCTCAGACCAGGGTAGAGCTGAATCCTAGACCCGGGTTCCTTTGGCTCTTTCTGTGACTATTTTTGTTACAGTGACCTTTCTTTCTTCTTCTAATTCTTTCCAAGAACAGTAAGGCAGACTCCAGAATAATTAGGAAAACATTCTAAAGTTGACATATTGCCAATATTGGAAGTAATGAAACAACTTTAAGTCCACTGTAATAAAAGCTTGCATTAACAGTACATTATGACATACAGACTTATAAATTGTTGCTGGCATTTTATGACTCTCTGCCTTTTCTTGGTGAGTCTTTCACTATTTCGGCTTTAAGGATGGGGCAAAGCCCTGTGTGGAGGGGCACGCCTGTGATTCTTGTACTTGGGAGACTGAGGCAGGAGGATCTCAGGTTTAAGGCCAGGGCATGATAACTGAGCAAGAACATGTTTCAAAATAAAAAATAAAAATAAAATAAAGGGCTGGGGGTGTAGCTGAGAAGTAGAACATCCTTGGGTTCAATTCCCCGGGCCACAAAAAAAAAAAAAAAAGGAAAAAAAAAAAAAGGAGAATTGGGCAAGGATTAAGAATAATTCCTAGCTGGGCGTGGTGATGCATGCTTGTAATCCCAGCATTTGGGAGGCTGAGACCGGAGGATCACGGTTCGAGGACAGCCTCAGCTACTTAGTGAGGCCCTCTGCAACTCTGGGAGACCCGGTTTCAAAATAAAGAATAAAAAATAGGGCTTTAGGTGTAGCTCAGAGGTTGAATGCCCTTGGGTTCCATCCCCAGACCCACACACACACAAAAAAAAAAAAAAAAAAAAAGAAAGAAAAGAATAAAGAAAAGAAAAAAGAGTGTGACACTTACTTTGTTATGGCTGTGTGCCCTTGGTCACATCCTCTGACCTTGGCAAATCTTCCTCAGTTGAAAACTGAGAGAGCAACTCTCTCCTCTCCTGTCCCATTGGAGACCTGAGAGGAGCAGGTGAATGCTGGACCGCTGGACCGGAAGGCCCTCCCACTCAGCCTAATAGAAGGACGGCAAGACTCAATACACAGAGACACGGACATGCTTCTAAAGTGATAATGAGGAAAATAAAGAGACAAAGGAGCCAGAGGGGGAGCGGTGTCCCCAATTGGCCACTCATTAGCTGACCCCGGGGCGGGCATTTAATCTCTTAGGTACTCAGCATCTTCATCTTCATAAAGTGGAGAGTATAATGATAGCTGCTCCTCTATTTCACAGCTTATGGTGGGACAGCTTAGCAACTGGGACAGGGGTCTAAAAATGTTACTTGAATTTGGAAGACTGTTTGACTGTTATTATTATTGGGGTGCTGGGGAACAAGCCCAGAGCCTCATGCATGCTGACCACGCTAAAGTACATTGCTTTTTAC
Source organism: Muscardinus avellanarius (assembly GCF_963383645.1). Lineage (NCBI taxonomy): Eukaryota > Metazoa > Chordata > Mammalia > Rodentia > Gliridae > Muscardinus > Muscardinus avellanarius. Next base: position 7,554,343 of record NC_137795.1, read on the forward strand.
CAATCAGAGCTCATGCCTACATCACCATATTAACACAGGCCCAAAGAAAAGTCCTAAGCGGGGCGTGATGTCACACGCTTCTAATCCCAGCATTTGGGAGGCTGAGACGGCAGGATCGGGAGGATCACAGTTCGTGGACAGCCTCAGCTATTTAGTGAGGCCCTTTGCAACTCAATGAGACCCTGTTTCAAAATAAAGAATAAAAAAATAGGGCTGGGGGTATAGCTCGGAGGTAGAATGCCCCTGGGTTCCATCCCCAGTACCGTGAAAAGAAGAAAAAGAAAGAAAGAAAGAAAGAAAGAAAGAAAGAAAGAAAGAGAAAGTCCTTGTATTGTACAGGCTGGGCTGTAGCTCAGTGGTAGAACGCTCGCCTAGTGTGCTCAAGGCCCTGAGTTCAAGCCCAGAACTGCAAAAACGATAACGACACTATCCAACCCCAACCAAGCCTGAAGAGCCCAGAGCAAGCCCAAGACACAGAATGTGGAGGTGTTGGCAGAGTTCTTTGAGTGTTAGGGATGAATATACCCACAATCCTCTGGGACCCACAGGAAGCCCATTTTGATGGCTCACCCTTCCTTGCCCGTCACTCCCAGCCCTCTTTTCCATTCTGTGCTCCAGCAGCATGGGAGAGAGGTGTCCAGGTATGGCATCCAGGTATGCAGCCTGCTCCTTCTGCACTCTGGACCTAGCAAGCCAGTGAGTCCTGTCCTAGGGATTTCTGGTTCCTTTTTGTAAGAGAAATCTCTGGGGAGGACACGTTTTCCCTCTTCTCCAGCTGTGGCAGTCCTGCATTTCCGGAGAAGCAAGATTTCTGTGCCCTTAGGCAGTGGATGAATGAGAGGGTGTGTGAGTTTTAAATTAGATAATGACGTTGTTAGGTAATAAGTACACAGAGAGATACACGGGGCTGATAAAGTGGAAAGAACAGCGGTGAGCAAGGCTGGGCAGCAGATGCAGAGTCTGCACTGGAGGTCTGAAAGAAAGGCGCTCGCCGGGCATGGTGGCACCAGCCTGCCTGTAACCCTAGCGTCCCGGAGGCTGGGACAGAACAAGGGAAGGTTCAAGGCCAGCCTCAGCAACTTAGTGAGACCCTGTTTTAAAATTTAAAAAAATAAGCTGGGCGGGCATGGTTGGCCACGCTTGTAATCCCAGCACTCAGGAGGCTGAGACCAGAGGATTGCAGTTCACGGACAGCCTCAGCTACTTAGTGAGGCCCTCTGCAACTCAGTGAGACCCTGTTGCAAAATAAAGAATAAAAAATAGGGTTGGGGTTGTAGCTCGGAGGTAGAATGCCCCTGGGTTCCAGCCCCAGACCTGAAAAAAAAAAAAAAAAAAAAAAAGGCTGAGACAGGAGGATCGCAGGTTTGGTGGAGGACAGGCTCAGCAAGTAGTGAGATTCTCATCAACCTAGCAAGACCCTGTTCTAAAATAAAAATAAAATAGGAATGGGAATGTTGCTTGAAGGTAGAATGCTCCTGGGCTCAATCCCCAGTACAATAATAAATAAATAAGTAAATAAATAAATAGGCTGGAAGGGTGTAGCTCAGTGGTAGAGTGCCCCTGGGTACAATCTCCAGTACCTAAATAAATAAATAAATAAATAAATAAATAAATAAATAAATAAGCTGGCGGGTACAGCTCAGTGGTAGAGTGCCCCTAGGTTCAATCGCTAGTACAAAAATCCAAGAAATAAAAAACAAAACAAAGTGCTCGCTTCATCAGCACATATTCTAAAATTGGAACAATACAGAGAAGATAAGCATGGCCCCTGCGCAAGGATGACACACAAATTCCTGAAGCATTCCATATTAAAAAAAAAAAAAAAAGCCAGGCATGGTGGCCCACGCTTGTAATCCCAGCATTAGGGAGGCTGAGACAGGAGGATCATGGTTCGCAGACAGTCTCAGCTACTTAGGCCCTTTGCAATTCAGTGAGCCCCTGTTTCAAAATAAAGAATAAAAAAATAAGGTTGGAGGTGTAGCTCGAAGGTAGAATGCTCCTGGGTTCCATCCCCGGTACTGCAAAAACAAACAAAACAAAGCCATCCCAGGCGGAGTCAGAGAATCAGGTAAATGGCTAAATCCCTATGGCAGAACCAGCCACCTGAAGGGCTTGTTAGAAAGCACTGTCGGGCCCACCTCAAGAGTTTCAGATTCAACAGGTCCCAGAGTGGGGCCCAAGGATTTGCCTTTGTAAGGGGGTGTCCTGGTGATGTGGGGGTCTACCCTCCTAGAACTGCATCACTGGGAATCTGAGAAGAATCGCCTCCAGGTGCCTTGTTTATAAGTAAATCCAGGACCAAGAAGGAGTTGCCCTGGAGTGGGGGGCCAGAGCAGGGTCTAGGGGCTCCCACTGTCTGGGCTTCTTGGGCCGCAGTGGGGCCCATGGGGAGGGGCGACTGAACAGGATCAGAGAAATTTATAGACACTCCCACTCCCAGGCGGCCCTCCCCCGGGCCTCAACAGGTGATGTGTGTTGGTGTGTGTGTGTGGGGGGGGGTTCTCCCACCCTCAAAGGACCAGAGAGGGAGGATTGTGTGCAGGAGCGCTGCCTCTGGTCCACACCTGCGGCTAATTACCGGTCCCCAGCAACCTCAGCTCAGGGGCCGAGACCTGGCACTCCATCCCTCCTGGGGTCCGGCTCTGCGTGCAGGTGACTTGACTCCGGTTGAGTAGACGTCGACTGCCCGGGGGGATGGAGGATTGGGGCGCCCTGGGATCCGAGCCAGGGAGAGCTTGGGACGCGCGGCGACTTCCGTCTCTGGCGGTCGGCAGTGGGGGGCGCACCGAGACAGCAGTTCGGAAGCTGCGCTTGGTCTCCGGGGCCGAGAGGGGCGGCGGATGGAGAAGGGGCCGCGGGGACAGGACGCGCGGTCAACCGGCTCCGGGGCGAGGCGGGGCAGGGATGCTCCGGGGCTGCACTAGCGAGGGCCTGCATAGGGGTGGAAGGGCTGAGACCCTGGCCAGGGAGCGCATTCTGGGCCTGGCCCCCGGCGGCCCGTCTTCTGGGGGGCGTCCTTCGGAGCCCAAGCCCCTGCTAGCCGGGGTCCCACCTCCCAAGCCCTGCCCTGGGACGCGCACCCCGCGTACTGACCCGCACACCTCTGGGCCGGGCGCACAGCCCTCTGCTGTTTACACACCCTTTCTGTTGTCACCTGCACCACCACTACCGCAGCCGCCCAGCCAATCTGCGAAAGGTGTCCCCTGCCATCGGGGTCTTTTAATCACACCCTGAGAGTCGCAGTTGGCTTCCTGGGTGTTAGGGAACGTGGTCACCCGACCTGGGGGCGCAACTCTCTAACATCGGAATCAGAATCTGGTCTTTGGGGGCTGGACGACTTGTTCCGTTTCCCGCTGCACCACGGGAGGAGCTGTACCCTGTGGCATGGTCCGAAGTTCAGTGTGTGTGTGTGTGTGTGTGTGTGTGTGTGTGTGTGTGTATTCCGGTATTCCAGAGCAGGTGAAGACTCCATAAAGATCAGTTCTCAGAAACCCCCACACAAAGCTTTTTCCATTTCAAGGCAAGGATTGTTGGTCTGGCCTGCTTCTGGAGGAGGGAGAGGGCAGGTTCTACACACACACACACACACACACACACACACACACACACACACACAGCATTTCTCAGCAGGTGAGAAAGGCCAGGCAGAAAGAGGAGGAACCCAGTCTCACAAGTAGTAACTCAGGAGCCAGAGGAAGCACTGAGGGCTTGCTAAGTTTTCACCCAACATAGACTGGGGTCCTAGGTCCCCTGGGCCAGCGAGACAGGTAGAGCAGTGAGCACTGAACCCGCTCTTTATTATTAGTGGGTGGGGCGAGCTAGGGGAAGGGGGAGGGAGTTCCTAGGTTTTGTTTGATCTTGGCTCTACCTGCTCTTGGAAAGCTTTGCCCCTGGACAAAATCTACTTAAAACAAGGCCAAGCCTGGTATCACACACCTTGCAGTTCCAGCTACTAGCTACTCAGAAGGCTGAGGCAGGAGGATTGTGAATTTGAGGGTAGCCTGGGAAACTTAGCCAGAGAAGTCATTTCAAGGGAACACACACACACACACACACACACACACACACACAAACACACACACCCCAAAGCAAAACCAAAAACTCAAAAAAAAAAAAACCCACAACAATTTCTTAAGCTGAGGGTGGTGGCACACACTTGTAATCCCAGCATTTGGGAGGCTGAGACAGGAGGATCGTGGTTTGCGGATAGCCTCAGCTACTTAGTGAGGCCCTTTGCAACTCAGTGAGACCCTCTTTCAAAATGAAAAATAAAAAAATAGGGCTAGGGGTATTGCTCAGAGGTAGAATGCCCCTGAGTTCCAACCCCAGTACAGCAATAAAGTAAAATAAAATTAATAAAAATAAAAAACCCCACTTTCTTAGCATATACAAGGCCCGAGGTTCCACCCCTAGAACCTCAAGAACAAACACAAATTGAGAACTCGCCCCACTATAGTGGAAAGAACTCTTGGTATAATATGGTCATAACCCAGCAATTCCTGATCTTCATCTCATGGGAAAGTCAGCCCAAACCAAGTCTTGCCTTTTACAGGAGAAGCCCTGGCCATGCCTTTCCTCCCCAGATACTGGACCAGGGCCTAGAGGTTTCTAGCAAAGCACGTGTTCAGGCCAGGTGACAGATGCAGGCAGGACTGGCCAGCGCCCCAGCTTTTGTCTCTTGGGCAAATCAGTCCTGAAGGGCCTTTTGACAGAGGTAGCTGCCATGTAAGGACTGATAAGGGTACCCCCAACTATGGGCCAGATCTGGTGCCTGCATGGCCACTCCAGAAGGGATGGATATAGCGTGTAGAGGAAACAGAACTGAAGGCTGCCGGATATGTGAACGGACCGTTTTGCTAGGAATCTAACATCAGCTGGGTGGTCCTGGAGAGCTCTCAGGAAGGTGGTCAGTAGTTTGTGATGGTCAGAGGAGGGCTGAGCAGTAGAATCTCCAGGAAAGGCAGTTGCAGTGACATTTCCAATATTTCTGAACTCAGGTCCCAAGTTCCCACCTTCAGACCCACCCTGCTTGGGCACAGTAGTTAGTTTCTCCTGCCCCAAATCCCAGGTGGCAGCTCCAGACTGTAGGCTCCTGCACAGTCGCCACCTCGACTGATCGTAGTCTCGCAGAGGGCTAGTCAGCTCCAGGATGTTTGCAGATTTTTTTTTTTTTTTTTTTTTTTGCGGTACTGGGGATGGAACCCAGGGGCATTCTACCTCTGAGCTACACCCCCAGCCCTATTGTTTGTTTGTTTATTTATTTTGTGTGTGTATGGTACTGGGGGTGAAACCCAGGGGCTTTTCTACCTCCAGGCTGTACTCCCAGACCTATTTTTGTACTTTATTTGGAAACAGGGTCTCATGAAGTTGCTGAGAGCCTCACTAAGTAGCTGAGGCTGGCTTCGAACCTGTGCGATCCTCCCGTCTCAGCCTCGCAAGCGCTGGGATTACAAGTGTGCGCCACCGCGCCCAGCATTGCAACTAATTTTTTTCTTTGCTCTTTTTTATGCCAAAGGGAATGGCCAGAGGTCAGTTTCTCTTCTCCTCTCCTGTGAATTATCCCTTTTCTGGAAGGAAAATGTCAGAACCCAATATCTGGAGTCTGCTTTCTTTCTGTACTGAAGAGCTGAACCCAGGGACATTCTCCATCTATGCTACACCCCTAGCCTTTTTTTTTTTTTTTAAACAGGGTCTCAGTAGGTTGCTGAGTGCTGCCTTGAACCTGCGATCCTAGAGTCTTTCTAATAGCCCAAGGTTTTGTAGGTTTTTTCTGTTTTGCTTTCCATGCTGGGGATTGAACCCAGGGCCTGACACAGGAGACAGGGCTGTACCACTAAGCTACACCTCTAGCCTTCAAGCCAGTATGGGCTTCAAGCCAGAGGGAGGGGTTTGAATCCTCTATTCATGTATGAGCGTCCTCCCTGGGTTTCAGGTTTCTCAGCTGATCATTGGGGCGACTCATACCAGCCTGTTGTTGAGGCTGGAGAGAGCTAATGCCTGTGTCATGCTTGGAACCCTGACTGTTCTTTTCCTGTGGGCCCCTAGAATAAGAAGGGGGAGAATGACAGAGAGAGACAGAGACAGAGACAGTGTGTGTGTGTGTGTGTGTGTGTGTGTGTGTGTGTGTGTGTCGGGTAAGGGCTAGTTCAGCTCTTTGGACCCCGAGCCTTTTATTCACCCAAGTGCAGTTGTGAGCAGGCAGGCAGGAGACACTGACTGGACCCCACTAAGGACCATGGCTTTGTGGGGGATTGCCAGTGTCAATATGCCTCGACGTTGCTCAAGGCTGGCATCCCTCAAGGCCAGAGAGGAGTGGACCCTGGAAGAAGGACTGAGCCTGGTCATGACACTCAGCCACACGCTAGCCTCTGAGTGGGGGCCACTGCTCACCCGCAACTGAGACAGAAATGCGCTTTGGACGATGGAAGCCCTTTTAAGGACTTTGACAGAGATTAAAGGAGAAATGGCTATCGACACGCTTTGTAATGAAAGCAAATTTCAGGACAGAGTGGTGAAGAATCTGTACCAGCTGGCTAGGGTGGGGGCTGTCCCCACCTTTGTGCGCTTGGGGGTTGGAGGCTTGCTCTGGATTGGGCCCGTCTAGTCATCAGCCTGAGGGAGGGGCAGGCATCAGCCTGGGGGCCCTGAGGGTGCCGGTCCTGCCCTGGGTCCTTGGCTTGGGCATGGCTGGGGATGTGGGGCGCCCGGCAGACACGCAGGCAGGACGGGACCAGGGAGCTGCCAGGCTGGGGCCTTAGGGAGCCCAGGCAGACGCTATTGAGGCAGAAACAGCAGGTCTGAGCATCCGCTTCCTGCCTTTCACATCAGGAGGGGTAGAGAGGATAGAGTGTCCAAGCCAGTTCAAGAAGCCTCAGGTCCCATGTGTGGGAGGTACCCGCAGCCGCTGGGCATCCACAGAAGTCTCTCCGCAGGCTGGGTGGGGGGCTGCATGGTGCACGAGGGGTGCGGGGCACTGGGTTCTGCTCCTCTGTGGAGGATGGACCTCCTGGAGGGCATCTCAAGATGCCCTGGACCTTGTCCTCCGAGGAGCTTCCAAGGGGACCTGGCAGCTGCCGCAGGAGGAGTGGGCCCCGCTGCCAGAACGCTGCAGAGACACAGTGGTGTGGGACCTCGAGGGCCACAGCCCGTGCTGCTGCTGTCCACTGTCTCAGCCTGCCAGTGACCCAAGGGCAAGCCGGGCAACGCTTATTGTTTAAAAGGAAGCTCTCTTTGTTCTTACGTTTTGCTAGAGAGAAGTAAAAGCATCATTACATTTTTTTCTGAACTTTTTTTTTTTTTTTTTTTTTTTTGCCAACACGAAACAGCCAAACCCAGGGAGTGTTCTTGAGCGGGAGGCCGGGCCCCAGGCTGGGAAGGGGCTGGGGGCCGCAGGCCAAGGAGGCCGCCCCCGCCCCGCCCCCGCCGCCGCTCCCCCTAGCGAGGTTCTCTTGGGAAACGGAGCCGTTTTAGCAGATCAGCACGTCTGGGGTCCCAAGCTGGGCTTCCCACTGCATTTAAAACAACCCGCGCATCTTATCTCCACTTCGCCTCCCGGGGTTCCTACCCACCCCCTGCCTGCCAGGCCGGCGGAAGCGGAGCAGGAGCTTTTGAAGTCCAAAGAATTTCAATCCGAGAGGAGCCGGCGGGACCTAGCTGGTCGCCCCGTGGGGGAAGGGGCTGTAGACCCCAGGGCAGGGGGAGTGGGATGCGCTGGGGGGGCCCAGGCTAGACCCCGGGGCGACTGCAGGCTCCCCTTCTCGCTTTAGGGGGGGTGCCCGAGGCTTCAGCCACCCTCGAATTTACCCTCCTTCTTTCGCTGTGTGAATAACTGTTAGGCTATCATAATCCTATCAAAATACACTTTCCAAACACACACGGTTTTCTGTGTGTGTTTGTAACAGACCAAGCGGGGGGGGGGGGCGCTCGTGTAATCCCAGTACTTGGGAGGCTGAGACAGGAGGATCACAGTTTTGCCATCAGTCTTAGCAACTTAGTGAGACCTTGTTTCACTATAAAAATACGAAATAGGGGTGGGGATATATCTCAAAGGTAGAATGTCCCTGGGTTCAGTCCCCAGCACTCTACACTGCAAACTACTGGTCTAATTCAATCCCTTCTCGTTTTCCATTAAAAACCCACCTCTCTTCATCAACGTTGAGGAAAAGGAGTTTTTAGACGGAAGCTTAGCTATTTTTTCCTTCATGCACTGGGGGTTCAGTAGCCCCTAAGGACTCAAGAAAGGAGGGCAGCTTTGAAAGGGTGGGCAGATGCCTCAAGAGGCTTGGGGTGGGGGCCAGGCTGGGAGAGAGATTTCCAAAGCTGTGGATCTCGGGCTTACAAAAGTCAGCCCCCTTGTTGAGGCTGAGCCTGTACTTGGCCCTTTCCAGGGGATGCAAGGGGTTGTCCTGCCTCATCCCTCCGCCCACCCAGGAAGGACAGTCCTTAGCACCCCTGGATCTTAAGTCCTACTTCACTTTCATCTCCAGGGAAAACCGGAGAAAAGGAGGATCAAACACAGGACATTCCCATTGAATGCAAAGCTGGAGGCAGGGCCGGGAGCCCCCCCCTCCCTCTGAGAACCAGCCCCAAAGGCTGGGAGGTGTCTGTGGCGGGGTGGTGGTGTGGTCCAGTGGGCAGGGGATCAGGTGTCAGCCCAGCCAGTGCTTAAAGGGCCCGTCAGAGGGTGGGTAGCAGGCAGTGCTAAGACACACATTTGGGGGGAAAAGAGGGGTGGGCTGGATACTGCAGGCTCTGTCTGCTAGCAGGAAAGGGCAGGGGTGTGACAGAATTTGTGAAAATCTCCAGGCAGCAAAAGGTTCTGGGGTCTGACCCCCCTCTTCCTCTCTGATTTTTGAAAGGTTTCCCCAGATTTCTGGAGCAGCCGCCCTCAGCAGATGGTAGCTTTGGAGATAGCTAAGTGGACGGACTTCCAGACCTGTCTGCCGTCCCCGGGCGGGTTAATGAACATCTTCTTATTGATCTGGGGATGAAGCAGAAAGCTGGACTGCAGAGAGAATTTCTGCCTGTCCTTGAAACCCTTTCTTCCTCTGTCAATTTCATAACCCGAGGATGAGAAATTAGGAGGGGTGAGAAAGAAAGGAGAGGAGAGGTTAAATAAATAATAATAATAATAATAAAGGACATGAGAAAACTAGGAGACTGAAGACAAAAAAATAGTGGTAAAGGATTTTCTGAGAACCTGGGGCTTTGCCTAGGAGGAGGGAGATGCAGGGGCCATCCTTTCTCTGCTGGGCTAGGCCGGCTGCTTAGGACTAGATGCTCCAGGGGAGGGGGCAGAGAAAGAGGCGCTGAGCCCAAAAGCCGCCCACCTCCTACCCTCAGCAAAGGGGAGAGAGATCGAGCCCACCTGCAAGCCCCCACACCTGCTCGGTAGGTAAGCCCAAAGGGGCCGGTTGGAAGGCATCTATCCCAGCCTCCCCCACCCCTACCTCTGTGACGGATGTTGCTTTCCGTCCCCAAAGATTTATCAGAGCCCAGGTTACTCGCTCCTTTCGAGAATTTTCAACGACTTTCCTCTCATCAGCCCCCAGCCCTGGGAACCAAAAATGGCTGTACCGGGAAGGGCCTGGGCGAGTCCACCGTGAGCCCACCCTTTGCTAGCTAGCCCCATGTCCAGTTAGGTAGGGTCCACTCCTGTCCAAAACCTCACAGAGAAGGCGAGTGTTATCTTCCAGCGGCATGGTAGGGGCCGAATTTGTGGGCGCTTCTTCACCGGAAAAGAAAAAAGGGCTGTTTCCAGGAGAATTCGTTGACTGCCAACAAATATCTTTAAATTCAGGCAAGAAAAGAAAGAAGGCCACTCTTAGAACCTCTCCCCACCCGACATACCTGAAGTTCCGGCAGGCCTGATCAAAATGGAAAGCGAATTTCTTCTAGAACAGCTACCTCGAGGTCAGGCCAGGCTGTGGAAGGCTTACGGCTATCTAACTGGGAAGGAGAATTAAAAAAAAAAAATTATCGAACATTTTGGGCCAGTAACCAATGTGGGTCTTTAAAGAAAAAAAATTAGCATAGTTCTCTCTTGCCCCGGGAGAAGAAAAATATCAAAGTTTGGTTCCCAGAGGAATGAGACAGAGCAGGGAAGGGGAAAAACAGGGAGCTAAAGCCCCCACCCCCCCAGCTCCAGCTGACACCTCGGGTCTGGGGAGAGATCATTTCTCGGTAGCTGGTACAAAGACTTGGGAGCCTTTAGCAATCGAAAGAACCGAGTCTTGTAGGAAGCCGGCCTCGGCATTCCCCAAATGCAGGTATGAATTCTCTCACCAGTTCACCAGTGTTCGATCAGGGCACCGAGTTAACGAAACAAAAGTTCAAAACACCAATAAAAGAAAAAAAAAATCCCAAGCGTATTCAAGAACCGAGTCCCTCTGCCCTGCGGCCCGCTGGCTGGCTTTCTGGGGGCTCCACTCGCCGCCCTCCGCCCCAGCCTCCCCGCGTCCCTGGATTCACGCCCTCCTCCCGCGCGGCCGCACCTGGCGCATCGCGGGGCCCTGGCCGCCGTCTGCTTTCATCTTCGCTGTGGCAGACGTTTCTATTTATCCGCTCGCGCTCGCCGAGTGGCGTCACCAGCGGTACTGTAATGACGCCTGCAGCCGGAGGGATGACAGTTTAGAAAGAGGGCCAAGGGGCTTCCTCCCAGAGGCGGCGCGGCGCAGCGGAGCGCTCGCAGCGCAAGGTGACCTGCTCCGCGCCGCCGTCCGCGCGCTCCGGCCCGGCCCGCGGGGAGCCGGGGAGAGCAGTCGGGGGGCGCCCGCCCCGCCCCCGGGAGCCCCGGGATGGAGAGCCGAAAGGACATGGTTATGTTTCTGGATGGGGGTCAGCTTGGCACTTTGGTGGGCAAGAGGGTCTCCAATTTGTCCGAAGCCGTGGGCAGCCCGCGGCCCGAACCTCCGGAGAAGATGGTGCCCCTCGGCTGCCCGAGCCCGCGAGCCGGCCGGGAGCGCGGCGGGGGAGGCCCCGAGGAGGAGCCAGTGGATGGACTGGCCGGCGGCGCGGCGGGGATGGGCGCCGAGCCCCGGGTGGCCGGCGCGGCCACGCTGGGCCCGGGACCCCCGGCGCCCTCCGCAGACAGCCTCTCTGGCCAGGGGCAACCTAGTAGCTCAGACACCGAGTCGGATTTCTATGAAGAAATCGAGGTGAGCTGCACCCCGGACTGCGCCACCGGGAACGCCGAGTACCAGCACAGCAAAGGTAGCTGCCGCGGCCGCCCCGACTTCGGCTCCCGCCAGGAGGATGATACCCCCTTTTCCCCAGGGCAGGCTGGCTGGAGGGGGGGGGCACCTGAGCCGTCTTCCTTGCTGTCTGAGCCCGGGCGGGGGTCTCCCACCGCGTTCTGACACTGTGGGGCTGAGGGCGACAGCTGAGCCTTGGGAAGGGGGGGGCGCAAGTCCCGGACTTGGGGAGGGGGTCCCAAGCCCACCCCAGCCCCAGTGTTTGGTGGGAATGCTTCAACTAGGGGGGAAGGTGCCTTCCCCGGGGTAAAAGCAGATCAAACGCGAGCCCCGGCAGTTTGTGTGGCTGGCGGGATGTGAGGCGCATCGCCTCGCGGAAGCCAGGAGTCCATAAAGGACCGTAAAATCGCCGCGGACTCCGGCGGCCCGGGTGCTGCAGCCCTCCGACCAGTTTGCACGTCGGTCAGAGGTCCAAATTACCTTGTCACTTCCCGGGCTCAGCGGCGCCAGGTCGGAAATGGTCCCAATGGCCTAATTGCCTTTGGTCTCCGGTTGCATTTGAAAAGGCAGGGACTGGGCCCTCCCCCTTCCCTTCCAAGTCCCACTTCTCCACCCAAAGGAAAAGGAGCTGCAGGGGGCTGGAGTCCCACCCTTCTCCGGGGTAGGCCCCACGGCGGGTGCTCTAAGTGAGGAAGCCCTCCCCGCCAGGGGCTACTAGTGTGGGGTAGATTGTCCGGAAGGGCGTCTCCTCTGTGCCAACAATCACCCCCCCTGAGAGGGGTAGAAAACGGGGTTGGGGGAGAGTCCATCAGCCGACACTCCTTCACACAGCTGCGGGAATGGGTAGGCAGAGCCTGGGGGGCCGACGACCACCCCTGGTCCGGGCGGCCTGCACTGGGTGGAGGGCACACTTCCCCCTCTAAGTGTCCTCGGAACAACCTAGCCTCCTCGCAACCACACCACCCAGAAACGTGCCACCGCCCAGCCCCTCCAGTGCACCAAGTTCCCGGGGTACCCACCGCCCCTCAAAGGTGGGTCTCCACTCACTTGTCTGACAGATGCGCCACCCTGCAGGAAGCTGTGGGAGGGAGCTTCTTGCCTCTGCCCCCCCGGGCGGGCGAGGAAGATGCTGGGAGCCTCGGGGCCCAGCAGGCCTTGGACCTGCGCCTCCTCAAAGCCTCCGTGTTCCCATCCCAATAGCAAGCCCCTCTCCTCCCTCCTGGAGTCCCCGGAACCCTCCGCAGAGGTAGTGACACAGGAGGCTGGGGGGGTCCCTTGCCAGCTCGCCCCGGGGGCTACGGGCCAGCTCGGCCGCGCGTTGTGTCCCTGCGGGCCCGTCTGTACCCTGGACTCTCTGCGCAGGGCCCGGCTCCGAGGCACTGGCCGACAGTCCAAGCGGCGGCGGCGAGGCCCCCAAGAGCGCGGGCGGCGGCGGCGGCGCCCAGGGCGCCCTGGCCTGCAGCGCCAGCGACCAGATGCGCCGCTACCGCACGGCCTTCACGCGGGAGCAGATCGCGCGGCTGGAGAAGGAATTCTACCGCGAGAACTACGTCTCCAGGCCCCGGAGGTGCGAGCTGGCGGCCGCCCTGAACCTGCCCGAAACCACCATCAAGGTATGCGCGGCCGGGACGCGGGAGGCGGGCGGGCGCGCACCCATTTCGCAGGGAGACCTAGCCCTGGCCCGGTCCCTGCGCGGCGCCCTGTGGGCCTGGGGGTGCGCGCAAGGTGCATCTCAGCCCAGGGTGGACAGTGCGGCCTCTAGGTTGAGTCTTGAGACCCCGGGGTGGGGGTGCCCGCGTGGCGAGGAAGCGCCCCCAGGAGAGGGGGAAGGGGCGCACTTCTGGGGAAACGCTGCCTGCCTCTCGGGCCCACGGCGGCCCCCCCCACCTGCACACTCACAGGGCACCCCGGGGTGCTGGCCACGGGGCAGAGGGGAGGAGGGACCGGCTCCCGGGCCTGCTGCGGAGCGACCGCAGCCCCAGCGTGGAGATGGGGCGCCGGACCCTCGGGCGGGCCTGGTCCCCTGCCCCGCCGCCTCCCCACGGCTCCTCTCTGCAGGTGTGGTTCCAGAACCGGCGCATGAAGGACAAGCGGCAGCGGCTGGCCATGACCTGGCCGCACCCGGCCGACCCCGCCTTCTACACCTACATGATGAGCCACGCGGCGGCCGCGGGCGGCCTGCCCTACGCCTTCCCGTCGCACCTGCCGCTGCCCTACTACTCGCCCGTGGGCCTGGGCGCCGCGTCCGCCGCCTCGGCCGCCGCCTCGCCCTTCAGCGGCCCGCTGCGGCCCCTCGACACCTTCCGCGTGCTGTCGCAGCCCTACCCGCGCCCAGAACTGCTGTGCGCCTTCCGACACCCGCCGCTCTACCCCGGGCCGGCGCACGGACTGGGCGCCTCGGCCGGCGCGCCCTGCTCCTGCCTGGCCTGCCACGGCTCGGCCAACGGGCTGGCGCCGCGGGCCGCCGCCGCCTCGGACTTCACCTGTGCCTCGACCTCCCGCTCGGACTCCTTCCTCACCTTCGCGCCCTCGGTGCTCAGCAAGGCCTCCTCGGTCGCCTTGGACCAGAGGGAAGAGGTGCCCCTCACTAGATAAGGCGTCGCCCGCGGGATGCCGGCTCCAGGATGCCCGTGGGGGACCCCGGGGACTCAGCCAGCACCCCTCCTGCCCCCGACTCTGGCGGGGAGGGGAGGCCGCGAAGGACCCGCGGGGCTCGGCTACCAGGATGGACGACCAGAAGCCGCCGGGGCCGGCAGCTTGGGGAGCACAGCTCTCCCCGACACCCACCACCCTGCCGGGGTTAAGGCCGCGGGCGCGCAGCTCAACAATACTTAGCAACAGCGACCCACATGCAGCCCTCGGTCCCCACCCCCTCCATTCCTCTCTGGGGCCCCCTCTCCCTCGCCGAGGCCGAGCCCTGGAAAGGGAAATGGCGGTCTGGTCTCTCTCGACAAAATGCTGTGTATGCAGAGCAGGTAGAGATGAATCTGCGCCAGCTCTTCCAAGGCATGGCAAGGGGGTTGTGTTTGTGGGCGACATCGTACCAACCACTTGGAGAGAGTGAGAGATGGTTTACTGGAGAAGGGGGGAGCTAGGGCCCCGTGTCGTGGGACCCAGAGTCCCTCTCACCCAGCATCTCCGTCCTAACATCCACCGGGCCCTGTATCTCCCCCCCTCTGCTTTGTGGCCTCTCAACTTGCAACCGCAGCCCCGCCCCCCCTCCCCCTCCCCTCCCGGTGTGCTTGTTGGCAGGGACTCCGCACTCGGCCCAGGGCCCCTCGGCAGCTTCTTTGAGGCCCAGCCTCTTCTCCCAGGACCCAGCACACACCCTGATTAGCAAGTGATGTGTGCGAGGAGGGTTTCTGAATGTTGAATGTATGTATAATAATGATCACCATACGGCTGGCCCTCAAGCTCAGAGCTGAGCTGTTAACAAAGCACCGGGGAAGGGCTTAGGGAGCCCGGCAGTCACCTTCCTCCCTCAGTAGCTGGTGGCAAATTAGAGGCTATTTTCCTCATTTGCCTGTTCCCCTTCACAGAACCACAACCTTTCCGACCCTTCTCTTTGCATTTGGCCTTTCACATCCTTCCAGGTTTTCTCCCAGGTTCCTGGACTTTCAGATACCAGTGAGAGACTTCTGTTCTTTTGGGGGGCTGTCTCCACCCTTCACAAGGGCTTGGGAGCTACTCCTGAACCTCACACCCACATTCATTTCTTGCAGCCAGTTTTCCAGAAAGAGGAGAACTCCCCCCCCCCATGCAAGCTTCACCCCAGCTGGGAGGGAGTGGTTCTTCCTGTGGGGAATGAATTTGGTTCGGTTCTGGATTTTCCTTTAAAGCCCAAAGAATTTGCTGTTATGATTTGTTAACCATATTGCAATAAAAGCTGGACACAATTCTCACTTTACCATTTACTTTTTCCCTTTGACTTGCAGCAGGCAACATATAGACTCTTTTTGAGTTCAGCCACCTTGGGCTGGGCAAGGAGGGAGAAAAAAATAATAAAATGCCTCACAAATGAGGCTCCTAAGTTCTTGTTGGGCAACAGCAAGCAGGCTCCAAAGAGACACCCATTACAGGGAGGTGGAGGCCGGCTTCCAGCTGCCCTGAGGGTGCTGTTCACTTAATCCTGGGAATGCTGGGGCTCTGTTGGGGCAGTTGGCCTCCAGGGTGGCCTCATCTCCTCGAGGCACATCCCTCTGATAGATGGCTTCTTTCCCAGCTGCTCCAATCCTTTGAGAAAAGGAGGCCTTGGGCTGGAGTATCCCTGTGGCCTGCCCCCACCCCTGCCCTGGAAAAGCAAGTGGAGCTGGAGCCCTGCAGAGAGCTAGGTTGTCTGCAGGTGGGGTCTTCATGTGGGGTAGATGCAGGTAGATGGGTGGGGTCCTCTTAGTCTGAATCATGCTTAGATCAGAAGTCATCTGGGGGATGGAATTTTGGGACAGTCGGGCAGGGCCAGGGCATAGGTAAAATTCAGCAGCTCCATCCTTCTCCAGCCAAGCAGGCTGCACCTGGAGTCCCGCTCAAGCAGGGAGGCCAGGGTACTTAGGAAAGCCTCGGAGGCTTGGAGGGAACGGACTCGAGAGTTCTCTGCCATCCTCCCCACTCCTGGGGCTCCAGGGCCAGCCCTCCTGCTCGGCGCGGCCCCCACCCTCCCAAGCGAAGCCTTGCACCGAAGTTTCCGGCATCGCACCCCAACCCCCCACCCCGCCCCTAGGCCGCCAGCTCCCTCCGCAGCGGAAGCTCCCAAGTCCCAAATCTCCGCAAATTCCGCGGTCGCTCCGCATCGGGCAGAGATTGCTTGCGACAGGTAAATGGGCTGCGGGTTGCCTTAATGCCAGGCGTATTTTCAGTTAATAGGGAGGGAAAATGAGGTGTCTGCAGCGATATTGGAAAGTACAAGATCGATGATCCGGCCTCGTGTCCAATCAGCAGCCTTTAATTGACTGTATTTTCTGGGTAATTGAGCCTCTCTTCCTCCAAATTGAAGTGGAAGATATAACAATGCATCTTGCCAGAAGGAATTACTCATTACTTCATAATGAAATTTCCCTTTTGCCAAGGTTTGCGGTTTGGCGCTGGCTGGGCACTTCTCACACTCGGCCCTCCCCCAGATCGAGCTCAGCCTTCCCGTCTGCACTGGGTCTCCCCATCTGGCCTGACACGCCCCATTTTGGTGGGGAGAGTGGGAGGTGACCAGGAAGGAGGCTGTCCTGCATCCCAGCCACAATCTCTACCTGTAGAAGCCTGGACCAGGCAGCAGGATCTGACCTGGTATTGGTTTTTTTTTTTCTTCCCACTTTCTGAGTGTCCTATCTGCTAGGTTCCATTTGACAGGTGTGAACATGGAGGACCCAGGGTCTCCCACAGCTAACGGTGGCAGAGACAAGGAGTTTCAGGTCCCTTCCCGTTTCTTCCTCCCTCACACTTTGGCCTCGGAGTCTGAGGTCACCCCAGGACTGACACCTTGCTCCCAACTCACATATTCCTGAGGCTCCTCAATCCTGGCCAGCCAGCTGGGCCTGGGAATGTCGTCCAGTGCCCAGACTGTGTGCCAAGCCCTGCAAGACTCAGTGCCCCGCAGCCCCAGTGCGCGCAGGGCTGGGGCCCGTCGCCTGCTTGTTAGCGTGTGATTGATTGCCTTATTAAAGCGTGTTCTTGTAAGTGTGACCAAACTGATTGCATTGCATATGTTTGGGATAATGCTCATTTTAAACAACAGGATAAAGCGGATGAGCTCGGCAGAGCCTCGAAGACGGAATGATTCCGGCCAGCAGCTTCCTAACTCTGGCATTAAATTGCCCGGTTACATAGCAAATTGCTTGGTTTTTCCATCCTTATCCCAATTTTTCCCCCCTGGCCGGTAGTTTGATCTCCCGGTAGGTCCCACCAATGGTTCCCCTACTGACTATATCAGTTCTGCACAGGCACACCCCCGGCACAGCATCTTCTGTTCCCGACAGAGGGAGAAAAGATGCAGAATGCACCCTCTCACTGGAGCCCCCAAGAGGGACATGGCCCTAGATGCTCACCCTAGCTGGGAACTTGGGGATCCCACAGTCTCATGCCCCCCATCCTTTCATGAAAGTTTAAGGGCTTCTTTTATCCCCTGACTTCTCTGCTTGGCTGCTCCCATTATTCCACACATGAGGAAACACCCGCTGCCATATGTCCCTGGGAGAGCTTGGGTGTCAGGGGGCAGTTGCCGAAGATGTCCAGATGGGTGACACTCTCCAAGTGGGAAGTGCGTCGTCTCCCTCTTCCATCACCCCAGGGTGGTAGGAGACTTAGGATTGGGGTGGGGGTTTGTAAAAGAGGTTGGGGCAAAAGAAAAGGGGGGTTTCTTTTAATTATCTCCTCCATCTCCCTATTTCCCCAACCATTCGTTTATTAGAGAGTTTCTCTTTTTCACACAGCCCCTAACAAAGAAATCCTTAGCCCTGTCAACTAGCACAAAAAGCTCAAGAATGGAGGTTCCTAAGGGAGGCCTCTGGGATATGCTGGAATTCTGATTTGTTCAAGATGATGACGGTCATCAGGACAAATCAGAAGCGATGCCACTCTTCAGGGCGTCATTTGTAAGTGCAACGGGCACAGATTCGTTCGCAGGACCCAGCTGAAACAGGTCCGGAGAAGTGACGAATGGCATCACAAATTTGCTTTTCTTCTCAGGTCTGGGGGGGGGGGTAGTAGGTACATCAGACTGAAATGAAGGTCCAGCTCCCCACTGTGACAGCTCATGAAACTCCAGAAATGTTGATCCCGTTGATCCCGAGAAAAACAAAACCAAATCCAACCACACAACGAACCCCACCATTTACAAAGCAAACAGGAATACAAAGACGCTTCCAAAAATCGCCTTCTCAGCAAGTAAGAGGGATATTCTGAGCAGGAGCGGGAGAGAGAAAGATTGCCACTTAAAAATAACACGAAAGCATTAAGTAATTATTTAAAACAAGGCTGTTTAGAAAAATATTTGTATTTATTGCAGCTGCTCAATTGGCCTCGTTAAAGCCGGCAAGCATTTAAATTGTGTTACAATCTCATTTAAATCCCGCTCAGTTCCAGCAGGCTGAAGAGCCTGAATAGACCAATCACTTCATAATGATGATGAATGAGAAATTAATTCAGATACAAGCAAGACAATTTAGGCCTTCATCTGTTTAAATAGCCTTCCAATATTATTCGCGATCGCGGGTCACAGATTGAATCAATTGTCCAATCTTGTGAAAGTCATATCCTTGCATCTTCATCGACGTTATTTATAGCGCAGCGAGGACTGCTGAAAGGTATACGCTGTTAACAGGGACAATTACTTAAAGGGAAGCGTTTATAAAATGGAAAACAAATGCCAGGCTTGATAACAAATGAGGTCAAAAGCAGCCATTCCAATCTGGCTACTGGAAGGAGCCAGAGAGGCCCCGCAGGACAAGGGGGCGCCTGGGGTCCACTTCTGTCCAGGTGAGGCCGAGCCTGGGCACCCAGGGACAGGCTCCATCCCTGCCTCTTCCCGTCCCCGCTTCTCTGGCGCTGGCTGCAGCCCAGGGAGACCAGGGACCGGGTCCCCAGGAACAGGGGCCCGTGGACGCCTGCCTGCCTGAGCCTCAGTCCGCCTTGTCCCGGGATTCCAGCCTGAGTCTGACCATCACTGTCAGGCGATGGCAGGGCTCTGCGGTCTTTGTAGGGCAGATGGGGACGTCTGGTTGCACGTAAGGGGTGCGGGGTTGCTGGTGGCTTCCAGACCCTGGGGGTTCCACCTCCTCTTAAACTGTCTGAGGGGAAGGGTCCCCATTTCCACAAGCACACTCAGCCTGGACCGGGGAGTTGCTGCAAGTCTCCTCTTTCCCTACTGGAGCATCATCAAGTTCCCCCAAGAAGAGCCCTTTTCTTTTCCCATCCCCCAGCAGCCTTCCCTAGGCATCTCAAAAGAATCCCGGTAAGGCCAGGTCCCCTTCGACTCGAGGACCCAATTCCCTCACAGTGACCCGTCACGACTCGGGTGACAGGTGCCTCTCTGAGGTGTCTGCTTCTCCCATCTCAGCCTGTAGGGAAAGACGAAGGCTGCATGTGGGGAGATGCCCGGAGATTCTGGGGCGATGGCGTGCCACATCTACACCGGCTTTGTGCGTGCATGTGCTCTTGCAGGCGGGCGCTGGGGAGATGGCCTTAGAACTGGGAAGCAGGACAGCTCGTTTGATGTGCGGAAGTTGCAGGAAGAGGGGACCCACCAAGTGGCTCCCAGTGAACAAGGAGGTAGAGGGGTCCGCTACAGCACGCAAGACTCCTCGTCGAGCCCCCCTCCTCGTTCTCCATCCCCCGCCCCCTGTATTTCTGTATTTGAAACAAAAGCCCAAGGAACGGATTCCTGGCGCTCTGAGGACCCACTCCCAGGAGCGACTTTGATGTATTGCTGTCCAATTAGTGCCTTTAATTGGTATCCTCAGGGACGGGCAGGCCCGGAGCTGGGACACAGCCTCTTCTTGCCTCTTCTGCGCACTGGAAAGGTAAAATTTATAACACACTGTAGCCACCCCTTGGGAGAGCGAAGGAGCGAGGGAGGCAGGGAAGAAGGGGGCAGCAGCTCCGTCTTGCAAAGGACACATCCTCCACCTCTGGGGTCCTGGGAAAGGAGGGCCCAGACTCTGGGGTTTGGTTCCGTTTTCTGTGCAAGAGGGTTTGGGCGACTGAGTTGCTGAGGATTATGAATTTTTTTTTTTTTTTTTTGGAAAAGCCAAGGGTTGTCTGTAGAAGTCCACCCCATGTGGTCTCCCATCTCCTTAATAATGGCTGTTTGTTAACAAGGACGAGGAGGTTAAATAATCCGGGTGGAAGATTAAACACGTCTCATCAAGGCGCTGGTAGCCCTGCCTCGGAGCAGAGACCTGCCCAGAGCTAGAGCCGCCTGGCTAGCTGGCACCAGGAGGAAGATAGAGGCTGCAGGAGGAGGAAAGCCTCTCCAGGCGCTCTGCCCTAGAGCCAGCAGAGCCCCAACTCCTGGGCTGGTTAAACAGAAAATCCAGGTAGGAGGCGGCCCGGGAGCGATGAGGCCAAAGGGTTGGAGAGGTCTGCCAGAGGTCAGGCATGGAGTCTGGTCCTGAATCAAAGGCCCCCTTTGGAGGAGGGGTGGCCGTGGGCTCCTCCGGGGCTCTCGTAGTCTCTATCCCTCAGTAGCTGTATAATATGTATTCCATTATTCTTCTGGCTTCGTTTTTTTGCTATATAAATAAAATAGACCAAAGATGGGGCTTGATACAGATGATGTTTACCGATGTATAATGTTTCTTCCAGCCCCATCTCCCAGAGGTAGGGCCCTGAGCCCCTCCTCACATGCTCCATCTCCACCCTGCAATCTTGGAGGGTTTAGTCAAGGAGGATTTTATTCCACTAATATTTGAGGGCCTGCTATGTGCCAGTCAGCGGGCAGGCTATGGGGTTTTTTCTTTGTTTCGTTTTGTTTTTGTACTAGGGATTGAACCCAGAAGCATTCTACTTCTGAGCTATGCCCCAGCCCTATTTTATTTTTTTTGAAACAGGGTCTGGCTAAGTTGCTGAGGCTGGCCTTGAACCTGAGGTCCTCCTGTCTCGCCTCCTGAATACTGGGATGACTGGCATGTGTCACCACGCCCTGCTCCAAATTAGAAGTCGCCTCCCTTTTGCTGTACTGGGGATGGAACCCAGGGGCATTCTACCTCTGAGCTACACCCCCTGCCCTATTTTTTATTCTTTATTTTGAACCAGGGTCTCACTGAGTAGTAGTAGTAGCTGAGGCTGTCCGCGAGCCCTGGTCCTCCTGTCTCAGCCTTCCAAATGCTGGGATTATAAGCGTGCACCGCCATGCCTAGCCAAATTAGAGGAAGACAAAGAAGAGAAACGAGAGGAAGGAAGAATAGGACGAGTATGTTGTGGACAGTAGAAAAAGAGTAGGGTGAAGGGTAAAGAATTCGATAAAATAAGAGCTTGGGGAGATGGCAAGGGTGTCAGTGAGGACGGCAGGGCAGAGGGAGCTCCTCGGTAGAGAGATTGTACACAGGCATTTTGGCACACACACATCTGTAATCCCAGTACTTGGAAGGCTAAGACAGGAGGATTGCTGGTTCGAGGCCAGCCTCAGCAGCTTAGCCCGACCCTCGTCAACTTAGCAAGACCCTGTTTCAACATAAAAAAATTAATTAGGGCTGGGAGTGGAGCTCAGAGGTAGAATGCCCCTGAGTTCAATGTCTAGTACCACAATATATAAATGGAGAAATAAATATATAAGAAAGAAAGAAGGAAAGGAAGGAAGGAAGGAAGGAAGAAGAAAGAAAGAAAGAAAGAAAGAAAGAAAGAAAGAAAGGAAGGAAGAAAGAAAGAAAGATTATGCAGGAGAGCAGAGAGAAGGCCCCTCTCTTCTGGGGTCCTGGTGATGTAACAATGAGCAAAAGGGTCAGGATCCCAGAATTTGACTAACAGGTCCAGGATGTATGCATCAAATATTACCAATTGCCTATTTCCATGTCCTTTCAGTATCTGGAATTTCCTCTTTAGCCAATCTGAAAACACTTTTGCTTTCAGTTTTCCACTGATCAGTGAACTCAGCCACGTGGCTGGGTTCTTCCAGCTCTGGGCTGATGGGCATCTGGCCACAAGTACTCCACCGAGCTTTCCTTACGGTCCACAGCAACCGCGGCCGCTCTCCTCTGCCGTCCCTTGGATAGTCTAGGGGACCCCTTTGTGGTTCTGAGTCGTAAGGACAGACAGCTAACACTTAATGTAGCACTTGCCACAAGGCGTTTGCCGTCCTGCACTGTCCATGCCTTGAACACTCACAATAGCCCCTTGAAGAGAGTATTGGCATCCTCGTTTTAGAGATGAGGAAAGCCCCCGTCACGCAGCCACAGGTCGGTCTCACTCCAGGGTTCACACCGTCACCCCACTACGGCTGAATTCGTGGGGTGGTGCCTTCACAGTGGCTGAGGGCAGGCGGAAAGTGTGTTTCTTCTTGAGTTGCTAGTATTCAAAAATGTGTCCTAAGCTGGGTATTGTGGCACATGCCTGTAATTCCAGGACGTGGAAGTCTGAGACAGGAGAATCACAAGCTCAAGGCTGAGATAGGAGGATAGGAGGATCACAGGTTCGAGGACAGCCTCAGCAATCTAGTGAGATGCAAAAAAAAAAAAAAAGGGCTGGGAGTATAGCTCTATCGAATATAGCTCTATAGAAACAAAATGCCCAGTACCATCACCCCCCCCCAAAAAAAAAGGGGGGTACTGAGGATTAAATCGTGGGACATCCTACCTCTGAGCTACACCCCAGACCTATTCTTTTTTTTTTTTTTTGTAGTCAAAGGCAGCTAATATAAGCCGCAGAGTTCTGATGTGTGTGTTTTTGTGTATTTGTGTGTGGGGGGGAGGGGTCTGGGGATGGAACCCAGGGGCATTCAACCTTCAAGCTATACCCTCTGCCCTATTTTTTATTCTTTATTTTGAAACAGGGTGTCACTAAATTCCGGAGGGCCTCACTAAGTAGCTGTGGCTGTCTGCAAACTGTGATCTTCCTGTCTCAGCCTCCTGAATGCTGAGATTACAAGTGTGCGCCACCACACCTGGCTCTGATGTGTATTTTTAAAATTTATTTTTGTGGCACTGAGGATTAAATCATGGGACATCCTACCTCTGAGCTACACCCCAGACCTATTCTTGTTTTTTTTGTTTTTTTTTTTTTTTTTTTTTACGGCACTGGGAGTAGAATCCAGAAGAATTCTACCTCCAAACTATACCCAGCCCTGTTTTTTTATTCTTTGTTATAATTATTTTTTTTTTTTGTGGGTGTGGGGATGGAACCCAGGAGCATTCGACCTCTGAGCTACACCCCCTGCCCTATTTTTTATTCTTTATTTTGAAACCAGGTCTCACTGAGTTGCAAAGGGCCTCACTAAGTAGCTGAGGTTGTCCGCGAACCGTGATCCTTCTGTCTCAGCCTCTAAATGCTGGGATTACAAGTGTGCGCCACCACGCCCGGCTTATTCTTTATTTTTGAAACAGGGCCTCACTGAGTTGAAAAGGACCTCACTAAGTAGCTGAGGTTGGCTGAGAAACTGTGATCTTCCTGTCTCAGCCTCCTAAGTACTGGGATTATAGGTGCGTACCACCACGCCTAGTCCTTTTTTTTTTTTTTTTTTCCTTTATAGTGCTGGAAATCGAAACCAGGGCCTTGTGTATGCTAGGCCTGTACTCTAACACCTCAGGTCTTTCTTTCTTTCTTTCTCTCTCTCTTTTCTCTCTCTCTCTCTGTCTCTGTCTCTTTCTTCTCTCTTCTTCTTCTTCTTCTTCTTCTTCTTCTTCTTCTTCTTCTCTCTCTCTCTCTCTCTCTCTCTCTCTCTCTCTCTCTCTCTCTCTCTCTCTCTCTCTCGCAGTACTGAGGATTGAACCCAAGGACATTCTACCTCTATCTCTGAGCTACAACCCTGGTCCTAATTATTTATTTATTTATTTATTTATTTTTATTTTTTTGTGGTGCTGGGGATTGAAACCAGGGGCTTTCTACCTCTGAGCTCCACCCTGACCCTATTTTTTATTCTTTATTTTGAAACCGGGTCTCACTGAGTTGCAAAGGGCCTCACTAAGTAGCTGAGGCTGGCTGAGAACCTGTGATCCTCCTGTCTCAGCCTCCCAAATGCTGGGATTACAGGTGTGCGCCACCACGCCTGGTTCCTCTATTTGTTTTGAAACAGGGCCTCACTAAGTTGCTGAGGCTGGACTTGAACCTATGATCTTCCTGTCTTAGCTTCTCAAGTACTGGGATTACAAGTGTGTGCCACCATGCCTAGCAAAGCCATATTCTTTATGTACATTTAATTTCCCTATCTTCTTTTCAAAGAAGCAGACCAAACGAACAATCATCCTTCATGACTTTCATTTCTCATTTAAAACAGTGCTTACCAATGATCCCAAATCATTGCAAATTCTAGGGAATCAGAAACACTGGTTCCAGAGCCAGGCGTGGTGGCGCACACTTGTTATTCCAGCGCTTGGGAGGCTGAGACAGGAGGATAGCACAGGTTCAAAGCCAGACTCAGTTACTTAGTGAGGCTCCCAGCAATGTAGTGAGACCCTGTTTGCAAATAAAGTATAAAACAGGGCTGGGAGTATAGCCTGGAGGTAGAAAGCCTCTGGGTTCCACCCCCAGTACCACCAAAAAAAAAACAAAAAAAACAAAACAAACAAAAAAAAACACTGGTTCCAGCTGGCGTGGTGGCACACGCTTGTAATCCCAGCATTCTGGAGGCTGAGACTGGAGGATCGTGGTTCTCGGACAGCTTCAGCTACTTAGCGAGGCCCTCCGCAACTTAGTGAAACCCTGTTTCAAAATAAAAATAAAAATTAGGGCAGGGACTGTAGTTCAGAGGTTGAATGCCCCTGGGTTCCATCCCCAGATCCATAAAAATAAAAATAAAAAATATAAAAAAGGAACACTGGTTCTGCCGTTTCTCTGCAGGGTGATTTGAGGAGGGAGGGCCCAGAGCCCTTTAAAAAACTCTGAAGGAGGCTCAGATAGGTGACCAGCGGTGTCCCTTACTCAGTAATAAAAAGGCACTGCGATATAGTGGAAAAGCTTTAGACTTTGAAACCAGGCAGGCCCGAGTTCAAATTGCCTTTTGCCATTTATTAGCCATGTGTGAAGATTAACTTCTTAATCCACAGGGTCTTCTTTGAGGGAGAATAGCTGTAGTCGTGAACGGAAAACTGATAGCAACACCGGGGACTTCCTGCCTTCTCCAAAGGCTAATTACTCACACAGCTTCAGCCTCACAACTCCCTTACCTGGAGATAAGGTAGGGAGCTTTGAAGTGGTGCCTGGCTGGGCAGGGATCCTCCCCCCTGCCGAGATGTCTGCCGAAAATCTGCTTGGAATGAGAATCTCGCAAATTGAGTCGCTAAAGTCCTGTTTGGGTCCTTTTGAAGGCTGTGTGAGATGTGGTGGTTGCTCCAGTCTCTAAAAGCCCTGGCTGATTCTACAGGGGAACTTGTTTGGTGAAAAACAATGAACCTAGCCGGTAGCCTGTGTGCCGGCCCTCAGGGAAGAGGCCAGGCCAGTGTCTGGAAGTGAAGGCATCCCTCCCTTTCTGTTTCTCAAGAGTTCAGAGATGATTTTCAGGATCTGGACCACCAGGTAAACCCAGCTCTGTTTCTGCCTTAGAAAGACCCCTTTTGCTGGGCGCGGTGGCGCACGCTTGTAATCCCCGCGCTTGGGAGGCTGAGACAGGAGGATCGCGCAGGTTCGAAGCCAGCCTCAGCTACTTAGTGAGGCTCTTAGCAACTCAGTGAGACCCTGTTTTCAAATATAAGTGAAAATAGGTCTGGGAGTATAGCCTGGAGGTAGAAAGCCTTTGGGTTCCACTCCCAGTTTGCATAGGGATGCAGGCTTCTCCTGTTTACAGCAACATAGTTCACAATCGCCAAATTATGGGGCCACCCTAGGAGCTCATCAACAGACAAATGGATCACAAAATTATGGGATATATGCACACAACGCAATTCTACTCTAAAGACCAAAATTATGGAGCCAGGCAGGAGGATCTCAGGTTCGTAGCCAGCCTCAGCTCCTTAGTGAGGCCCTCTGCGACTTAGTGACACCCTGTTTCAAAATAAAGAATAAAAAGTAGGGCTGAGGATGTAACTCTGAGGTAGAATGGCCCTGGGTTCCATCCCCAGTACTGGAAAAAAAAAAAAAAAAGGTTGAATCTTAAAACAGAAAGTTTGAGACCAGCCTCAGCAACTTAATAAGACCCTATTTTAAAATAAAAATAAAAAGGGATGGGGGTGTAGTTCAGAGGTAGAATTCCCCTGGTTTCCATCCCCAGTACTGGGGGAGGGGGGAGAAAAAATATTATGTCATTTGTAGGTAAGTGGATGTATGTAAAAAATATTATGCTGAGTGAGATTAGCCAATCACACACACACACACACACACACACACACACACACACACACACACACACAATATGAAGGGTCATATGGAGAAATTGGGATACAAGAGGGAGAAAGTCCAGGGAGTGGTGGAGGGATTCAGAGGAGAGAGAGAGGTGGGGAGAGGGGAACTGGATGAAGAGACACTGCAATTGACCCTATGTACACAAAGTTTTCAGTGCCGATCTCAGTATCACGTACGGGCAAGGAAGGAGTGGGGTGCGATGGTGCCGGAGGAGGTCGCCAAGGGCCGTGTGCGGGACCGTCTCTATCAACTTGAACTTAATTATGATGTTTGTAAACAGTGCACCGATGGGAGTATAGTTAACAAAAACCAATATGCCCAGAGCATGTTTCTTACAATAACAGAACTCTTCTCACAGAAAGAAATCTTGAGGGTTTCACAGGACCAAGCACGCGCGCACTTGTACACACACACACACACACACACACACACACACACACACACACAGAGTTCTAAAACAAAAGTTTGCTAAAACACTATTTACACTTACTCTCGTATTCTACTGGTCTCTCTTTTACTCCATTTCCTGGTGGTCCTAACACACTAAATTTCACTAGCTTTTGATGACTCCTACATCAAGAAGAGTCTACCGTATCAACAGCACTAGATCCAGTCTCCCTCCCACGCTGCCCGATGCCACCCCATGGCTGCTCCAGCTCTCCTGGACCACAGACTGGCCTGATCCCCAGAGGCATTTCAGGTCCATTGACACAATTTCTACAGTTCGGGGAAGCCCAGGAGATTCCAGACTGGACTTCCTAGCACTCTTCCCAGGCCTGGAGGATATCGATTATAAAGTCTATAGACCAGTAGCTGCAAGGGACTGAGGCCGGAGTTGTCACTGAGGGGAAACTGAGGCCAGGAGAGGGTGAGTTAGTGACTTGAAAGCAGAGAGAAATAAAGTAAAGTTGAATGCTGGTTCTCTTGTCCCGGTCTTAATCCTTTATAGCAAGTCGTGTGTGTGTGTGTGTGTGTGTGTGTGTGTGTGTGTGTGTGTGACTCAGGATTGAGCCCAGGGGAGTTCTACCTCCAAACTATTCTCCCAGCACCCATTTTTGTTATTTTGAAACAGGGTCTTACTAAGTTGCTGAGGCTGGCTGCAAAACTGAGACCCTCCTGCCTCTCAAGCCAAGGAATTCTAGGCCTCTGCTCCTACACCCACCTATGGCTCCAGCTGTAACCTAAATTCTCCAAAAATTGGTATTCTCATCTGCAAAATGGAAATAATAACCTTTCTTATTTCATTAGCTGTGGGGAAGATTAAATAAAATAATATAGCTAACCACTTAGTAAAATATCTGGTACATGGTAAATACGCATAGATGTTTGTTTTTTTAAATTTTTATTTTTTGTGGCACTGGGGGTGGAACCCAGGGGCTTTTCTACCTCCGGGCTACATTCCCAGACCTATTTTATACTTTATTTGGAAACAGGATCTCACTAAGTTGCTGACAGCCTCACTAAGTAGCTGAGGCTGGCTTCGAACCTCCTGTCTCAGCCTCCCAAGCGTGGGGATGACAAATGTGCGCCACCACGCCCGGTGTTTGTTATTTTTAATAGCTAAATTGAATTCATTTTAGAGTGATATTGAGGATGAATTTTAACCCCAACTCAGCCTAGACTTTCCTTTTTTTGAGGGAGGTACCCGAAATGGAAGCCAGGGCATTCCACCCCCAGGGCATACCCCTAGCCCTATTTCATGCTTTATGTTGAAATAGGGTCTCGATTAATCGCTGAGGCTGGCCTTAGACCTTCCGCTGTGGGACCTGGAATAGCTGATGGTCTTCATGGACCTCATTTAGTCATCTTGAACAGTGACACTCTGGCTTCCCCTACTGCATACAGAAACACTGGAATTAAAAAGAAAGATGTACAGTGGTCAAGTGTGGTATTGCACCCCTGTACTTGGGAGGCTGAGACAGGAGGGTCACAGGTTTGAGGCCAGCCTCAGCAACATAGCGAGACACTCGGCAACACAAGCAAGACCTTGTTTCAAAACAAAAATATCAAAAATGAAAAGGGCTGGGGATGTAAGCTCAAAGGTAGACCGACCCTGGGTTCAATCCTTAGTACAAAAAAAAAAAAAAAAAAAAAAAGATGGAGCCAGGATTGGGAATCATGCAATTTGGTGCTGGTGTTGGGATCAGTAATCACTCAGCTGCAGATTCTGCTGTCGGCACCGGCACCCGAGGTCTGAGGCCCTGCTGTCTGTTTTCAAGTACGTCATTCCAATCCATCTAGTTTTGCCCTTGTAGAATCAGCAGATAGATATTGGACATTTTTGGTGGGAGACAGGCGTCGCCATCCTTTCTCTTTGGCAAACAAGCAAGGTGACCCGTAGAAAAATCCTTGTGGCATCTTCAAGCTCCCAGCAGCAGAAAGTGAGAAACTTGGGGTTTGAACCCAGCTTCTCTGACTCCGTACTTCAAGCTGGCCCTTAAACCAAGGCTCACCCCAGTCACCTGGTCCTTGTTTAGAGAGCTGTTTCCGTTTAGAGAGGTTTGTAGAGTGTTCAGGTAGATTTTCACCCACACTTGGTGGTATGCAATGATTGCAAATAAAATGAAATACTAAAAGTGGTTTGAGTATCATCTCACTCACGAGAGCAAGTCACAGGTGCGCAGCTGGGCAGAGTTATGGGAGTCATAACATCTCAGCCTTGGGAGGCGGAGTCAGGAGGATCACAGTTTGGAGGCCAGATTCAGCAACCTAGGGAGGCCCTTGGCAACTTAGCAAGACCCCGTTTCAAAAGTAAAAAAAAAAAAAAAAAAAAAAATGGGCCGGGCGTGGTGGCGCACGCTTGTAATCCCAGAATTTGGGAGGCTGAGACCAGAGGATCATGGTTCACGGCCAGCCTCAGCTACTTAGTGAGGCCCCTTGCAACTCGGTGAGACCTGGTTTCAAAATAAAAGGATAAAAAATAGGGCTGGGGGTATAGCTTGGAGGTAGAATGCCCCTGGGGTCAATCCCCAGTACTGCAAAAAAAAAAAAAAAAAAGTTAAAAAAAAAAAAGAGCCGGGTGTGGAGATGCACGCTTGTAATCCCGGTACTTAGGAGGCTGAGACAGGAGGATCACAGGTTCATGGCCAGCTTCAGCTACTTAGTGAGGCCCTCTGCAACTTAGTGAGACCCTGTTTCAAAATAAAAATTTAAAAAATAGGGCTGGGGGTGTAGTTCGGAGATAGAATGCCCCTGGGTTCCATCCCTAGTACCTCAAAAAAAATAAAATAAAATAAAATAAATAGCCGGGCATGGTGGCGCACGCTTGTAATCCCCGCGCTTGGGAGGCGGAGACAGGAGGATCGCGCAGGTTCGAAGCCAGCCGCGCTGGCTTAAGAGACCCTGTTTCCAAAAATAAAATAGGTCTGGGAGTGTAGCCCGGAGGTAGAAGGGCTTCCAGGAACCCCAGTACCACCTAAATAAATAAATAAAATAAAAAGGGTGAAGGGTGTGTAGCTCAGAGGTAGAATGCCCGGATCAATCCCCGGTGCCCAACAAATAAAATAAAATAAAATAAAATAAAATAAAATAAAAGCAGGTGTTTAAGTGAAAAGAAGGGTCATGTACATGCTCTGTATTTGTGATGTCATAGAAAGACTCCTAGAAACTAGATGAGAACCTACTTTTCTACAGATTTATCTCTATTCTGCATGTTGTGTGTAATATGCCATTATAGAAGCCTTCCATTTCTGTGCTAGAACATTTTCTCTAGTATTAATGACATTTACCTCTCATCACAGGAGATAAATGTCTCCACTGGGGAGGAGTAAGATCTGTAGAACTGAGCAGACGAGAGAGAGAGAGAGAGAGAGAGAGAGAGAGAGAGAGAGAGAGAGAGAGACCGCAAATAGTTTATAATAGATACTGAAAAATCAAATTTTTGAATATGCGGGTAACATTGCTATATTAACAGACACTCACCTTTTAAATAAAAAATGTGCTTGTAACAGACCCACAGAGATGTTGTCATTATCCTTATTATTCAAAGATTTGATTTACATCAGTGCAGTGGATGAAACTGCTCGGCGATAGGTTTCCAAGATGCCGTACTTACGCACAGCACATCCCATTGATTTTCTCATTTTTAGATATTACAGTTTAAATGTTTCTCAAATGCTTTGCAGAATATTGACGATTCCAGGAGAGAAGGGTTTTATCCAGTGTGGTACCTGTGCCCTGCAACCGGGCTTCCTGAAGCGGCCATACATTTTCTGGGAGAAGCAATTAGTGTTGAGTAATTAGTTATAGAAAGTACAAAGCAGCCGGGCGTGGTGGCGCACGCTTGTGATCCCCGCGCTTGGGAGGCTGAGACAGGAGGGCCGCGCAGGTTCGAAGCCAGCCTCTGCTGCTTAGTGAGGCTCTCGGCAACTTAGTGAGACCTGTTTCCAAATAAAATATAACATAGGTCTGAGAGTGTAGCCTGGAGGTAGAAGGCCTCTGGGTTCCATCCCCAGTATATCTCTCTCTCTCTCTCCCTCTCTCTCCCTCTCTCTCTCTCTCTCTCTCTCTCTCTCTCTCTCACACACACACACACACATAAATAAAAAAGAAAGTACAAACCATCCCAACATTCCAAGATAAAGATGTTTGACAGCTAAGTGCGAATCTCTTAACATAGATGCTACATTCTGTGTAGTAATAGGGTATTTTTGTACTCAGCATTTTGATATTTCCGTGAGTATATAGATATATAGATATATAGATATTTTTTTCCAGGTCTGGGGATGGAACCCAGGGGCATTTCACCTCTGAGCTACACCCCCTGCCCTAATTTTTATTCTTTATTTTGAAACCGGGTCTCACTGAGTTGCAAAGGGCCTCACTAAATAGCTGAGGCTGTCCGTGAACCGTGATCCTCCAGTCTCAGCGTCCTGAATGCTGGGATTATAAGCGTGGGCCACTTATGCTGGGCTCACACCATTCGTGTGATGATAATGTTGCTGGCACTCAGCTTGTGGGTTTCTGATAATTCCATTTCTCAATGGCCTTTCTCTTTATGTAGATTTCTGGCTTCCCAAAGGCACATTCTTCCTAAAGTTTTGGTATTAGTGCTTAGTACCTAGGAAACCACAATTGGTATTAGGCTAACGAATTGGGCGAGTCATCAATAGGAACATTGCACGAAATCTACCTGGCTCTACGGATTCTCTATTTCCTTCGATTTTATTCTTGTATTCACAGACTCTCAAGTCCTGATAAGTACCACTTTTATTTTTATTTTGCTTTAAAAAAATCTCTAACATGTTCCCTGTGGTGTTAAGTATCATATTTGATAACCTTTCTAATTAGCATTACATTTTAAATGCTCTTAAGTGCCCTGTTACATATGTGTCCGATAGTCCATGCCAGTTTAGATATGTAATTGCTGGTATGGATTACCTGTGACCACCATTAAATAACTTGGGGGCATTAAACATGTGTAATGCCAATTAGGAAAGCGTTAAGATAATAGGGAGCGTGATGGTGATTGTACTTTGGAATTGCAGCAAAAATACGGCTACGGGACGAGGGTGAGTCTTGAGAAGTTAGTGCTGAGAAAGTGTGTGTGTGTGTGTGTGTGTGTGTGTGTGTGTGTGTGTGTGTGTGTGGTACTGGGGATAGAATCCAAGGGTTACATACCCATAATATTATTATTATTATTATTATTATTATTATTTTATTTTTTTTTGGTGGTACTGGGGTTCCTGGAAATCTTTCTACCTCCAAGCTACACTCACAAACCTATTATATATATATATATATATATATATATATATATATATATATATATATATATATTTGGAAACAGGGTCTCTTAAGCCAGCGAGGCTGGCTTTGAACCAGCGTGATCCTCCTGTCTCCACCTCCCAAGCGCAGGGATTACAAACATGCGCCACCACGCCCGGCGCCCCTAATCTTATTTTATTTTTGATACTGAAACAGAGTTTCACTAAGCTGCTGAGGCTAGCGGAGAACCTTCACCCCTCCTGTCTCAGCCTCCCAAATACTGGAATTACAAGCATGTGCCATCACACCCGGCTAAGTGAGGGGCCTTTTATGGGATTATTTATTTACTTATTTTTTGGTACTGGAGATTAAACCCAGTGCATTCTAACTCCAAGCAAAACCTTCAGCCCTTTTTATTTTTTATTTTGAAACAGGGTCTCACTAGGTTGCTGAAGCTGGCCTCAAACCTGTGCTTCTCCCATCTCAGCCTCCCAGTTACTGAGCTCACTTTCTCAGTACCCAGCTACTGAGCTCCCTGAGAGCATGCGCCCTGAATGCTTTCACTATTTCCAGCCGTTCGGAGCCCTGTGATCTATCTGGCCTCCGAGCCACATATTATTCTATTAAAATGCTATGGATTTCCCACCCTAAAAAATGATGCCTGTGTCAGAAAGACTCATGCAAGACTGTCCAACCTTCTCACAAAGATCGCTGGGCTCCACTGCTGTTCCCAGGAGTTCTTGGGATGTCAGAGAATTGTATCAGCCCAAGAGCAAGGAATATGCTGTGTTCTCTACAGGAACACGCCGTGGTTTTGAAACATTTCATGTTTGAAAGAAATGGCATTTCACTCTTCCTCAGTGATCAGAAGTAGGTTTGGTACGAGTGCTGAGGGAGGAAGCGGCTTCTTTCTTATTTTTTATTGGTGCATTGTAGTGATCCATCTTAATGGGGTACAAGATGGTGGAGGCGTACATGCACACGTCACCCAGTTAGCCCTTCCCCAGTTCCAGCCCCACTCCTCCCCCTCCCTCCTCCTCATGTTTGGCTTAGTGATTGACACTGACATGTTTGTTAAAGTACATCATGTGAGCCGGGCGTGGTGGCGCACGCTTATAATCCCAGCGCTTGGGAGGCTGAGACAGGAGGATCGCACAGGTTCGAAGCCAGCCTCAGCTACTTAGTGAGGCTCTTAGCAACTTAATGAGACCCTGTTTCCAAATAAAGTATAAAATAGGGCTGGGAGTATAGCCCGGAGGTAGAAAGCCTCTGGGTTCCACCCCCAGAACCGCCAAAATAGTAGTAGTAGTAGTAGTAGTAGTAATAATAATAATAATAATAATAATAATAATAATGTACATCTTGTGCATTAGAGAATTTCCCTCTTCCTCCTCCCATCCCCTCAGTTAGGTCGCCTTATTTGCTCATCTATAGAATCTCCTTCTTCTTCTAGAGTTCCTCCTATGACCCATTTTCTCCCTAGCTTCCGTGTATTAGGGAGAGCAACCAATTTCTTATTTTTTGTGACTGTCTAATCTCACTTATCATGATGTCCTCCAGTTCCATCCATTTCTCTGTAAATGTTGTAATTGTGTTTTTCTTCATGGCTGAGCAGGATTCCATTGTGTACACATCCCACAGTTTTGCAATCTCTTCATCTGTTGATGGACATCTTGGCTGGTTCCATGGTTTGGCAACGGTGAATTGTGCAGCTATGAACGTAGATGCGCGTGCATTAGTTTGGTGGTTTGGTTTCCGTTCTTTTGGGTAGATACCCAGAAGTGGCACTGAGGAAGCGACTTCTTGAAGTGCCATTTCAGCCGGGCATGGTGGTCTAAACCTGGAGTTGCTGTTCTTGGGAGGCTGAGACTGGAGGATGTCAGGGCCAGGGGAGGAGCAAGAACGGTAATCCGGCAGATCCGAACCTAGATCCCAAGTGACGGGAGCGCTGAGCCACACACCACAGAGCTCTGATGGTGACTTCCCTCTGTGAGAGCTTCGACCCTCACTGCGCCTCTGAGGCAGAGGAAGCCAGAGGGGCGTGTGCAGAGGGAAATCTGGGCTCCCCAAAGTAATGGGGCTGAGGAACACAGAGTGTATGCTTGCGTCCCAGAAGCAGAGGAAGAACCTAAAACTAGAAAGAAAGGTAGAATAGAAATAGATCATGGGGCCGGGAGTGGTGGTACGTGTTTGTAATCCCAGCATTTGGGAGGCGGAGACAGGAGGATCGTGGTTTGCGGCCAGCCTCAGCTACTTAGTGAGGCCCTTTGCAACTCAATGAGACCCTGTTTCAAAATAAAAATAAAGAATAAAATTTGGGCTGAGGGTGTAGCTCGGAGGTAGAATGCCCCTGGATTCCATCCCCAGTTTAAAAAAAAAAAAAAAAAAAGGAATAGATTATAGGAGATCTGGAATTTTTTTAAATTATTATTATTTTTTGAGGTACTTGGGATCAGGCAGGGTCTTGCAAATACTAGGCAAACACTCTACCATCAAGCTACAGCCCCAGCCCCAGAATTTTAAGAGTCTCGCTAAACTGCTGAGGCTGGCTTGGCTTCTGAGGTCCTCCTCTCTCGGCCTCCCGAGTACTGGGATTCCAGGCCGTGCCACCCTGCCCGGCTTGCAACTGGTTCTTTACTTACATCAATAATTTAAACTTGATCTGACCTCTCCGGGAAGTAGCTCTATTTTTCAGTTGGGGAAACTAACTTTTTAAAGGCTTTTTTTATTGTGGGCATTATGTGCCTTCTGACACAAGAGTATAAAAATCACCTGTGAAGCGTTCTTGTCAGGACGCTCGGTGTCTAGTCTCTAGGCCCTACTAACCCTTTACGCATCGGAGAACAGGGAGACATGTTGAAGGGTACCAAGACTGCAAGCCACGGAGCCCAGATCGCGGGAGTCACGGGATTTAAAACAGTTTATCTGGAGAAAATCAGACAGTTTCATACGTGCAAAAGAAGACAAATGGGACAAGCGACCCTCTGTGTATCCATCACTCAGCTTCAGCAGCAACTAGCTCTTGACTGATTTCCCTTCACCTATACCCTCAATTTTCTACCCTATTACCAATTCCCCAAACCTTAGTTATCATATTACTTTGCCCACACATATTTCAATATGTGTCTTTAAAAAATAAGGAGTCCAGCTGGGCATGGTGGCACACGCTTGTAATCCCAGCGTTTGGGAGGCTGAGATGGGAGGATCTGGGTTTTCGGCCAGCCTCCGCTACTTAGTGAGGCCCTTTGCAACTCAGTGAGACCCTGTTTCAAAATAAAGAATAAAAAATGGGGCAGGGGGTGTAGCTCAGAGGTCAGATGCCCCTGAGTGACCCAATAATAAATAAATAAATAAACAAACAAACAAATAAATAAATATTTTTAAAAAATGACTCCTAGCTGGGCGTGGTGGTGCACGGTACTTGGGAGGCTGAGACAGGAGGATCTCAGGTTCTCCGCCAGCCTCAGCTACTTAGTGAGGCCTTCCACAACTTAGACCACTCATAATATTCTTTATGTTTCAAAAATAAAGAATAAAAATAGGAATGGGGGTGTAGCTCAAAGGTAGAATTGCCCCTGGGTTCAATCCCTGGTGCCACACACCAAAAAAGGACTCCTTGCCGGGCGTGGTGGTGCACGCTTGTCATCCCCGCGCTCGGGAGGCAGAGACAGGAGGATCGCGCTGGTTCGAAGCCAGCCGCGCGCTGGCTTAGGAGACCCTGTTTCCAAATAAAAATGTAAAAACTGGGTGTCTGG
Organism: Muscardinus avellanarius; assembly: GCF_963383645.1. Lineage (NCBI taxonomy): Eukaryota > Metazoa > Chordata > Mammalia > Rodentia > Gliridae > Muscardinus > Muscardinus avellanarius. Next base: position 7,589,966 of record NC_137795.1, read on the forward strand.
GAGTGTAGCCCGCCTTGAGGTAGAAGGGCTTCCAGGAACCCCAGGACCACCAAAAAAAAAAGGAGTCCTTTTAGATACCTAGAACATCATCATCGTACATAAACGAATAACACTTCTTTACTATCATCAGATACCGGGTCATTGTTCACTTGCTTTTGCTTGTCTCAAATTAAAAATAAGTAATATATTTTGTTCTGATCACAATCCGAATCAGGCCAATACATTGAAATTGGTTGCTATGTCTCTTTAAGTTTTTTTTCATCAGAAAGTTCTCTCTCTCTTTCTCTCTCTTTCTCTCTCTCTTTCTTTCTCTCTCTCTTTTTTTCTTTCTCTCTCTCTCTCTTTCTCTCTGTGTCTCTCTCTCGGTCTCTGTCTCTGTCTCTGTCTCTCTCTCTCTCTCTCCTTCCCTCCCCTTGGGTTTTTTTTTTTTTGTTTCTTTGTTTTTGGTGGTACTAGGGATTGAACCCAGGGGTATTCGAGCTCCGAGCTATACCTCCAGCCCTTTTTATTTTTTGTTTTGAAAGAGTCTCACTAGGTTGTTGAAAATCTTGCTGAAAAACAATGGAGTTTGACCTTCAACCTAGCACTGCAGATGTGTGCCACTGTTCCAAGTAAAATTTATTTGTTGGAGAAAAAAAATCCCCCCCAGCATATGAGTGTGTGTGTGTGTGTGTGTGTGTGTGTGTGTGTGGCACTGGGGATTGAACCCAGAGGCATTCTACCTCTGAGCTAAACTCCCAGCCTGATTTTATTTCTTATTTGGATACAGGGCCTCACTAAGTAGCTGAGGCTGGTCGTGAACCTGCGATCCTCTTGTCTCAGACTCCCAAGTACCAGGATTATAGGCATGCGCCACCATGCCTGGCTCCCAGCATTTTTTATATTCTGAAATGTATAGATTTGTTTCCCTGTTTTGTACGATGTGTTCCTCAGTCATTTGATTTCTTGTAAGTTGATAATGACAATCAGTCTGATCATTGCGAGTCAGATTGCTGGTTCCAAGCGGTGTTTGTGTGTTTTCAGGATAGGGCACAGAATGCTGGCAGTCTCGGGTTTTAGAGAGTTTCTAATTTTTTTGTTTTTGGTCCCAGTGATTGAATCCAGGCGCAGTCTACCTCTGAGCTATACCCCAGCATATTTCATTTTGTTATTTTGAAATGGAATCGCACTAAGTTGCGGAGGGCCTCACTAAGTTACTGAGGCTGGTTCTTAAGTCCTCCTGTCTCAGTCTCCCAAGTACTGGAATTACAACCCTGAGCCACCAAGCCTGGCCTGGCTTTCCTTTCCTTTTATTTTATTTTCTTTCTTTTTTTCTTTGGAGTACTGGGGATGGAAGCCAGACACATTCTACTTCTGAGCTACACCCCCTGCCCTATGTTTTAGTTTTTATTTTGAAACAGGGTCTCACTGAGTTGCAGAGGGCCTCACTAAGTAGCTGAGGCTGTCCCCAAACCACAATCCTCCTGTCTCAGCCTCCAGAATGCTGGGATTAGAAGCCTGAGCCACCACACCTGACTTGAGCTTTTCTTTCCTTTTATTTTATTTTCTTTCTTTTTTTCTTTGGAGTACTGGGGATGGAAGCCAGACACATTCTACTTCTGAGCTACACCCCCTGCCCTATGTTTTAGTTTTTATTTTGAAACAGGGTCTCACTGAGTTGCAGAGGGCCTCACTAAGTAGCTGAGGCTGTCCCCAAACCACAATCCTCCTGTCTCAGCCTCCAGAATGCTGGGATTAGAAGCCTGAGCCACCACACCTGACTTGAGCTTTTCTAATTTAAGTCTCTCTCCAATCAGGATGTGGAGAATCACTGGAGTTAAAGTTGAAGGTTTAGCTGGGCGTGGTGGCGCACACTTGTAATCCCAGCACTTGAGAGGCTGAGACAGGAGGATCACACAGGTTCAAAGCCAGTCTTATCTATTTAGTGCGGCTCTCAGCAGCTTAGTGAAATCCTGTTTCCAAATAAAGCATAAAATAGGCCTGGGAGTATAGCCCGGAGGTAGAAAAGCTCCTGGGTTCCACCCCCAGTACCACAATAAATAAATAAATGAATAAATGAATAAATAAATAAATAAATAAATAAAGTTGAAGGTTTCTGGTTTCAAACCTAAGATCTGACCATCTCTTTGAAGATTAACTTGGCAGTGAAATACGGGAAGACTTGAGGAAGACAGGGGCTGGGGACAGAGAGCTGGACACTGCGGGGCAGTCAGGAGCAGGCAGCCTTGGCAATGATGCTGAGCACAGGGGCGGGGGTGTGGCTGACGGGCCGGGGATTGTTGTCTTCCTGAGAGGGAGAGGCCAACCACAGGATCAGGTAGTATTTTGGCTCCTGCAGTTATGTTCTGAATCCCAGGTGCCTGGTTATGCAGCAACCTATAGAATTTTTGTGAAACACACACACACACACACACACACACACACACACACACAAATGGGATTAAACCGAAGGCCATTCTACCTCCAAACTACATCCCCGACCCCCTTTTTTTTTTTTTTTTTTTTTTGGTGGTGCTGGGGATGGAACCCTTCTACATCCGGGCTACACTCCCAGACCTATTTTATATTTTGATTGGAAACAGGGTCTCTTAAGCCAGCGCGGCTGGCTTCGAACCTGCACGATCCTCCTGTCTCCGCCTCCCAAGCGCGGGGATTACAAGTGTGCGCCACCACGCCCGGCCACCCTTTTTTATTTTGAAACAGGGTCTCCTTAAATTGCTGAAATTGTCACTAGGTTGTTGAGGCTGGCTTCAAACCCGTGATCCTCCTGTCTCAGCCTCCCAAATACTGGTGTTAGAGGTGTTCCTCATTTTAACAACCTAAAAAAAATGGTTTATGTCTAGGCACTCTCCTTTTTTCCAAAAAGGATTTGAAATGGAAAATGTTTTATTTTATACCAGTATATGAGAGGCTGAGACAGGAGGAGAATCACAGGTTTGAAGTCAGTGCACAGTAAATCAGTGAGTCTCAGTTTCAAAATAAAAAGTAAAATAGGGTTTGGGTATAGCTTTGAGGTAGAACGCCCAGCGTCCAATCCTAAGTAATGTGCAGGCGGGCGTGTATGTGTGCACACTAAATTGAATAATCTTTTTTTTCCGACAATAGCATTACATGTGTGTTAACCCCACACTCCTTCTATCTCAGAAAGCTCCAATATAGACTCTCACCTGACAGATGGAATTCTGGAAGGAAATCTATTGCATTAGCTCCAGGTATTTCTGGTGGAAGGGGAGGGGGGGATTACTGGGCGCTGATGTTCACTGCTAACCTGTCCAGTGTTTGAATTGCTTTGAGCGTGTATTCTATTTGTTATCAGGGGATTAAAAGCCAAGCAAACAAATAAAACCCAATGAATACAGATAGGATTTAAAATAATTACAATAAATGGCAGCGTATTAAACGTTGTTTCACAACTTGCTTGTTCCTGTAATAATACATTTTGGAGGTGTAATAGTCATATGGATGTTTATAATGGTTATTATGAGTATAGTTATTAGGTAGGCGTTGCTTAGAAATTGTAATGGAGGTAAAAAATGAAAATCATACTTATTAATTGATCAGTGGTAGCTTTAAATAATTCATTGGTGTAAGTAAGTGGAATGGTGCTTGCTTCTGGGAAGTCAGAGGATCTGTCATGTGTGTGTGTGTGTGTGTGTGTGTGTGTGTGTGTGTGTGTGTGTGTGAGTGACAGGGGCATTCTACCCCCAAGCTATACCCCCAGCCCTATTTTATTTTTTATTTCAAAACAGGTTCTCACTAGGTTGCAGAGGGTCCCTCTAAGCTGTTGAGGCTGGCCTCTAACCTGATCCTTCTGTCTCAGCCTCCCAAGTACTGGAGTTACAGGTGTGCACACCGTATCTGACTCTAAGTCTTAATCCGACTTTAGATTCATCCTCACTGGAGCCGATTTCTGGATTTGGCCCAATAGGCCACCGTCTGGGGGTCCCTGAGAGACACAGACCTTTTCAGGAAAATCATTTCTATCATGGGAGAATGATACTTCTTTTTCTTTTTTTGAGAGGAATTATTTTATATTTTTATCGGGGCATTATAGTCTCACTTTATAATGTAGTTCGTAGTGAATAGTGACAAGCATGCACACGGCATGTGGCTTTTTATTGTTTTTTTTTTATTTTTTGCAGGTTTGGGGATGGACCCCAGGGGCATTCGACCTCCAAGCTACAGCCCCTGCCTTATTTTTTTATTCTTTATTTTGAAACCGGGTCTCACTGAGTTGCAGAGGGCCTCACTAAGTAGCTGAGGCTGTCCGCGAACCACGATCCTCCGGTCTCAGCCTCCCGAATGCTGGGATTACAAGCATTACGCCCGGCTCTATTTTTATTTATTTTTATCTTTTGCTTCCATAGACTAAGAGGATCTTCTTTCCAGATAATTAAAATGTCCCTCATAGAATGTCAAGGAGAAGCCGGCTGTGGTGGCGCACGCTTGCAATCACGCAGGAGGCTGAGACTGGAGGATCAAGGTTTGAGGACAGCCTCAGCTACTTGGGGAGGCCCTCCGCAACTTAGTGAGACCCTGTTTGAAAAAAAAAAAAGACTAAAAAAATAGAGCTGGGGGTGTAGCTTGGAGACACAGTGCCCCTGAGTTCCGTCCCCGGTCCCACATACACACACAAAAGAATACCAAGGAGAAGTCAGGCGCAGTGGCACACGCTGTAATCCCAGTACGGAGGCTGGCAAGTACGTGTTTTTTTTTGTTTTTGTTTTTTCATAACCCAGTGCTTCAATAAAGCTGTCTTAACTGGGCGGTGTTTCTGAGCTCTCTGGGGCCGACTCCCCTCTCTGAATTGCAGATTGTGGGATGGGCTTGGCGCGGCCTCAGCCTCAGCCGGGAGCGATCATCCTTTTTCTGCATACATATGCATATTTCCTCAAATGTGGACCCCAGACCACAATGCAATTAGATGGCTGAACTGCCAAGTTTACTTTCTGAATCTAGCGCAACTCCCTGGGCCTGACGTGCATATTAAAGCCGTCCTCGGAACGCATCCTATCAACATAGCGTCCTTCTACCTGTCACTCACGCCCCTCCCAGTAAACTTTAGTTTAAAGTCATTATTCGAAAGATGCGGTAATAGAGATAGAATTTAAATATTTAAAAAACCTGATTACCGTACAACACAAACCACCCCAGGAACTGAGTCCATGCGACCAAATCTCTGCCGTCTTGGATTTTACATAAAGCATGGTCTGTATTAGTTTTTCGGATGGAGTGTCGTTTGCTGCTATCTGCCAGGCGCGGTCAAGAGGCAGAATCCCCTAGAATAAGAGCCAGCGTATGAAGTGAGGGTGGATGGAGCACCATGCCTCTCCCAGGGTGGATGGAGCACCGTGCCTCCCCCAGGGTGGATGGAGCACCATGCCTCCCCCAGGGTGGATGGAGCACCGTGCCTCCCCCAGGGTGGATGGAGCACCGTGCCTCCCCCAGGCTCTCTTTTATCAACTGGGCCTCCCTCCCCGAGAACAGAGCCCGGGTTTTCTCTTTCCAGCTGACCATATGGCAGGCGCTTTAATGACGGATTAGCATATTCTTCCAGGAAAGCCCTCTTAGTTTAATGGGCTGGACAAAATCTGAATTTTAAAAATCTTTGCCTGCAACGTCCTGGGCTAAACAAGGCGTGGACATTTGTTTGCTCTTGCTAGTACAGGGAGGAGAAACCTTGGATCTTTCGTGACATGCTCATGGAAAGCTTCAGGCTAGCCACCTCCTCCCCAGCCCCTGTGGCTGGAGGTTTGGAGATTGGCAGGAGGGCTCCTCACTCTGCCAAGATGCTGGGCTTTAAATTATGCGTAGTCGGCCGGGCGTGGCAGCGCACGCTTGTAATCCCACCATTCAGGAGGCGGGGCCTCAGCTACTTAGTGAGGCCCTCTGCAACTCTGTGAGACCCTGTTTTAAAATAAAGAATAAAAAATAGGACTGGGGGTGTAGCTGGGAGGTAGAATGCCCCTGAGTTCCATTCCAAGTACCGTAAAAAAAAAAAAAAAAAAAAAAAAAAAAGAGAGAAAGAAAGAAAGAAAGAAAGATAGATAGATATATGTGCTTAGTCTCCCTCTGTGACTTTGAGCCTTTCTTTGTGGGGAAAAGAGACTCTGGCTGAGAGCTGATCACCTACCTGCCTCATCAAAAAGCCTTTTACCATGGGGGAATGGACTGGGCATTGAACCCAGGGGCATTCTACCTCCCAGCTACACCCCCAACCCTTTTTTGTTGTTGCTGCTGGCTTCGAACCTGCGCAATCCTCCTGTCTCCGCCCCCCAAGTGCGAGGATTACAAGCGTGCACCACCACCCCCGGCTTACTTTTTATTTTGATGCAGGGTCTCACTAAGTTTCTGAGGGCCTCACTAAATGGCGGAGGCTGGCCTTGAATCTGCAATCTTCCTGTCTCAGCCTCCCAAGTACTGGGATTCCAGGCGTGCGTCACCACACCTGGCCTTGCCTTCAATTTGCACTCCTCTTTTGCTAAAGACGTAGACTCATGAAATAAAGAAGCAACTGAGAGCAAATGTGTGCCAGCGCTGTTCTTCCATCTCCAGAGAGAACCGAATCTTTCCTGAGGTTCAGGGTTATTTTATTTCTGGCCGTGTCCTCCTGCATCTGTGTCCTAGACTAAGACCGGGACTCAGTTTGCTTGTCAGAGTCAAAGGGACTCACGTCTGAATTCTGATTGTGACCGGCCACACCTCTGATTCCAGAGCAGCTCTGCGGCATTTTGCAGAACTTTTCTCCCAACAGTTACCCTGTTAGAACCCCGGTCCGTGCAAGTCATCTTCTTAGCCCTCTTTTCTATGGGAACAAGGTCAAGGGACCGAGATGCCGGCAAATCTCTGAGGCTTAATGTGCCTAATTAACTCGCGTATGCCACGGACAGGAGCCTGCACTATTTATGGTAGAGAGAAGTAAGAAAATATCCCCCGCCCTGGGTATCAGGTGACTAACACAGTTCTGCCAACGCTTGGTTGCGGACTACGAGGCCTCTGAAGCCGGTGGTGTTAAGTGCACACCAAATATTCAACCCAGACATGGCGGGCTGGAACTATTCTGGGGCTCATAAAGCTTTCATCGGAATCAGAGGTGAAATATTTGGCTTTCTGTGTAAGTCCCATATTTCTAAAGGCCTCAGGGGCTCATTTAGTATATTCCCAGCCGGAGGTCATAAGGTTACTGCTTCGGGGTCCTGGTTTAGCGCCGCTGATGACTCGGAGCTGGAGAAGTTTCTGTGACTTGCCAGAAACCAAGACCACGCCTCTCTTGTCCATGACCTCTCCCAAACGGCCCCCCATCACCCCTAAACACAACCCCTTGTGTAGCCGGCCTTACCGAGCCTGTAAGTTCTGACCACAATCCTGCAACTTTTATTTATTTATTTATTTATTTATTTATTTATTTATTTATTTTTGTGGTACTGGGGGTGGAACCCAGAGGGTTTCTACCACCGGGCTACACTCTGAGACCTATTTTATGTTCGTATTTGGAAACAGGGTCTCACTAAGTTGCTGAGAGCCTCACTAAGTAGCTGAGGCTGGCTTCGAACCCATGCGATCCTCCTGTCTCAGCCTCCCAAGCGCGGGGATTACAAGCGTGCACCACCACGCCCGGCTAATATTTACTTTTAATTTACTTGCCGTGCTGGGAATCCAACCCAGGACCACAGACACGTGAAGTAAGTACTCAACCCTCCAGCTAGATCTCCAGCCCCAATATTTATTACTAATGGCCAATGGAAATTTTATTTTCCACTCATTGACGTCTTTGTAGGAAAGAGGGGCATTTCTGTTATCCAGCCATAGGCCTTCTCTGATGCCCACATTCTGCTCCGTCTTGGGGCGTCTCCAGGTAATTCAGATGTAATTTCTTTACCCAGGTAAATCATCGTAAACGCAAACATTGGTAATGACAGTATTATGGGAAATAACTGAGGAGTTTATTGTCTCGCTGGTTCATGAAGACTGTAAAAGAATTATTTGGATGTTGGTAATATTTGCCATTATTGACCATTGCCCGGCCTCACGCTTTACATAAATTATAGCTTTAGTCCTCTCAGCATTTCTATGAGGTTGATATTGTTGAGGGGATATTGTTGTTATCACCCTCATTTTATAGTTGTAAAAACTGGGCTCTGGGCACTTAAATAACTGGCCTAAGATCTCAAAGCTGGTAAGAATTAGTGTGGCCGTGCTCAAACCTCAGCTTGTGTGACTGCAAAGCCATGTTCTTAATGATGGCTGTGCGTGCCGCGCACATCTCTAATTGAGGAGCTTAGTGCTTATAAGGGGGTATATATATATATAGTTTTTTTGGTGGTATTGGGGATGGAACCCTTCTACCTTCTACCTCCGAGCTACACTCCCAGACATATTTTATATTTTTATTTGGAAACAGGGTTTCTTAAGCCAGCGAGGGGCTTTAAACCTGCACGATCCTCCTGTCTCCGCCTCCCAAGCACGGGGATTACAAGCGTGCACCACCACGCCCGGCTAAGGGGCTATGTGTGTGTATATATATATATATATATATATATATATATATATATATATATATATATATATTTTTTTTTTTTTTTTTTTTTTTTTTTTTGGTGTTACTGGGGGTGGAACCCAGAGGCTTTCTACCTCCAGGCTATACTCCCAGACCTTTTTAATATTTTATTTGGAAACAGGGTCTTACTAAGTTGCTGAGAGCCTCATTAAGCAGCTGAGGCTGGCTTCGAACCCGTGCGATCCTCCTGTCTCAGCCACCCAAGCGCGGGGATTACAAGCGTGTGCCACCATGCCCGGCTAAGGGGCTATATTTTTAAGTATCTGACATATGTTGATGTGTATATTAATTTTATAGCCATAGTGGTTATTAAATATCAGACTATCACTCCAGCTTCACTACTGCTCCAAGCCTGAGTGACCCCTCCTGTTCCACTGAACGGGTCACACTTACTCAAGAAGACCTCGTGTTCACCTGCCTGCTGGTAAATACTTTGGCCCTAGAAAGTCTGAGAAGACTCCTTGTGTCAGTCAGTACAGCCTTGTAACAACAGTTCAGTTGAATAAATATTTTGATAGGGTGATCGCAATTGCTAGACGGTGACAAGAGGGGAACTTGTAACAAGATGAAAATCCCAGGACGCGTCCCGAGTGGCCTCTGATTCATTGACGCAGGCCAAAGGCATGCTGCACCCAGGTGCCCCCTCTGCTGGAGCCCTCTGCAGATACCTCAGCGCCTCAGTCTTCCAATCCTTTTTATTTATTTTTTAATGAATTAATTTATTTCGGTGCTTGGGATTAAACTCAGGGTCTGAGAACACCTGAGCTACAGCCCCAGCCCTATTCTCCTTAGTAAGGAAAAGAAGAACGCCTTCTTCCATATTTTGTAGACTTGCTTTCATCTTAGTCCTCTCTCTCTGACCACTGCCTCCCCTCCCAACCCGAGCGATGTTATTGACAAGGTAATCATCTTTTTTGAATTCTTCTCCATACTTAACTGAGATCAGAATGAAGCCCTAAGCAGTTGCAGTTTCCACAGAATTTTTCTTTTTTCTTTGTTTGGTACTGGGGATTGAACCTAGGGGCATTCTATCTCTGGGCTACACTCCCAGCCCTATTCTATTTTTATTATTTATTTATTATATTATTATTATTATTATTATTATTATTATTATTTTGCGGTACTGGGGATGAAAACCAGGGACATTGTACTTCTGAGCTACACTCCCAGCCCCTATTTTTATTCTTTATTTTGGAACAGGGATTCACTGAGTTGCAAAGGGCCTCACTAAGTAGTAGCTGAGGCTGTCCTCGAACCGTGATCCTCCTGTCTCAGACTCCCAAATGCTAGGATTACCAGCATGTGCCACCATGCCCAGCTCTATTTTTTATTTTGAAACAGGGTTTCACTGAATTGCCGAGGGTCTTGCTAAATTGCTAAGACTAGCCTCAAATCTGCAACCCTCCTGTCTCAGCCTCCCAAATCCCAGGCATTTGCCACCATGCTCGGCTGGTTTCCACAATCTTTGTGGAGCTACACAATGTAAGGAGGCCCATGATCGAGGAGTGGGGTGATGAAAAGAAGAACCCATAGTGCTGCGTGAAGCAAGAGGAATCACAGACCTTCTGGAAAGAGGTAACCTTGAGCATTTTGGAGCTGTTAGGAAGACCCTGCTGGGCATTCTCATGCTCTTTGGAGGGCACTGCTAGTGAGAATTAGTGTCAGCTTCCCTGTCACTTGAACACACCCCGCACCCTCCCTGCTCACATTCTCTGCTCCGGGTGTCGTCGGTGGCACTGACTGACATTTCCAGGTGTTTCTTATGGGGGAGGCTGCGCTGTACATCGCAGAAGGATCAGAGCATCCCTGGCCTCCATCACCTGCATACCAGTAGCATCCCCGGTACTGTGACAATCAGACATGTCTTCAGACATCGCTAGGTGCCCCTGGCGGCTAAGTTGCCCTTGGTTGGAACCATTGCCATAGCTGTTCCCTGTGCCTGACATCCTCCTCCTCCTCAGGTCTGCCTGTCTACTCTCTCCATCACTTAGTGAAGCTCTGATCCCTGTGAGCCTACTCTGGCTTTTAATCCTGCACACTGTTCTCTCCTGATTTCCTTACCTGGTTTGAATCTGGGGTGTCCCTCCAAATGCTCATGTGCTGGCATGAGTCCTCCCCGTGGCCTGGTTCAGGGTGGGGCAGGGCTGGAGGACGAAGGTGATGGTGTGTGGCCTTAAGGACTGTATCTGTCCCTGGCCCCTTCCTCGCCTCTCTTTTTCCCTCTGCTTCCCACTGCCACGAGTTCAGAAGCTCACCATGATGTTTCTGTCTTGGAGCCGGCCACCCATGGATCGAACCTCTGAAACCATGAGCCCAATTGAGTCCTTCCTTCTCTACATTGTTCTTGCTTAATATTGGTCACAACAATGAAAAAAAAAACTAATATACTTCTCTTTCTTTTTTTTCTTACTTTTCTAATTTTATGACCATCTAATATATTTATTTTTCCTTATGTGTTGCACTATAGTGTAAGCTCCTTGAGGGGGCAGTTTTGTTTTCTGATACTTCCTAAACACCTGGAACATCTCGTCACACATGGTTAGAGAATAAT
>NC_137795.1:7606073-7766073 GCF_963383645.1 Muscardinus avellanarius
TCACTAAGTTGCAGAGGGTCTCACTAAGTTACTAAAGCCAACCTCCTGTCTCAGCCTCCCAAGTACTGGGATTATCAGGCTTGCACCACTGTGCCTGGCTCTGTGTGTGTGTGTGTGTGTGTGTGTGTGTGTGTGTGTGTGCGCGCGCTCACTCGCGTTACTGGGGATTGAACCCAGGAGCATTCTACATCTCAGCTACAAACCCAGCCCCATTTTATTTTATATTTTGAAACAGGGTCTTACTAAGTTGCCGAGGGGCTCATTAAGTTGCTGAGGCTGGCTTCAAACCTGCCACGCAGCACCACCATGCCTGGCTCATCTACTTTTAGGGCAGCTGAGAAAATAATGAGATAATGTGCATCAAGTGCTCACCACAGTACCTGGCACAAAGGAGAGCCTTAACAACACTGGCTTATTGTGACAATATACTCAAAATGCACAAATGCTCACTACCCTCAAAATGCACCTTTTGTTTAGTTTGTGTGGGCACCTCTTTGAGATAATAGGGTCAACAATAGGGTCAAACAAATCAGAGATCCCTCCACATACAAAGATACAGTGTGACCCAGCATTAGCTGGGTATGAGATTAGAGTTGCTTAGCAACAAGTGACTGTAAAGGCTTTGAGTTGGGACTTTCTGCTGGTACTAGGGATTGAAGTCAGGGGCATTCTACCTTTGAGCTACGTGCCAGTGCTTAGCCCTTTTTACTTCATTTATTTATTTATTTTGTTTGGAAACTGTCTGGTATGCTGCTGAGAGTCCCTCTATGTTGCTGAGGCTGTCCTTGAACCCGCCATCCTCTTGTCTCAGCCTCCCAAGGATTGGATTATGGGCATGTGTCTCACCTGGCTGGCAACTCTTACATGAGTGGATGAAAGGACTCTTAATGGACCTTCAGCCTCTTATTCCTGCTCTTCCTCCCAGCGCACACATCTCTCTGCTGGGTTGATCAAGCCCCCATTGCTCTTTAGCTACTGAATAAAACCAACAATCTTCTTTCTGGCATGAGAGACCCTCCACGCGTTTCTTCTCTCCATGCTCCTGAGCCCTCTGCCCTGGGTCAGCTGTTCTTTCCTGAGGGCTTCTTGTCTCCCCATCAGCCTTCCATCCATCCCCGCCTCACTCCCACTGCCCCAAACCCTGCCCTTTCCCTTCCTCCCTACCTTTTTTCTTTTTTCTACCTCTGAGCTATACCCCAGCCCTTTTTATTAGTTTTGTGGTACTGGGGGTTGAGCTCGGGGCATTCTACTTCCCAGCTATGACACAGGGTCTCACTAGGTTGAGGAGAGCCTCACTACTTGCAGAGGCTGTCCTCCAACCTGCGGTCCTCCTGTCTCGGCTTCCAGGCACTGGGCTTACAAGCATGCGCTACCATGCCAGGCTCCTTCTTATTCTTTAAGGCCAAGAATCAATGCCCTTTGTCTAAAAAGCTTCCCCCTGGTTTACTGAAGCATGAATACCCTTTCCCTTTCTAGTCCCCAAAGCCCGACTAGACTCTGCTTCAGTTTTATAGGACTCAGCTTTGTTCCACAGATAAAGGTAAGACTGGAAGGACTTCCTGAAAAAAAAATGGAGACTCTAAAATGTACTTCCGCTGGGCGTGGTGGCGCACGCTTGTAATCCCTGCATTTGGAGGCTGAGACAGGAGGATCGCGGTTCGCAGACAGCCTCAGCTACTACTTAGTGAGGCCCTTTGTAACTCAGTGAGACCCTGTTTCAAAATAAAGAATAAAAAATAGGGCCGAGGGTGGAGCTCAGAGGTAGAATGCCCCTGGGTTCCATCCCCAGTACTGAAAAATAAAATAAAATAAATAATAAAATAAAGTGTATTTCCAAAAAAGGAGGGAGAATTTAGAGTTCTCTGGAAATTTCTAAGAGATATGTCCTTTAGGGAATCTTTACCTGAGCTCTTGTCTGGAGATCAGTCAATGTTAGCTGCTGACTGGCCAAAGGGCCTAGATAATTAAAATCCTAGTAAATTCCTTGAGGCAGTTTTAATTCCTTGAAATTGTGCTGGGTGAAGATGCAAAGGCTGAGAAGTACAGGAGCTATCTTCACTCTCCTGAAGGAAGCAGCAGACGCAGAAGCTTCTAGAGAGGGGATTGCTGGGTGATCCATCCTTCCTCAGCACCAGGAGCGTTGTCCTGCCTCCTTCCACTGTGGTTTGGTCCTGGGATCCCTGCCCAGTTCATTTCCTTATTCTTTGTGGGAACCTTTGAGCACATCAGTTATGAATAGAAAACTGTGGAAAGAGGGAGTTATTGAATTGCTGGCACTTTTCACGTTGTGCTGGTACTGGGAAATGGCTTCAAAATGTATTTGAAACTATATTGGAAAATGACTTTGGTATTAATGTATTGGAAAATGACTTTGGCATTAATGTGTCGGTAATTAGTTTCAAAATATAAAAAGTAGTCAGGGCCTGGTTGCTGCCGGGCACTCAGGCAGCTGTTAGAATGCAGGGTTCCCTCACTAAAAGTAATTAGCAAGTATACAGAAGAGTTGGGATGTAGGGTCTTCATTTTTTTTTTTTTTTTTTGGTGGTACTGGGGGTGGAACCCAGGGGCTTTCTACCTCTGGGCTCTACTCCCAGACCTATATTATATTTTATTTGGAAACAGGTCTCACTAAGTTGCTGAGAGCCTCACTCAGTAGCTGAGGCTGGCTTTGAACCTGTGTGATCCTCCTGTCTCAGCCTCCCAAACGCGGGGACTACAAGCGTGCGCCACCACGCCCGGCAAGGGTCTTCATATTTTAAAGACAGGTTTACATAATAAATAACGTCTAGCGGATAGGCTAGAATCCTCCAAGAATGTGGGAGGAGGCCACAGGCCTCTGTCAAGAGGGCAGATACCACCGTGACCCCCGACTTTGTTAATTATTCCGGTCCTAACAAAGACCTGGGCCTACACCTGCATAGAGGCGGGAAGGCTTTGGGGCCGAGCAAGAAATCCCCATAATCATAAAAAAAAAGACCTGCATCGGAGTTAATGGGCGGGCTCACATCTATGAGTGGGCGGGCTCACATCTATGAGTGGGCGGGCTCACATCTATGAGTGGGCGGGCTCACATCTATGAGTGGGCGGGCTCACATCTATGAGTGGGCGGGCTCACATCTATGAGTGGGTGGGCTCACATCTATGAGTGGGCGGGCTCACATCTATGAATGGGCGGGCTTACACCTAACTCATAAGATGACTGGTTGAGCAAGATGAAAGATAATGTATCTTCATAAAAACTATTCTGCATCCAAAATTCCAGTAACATTTTCAAGTGACCCCCCACATCCCTCTGATGTAAGTGCTTTAATTTCTGTCCTATCTTTCTGCCTTTGTAATAATAAAATCGCTTAAGCCTACAGCAGAAGAGTTCAGGCTATTCTTTTCTAAAATAGCAAAGAGCAAGAACCCACAGCTACACACATCTCACGCCGGTAGAGTTTTGCCGTGCCACCACAACAGTGTTTGGCGCCTAGCAACGTGGCCCCGTAACAACATGTTATACGTTTAACTTCCATATCAACACGTAAGGTAGATATTCTTTTTTTCATTTTTTTTCTAAGTGTCAGAGTCTAGTATTAGAGAGGTTTAGCAGCGTATCCCAGATTCCTCAATAAGTATTGAAATGGACATTCACATTGGGGTCCCGCTCTTGGACTATTCAACTCCCCTCTCCCTCTCCCTGTTTTTTGTTTTGTTTTGTGTTGGTTTTTACAGGTGGGGGATTGAACCCACTGAGCTCTTTTTATTTTATTTTGAAACTAAGTTGCTGAGGCTGACCTCAAACCCGTGATCCTTCTGTCTCTGCCTCCCAAGTACTAGGATTACAGACATGTGCCACCATGCCCAGCTCTAAAGAATATTTTTATGAAGACAGAGTGAAAAATTGTGGAGTCGATTCAGGAAGGCTACAAGGATTTCTTTCCCAAATAACACAGTTGCTACTTAATAGATCTCTTTTTTCTCCATGGACACCTCATGCCAAATTTATATTCTGCTCTATTCAAAGGCTTTGTCTCAAAACAGAATTTTTATGATAAAAAATTTGATGCATCTAAGGTTAGCTATATGCTTAGAATAGTGATGGCCTCCCACGCCCCATTCATAACATCTGGGGAAAAGAAAATCTTAGCTAATTAGGTACCTCCATAATAAGGAAACATAATAACTTCTATCATGCAATCAAGTATGAGTGTTTGATTATAAACTGTGATCCTTCTTTGTTATGTGAGAGCAAGAATTAATTTTATTTTCAGGTCAATAGTTGGCGTGCCGAGTTAATGGGACTAAAATTTTAATATGGTGCAAAAGAGTAAATTAGACTGCTTGGGCTAGCGTCCTTTGAGTCAGACCACATTACCATTGCCTAGTAGGAGAAATCACGGCAGCCTGGAGCGCTGGGGTTTTCTGGATGGTAGAGATCAAGCCTTCTGCAAAATCACAATGGGGTTTTGGACAAATGCTTTCACCTCTTAGACCCATCTCATAAAATCAGTGTGGTTCTGAAATGTGTTTTCTCAAGGGGTCTAATACATATCTGCTTTCTGCTGGAAGGCCTGAGCCAGTAATGGTTACAATCAATAAGAAGGTCTTTCATCAGTAGAGTTTTATAATCGTGGCTTTAAGAGTCCCCGAATATGAGATAAACTCAGTTAAGTTTTATTGGTAATTTACCAGACACAGTTCATGAAGTCTACTCAGAGAAGTTCAGAATCTATGTTCATCTGCAGCCACTGAACGGCTCCAGAGATTGCTGATGACCAAACCCATTTCCACCTGGACCAACCCCTGAGGATGCCAGACCACACAGCAAGCTCCTATGGGCCCGGGCCTCAGCTCTCCCAGGAATACTGGCCAATGGAGGTGTTTAACCCAGCTCCATCCCCCGTCTTTACCCATCTTCCCTCTAAAACCTACATTCAAGGGCTCATCATTTATTTATTTTATTTAGTTATTTTTATTCTTTGCTCTACCCAGGGTTGAACTCAGGGGCATTCTACCTCTGCGCTACACTCCCATCCCTGTTTTTTTTTTTTTTTTTAAAAACTCTTTTGAGCCAGGTGTGTTGGTGCATGCTTGTAATCCCAGCATTTGGGAGGCTGAGACTGGAGGATCGCGGTTTGCGGACAGCCTCAGCTACTTAGTGAGGCCCTCTGCAACTTAGTGAGACCCTGTCTCAAAAATAAAGAATAAAAAATAGGGCAGGGAGTGTAGCTCGAGGGTCAAATGCCCCTTGGTTCCATCCCCAGACCTGCAAAACAACAACAACAACAACAACAACAACAACAACAACAAAAACCTCTTTTATTTTGAAACAGGGTCTCACTAAGTTTCGGAGAGCCTCACTAAGTAGCTGAGGCTGGCTGTGAACCCTCCTCCTATCTCAGTCTCTCAGGTACTGGAATTACAAGCGTGCACCACCAGCAGGACCCATCTTTTAAAGGATTAGTCCCCAGCTTGGCGCTACTTGTAGATGGTGGAAACCTGAGATGGGGCCTGATGGGAGGTTTTAGGTGAATAGGGGTGTACCCTTGCAGGGGACTGTGGGACGCCAGTCTCTTCCTCTTTCTTTCGCTTCCTGGCCATGAGATGAATGGGTTTCCTCTGTCACATTCTCCTACCAGTATGTGCTGACGCGCCACAAACCCAAAAGCAATGGAGCTAACCACATGAACTGAAACCTCCCAAACTGCAAGCCCAAAGAGACCTTTTCTCTTTTTAAGTTTATTATCTCAGATATTTTGTTACAGTAATGAGAAGCGCGCGCGCACACACACACACACACACACACACACACACACACAACCAGTTGCCTCTTGTAAACAGGAGATATTCCAGAAGAGGACTAAATTCTAACCCTCTTCATAAAGCTTAAGAAGAATCATAAAGCCAGGTGTGGTGGCACAAGCCTGTAATTCCAGTACTTGGGAGGCTGAGACAGAAGGATCACAGATTTGAGACCAGACTCAGCGAGACCTTTAGTGAGACCCTGTTTTAACATAAAAAATAAAAAGGGCTGGGGTATAGCTCAGAGAAAGAATGCCCCTGGGTTCAATCCCCAGTACAAATAGATATATAAATAAATAAAATATTTTTGCTTTAGATCTATTATTTCACTTATGTCTTACCATCAGTCTTTTATACCCAGTCTTCCTATCTCTAACTAGTCAATATAACTAATATTCTCTGTCCCAACTATATAAAACTTCTTTTATGCCTTTTTATTTAGCTTAATTTCTACCCTAATATTTACTCACTCTGGTTATCTCAATAATAATTATCTCAAGCTGGGCGTGGTGGTGCATGCTTGTAATCCCTGCGCTTGGGAGGCAGAAACAGGAAGATCGTGCAGGTTCTGGCTTAAGAGACCCTGTTTCCAAATAAAAATATAAAATAGGTCTGGGAGTGTAGCCTGGAGGTAGAAGGGCTCCCAAAACCCCAGTACCACCAAAAAAATAAAAAAATAAAAAATTATATTATAAAAACAAGCAGAAAAAGAAAAATCATTTAATAATTTTTGTTTACATTTTCAAATTTTCAACACTGATCATGTAATATTTTTATAATAATAAAAAAGTTCTTTTTTTAAAATTTGGTCCTGGAAATTGAACATAGGGGTATTCTACCTCTGAGCAACATCCCAGCCCTTTTATATTTTTTATTTTGAAACAGGATCTTGCTAAATGCTCAGGGTGGTCTTGATCCTGTGATCCTCCTGTCTCAGCCTCCCAAGCATTGGCTTTACTGATGTATACCACTGCACCCAGCTTAAGAAGTGTTACTGTTTGTTTGTTTATTTATTTATTTATTATTTATTTGCGGTACTAGGGATTGAACCCAGGGGCATTCTAACTTCAAGATACACCCCCCAGTCCTATATTTTATTCTTTTATTTTGAGACAGGGTCTCACTAAGTTGTGGAGGGCCTCACTAAGTAGCTGAGGCTGGCTGAGAACCTGTGATCCTCCTGTTTCAGCCTCCCAAGTACTGGGATTACAAGCGTGCGCCACCACGTCTGGCAAAAAGGCAAAAAAAAAAAAAGTTATTATGTTTAATGTTTAGAAAGTTCAAAAAGATATGCCCCCAAATGTTAATAGTTTTTCCCCTTTCGCTATTAAACAGCCTTTTTTCCTGTTATCGCTGTTACTCATACCATCAATGACTGTTTCCTTTGAGAAAATTCCTAGAAGCAGAATTTGTTTGGTCACCTCTTTTTCCTCGGATGCTCTTTGCCAGGGCTTGAGTGGTTGTTTCTCTCCATAATTCATGTTGAAACTTAATTCCAAACACATCAGTATTAAGAGGCGGGGCTTTGGGGGCTGATCGCATCCCGAGGGAGAGGCGCTGGTGGACAGAATTGCCATCTTATGAAGGTGCTGGAGAGCCCCCCACTTTTTTGAGATGCTAGGGACTGAACCCAGAGACATTCTACCTCCGAGCTATATCTCCAGCCCATTTTTATTTTAAAACAGGACCTCACTAAGTTGCGGAAGGTTTTGCCAAATTGCTGAGGCTGGCCTCAAACCTGTGATCCTCCTGTCTCAGCCTTCCATGTACTGGGATTACAGGTTTGTGCCACTAAACCCAGCAACTAGGCCTCCTTTGCTCTTCTGTCTCTTCTGCCTTGTGGGAACACGTGCTCTCCCCACCCCACCTCCCTGAAGCAGTGTAAAGAGGCGCCCTGGCAGCAGAGAGGATTTTTCCTCATCAAACACCAGCCAACCAGTACCTCCATGTTGGTCTTGCCAGGCTCCAGAACTGTGAGATACAAGTTTCTACTAAACTATATAAATTCCCCAGTCTCAGGTATTTTGTTATAGAGACAAGAATAGACATGTTCGCCCCTTTTAAGGCTTTACAGTCCTAGTGGAAGCCCAAAGTCGGGGACGGTGTTGTTCGATGCACCATCACGCGGACCCGACAGGGAATTGTACGGCATTATCGGAGGAGCACAGGTCTGGGTTGGGTACTGAGGATCATGGAAACTTGGGTCAAGCTTTGTACTCGGGTACAAACCGTACCCATGTTAATCCACGTAAAGCCATGACAACCCAGGGTCAGCAGAGGTACCTTATTGTGGATGCCGGAATCCATTATCCAAAATCCAAATTTTTTTCTGAGCTTTGACTCTTTTACCCAAGCTTTTTCTTGGGTTCTTCTCTTCAGCTCAACTTTCTTGCTGTGTTTTGAGTTTTGGTGTCACCTTCGGCTTCGGCTGCCCTGTAACTGGTGCCGGTTTTATAGTGCACCCTCTAAGGGGCCCTATCCACTGGCGTTTGTGAGCTGCTTACTGTGGTGGGAACGGAGAACTCTGAGACAGGGATGCTCTTTAGAAACGATGGAGATGGACGCTGTGCAGCTAAAACAATGGATGTCACCTGCTAGTAGCCATCTGTGAGGATGCTTATTGGATTTTTTTTTTTTTTGTTAGTCCTGAGATTTCACTGATACCAGGGACTCGTAGGTAAATGACGCTCGATAGCTTTTCATTGTACACTACATTCTAATGACATGACCCTCGAATGGCTGCTTCTTCATCTTATTCTTGGGAGAACTTATTGCATCTTCCTGGCTCCACATACTTGGCTCTCTTCTGAACTTCTAAAGATGCTCTCCTACAGAACATGATTTTGCACCAGGGTGGCCGCGAGACAGGGCTGGCCTAGAGGCCGAGGGTCTGGGAACCGGGCCAGCCTGGTGGGTTAAGGAGGAGCATGATGGGAGGGGAAGAGATTATGAATGGGGAGCTTAGAAAGGATAATTGGGAAGATGTGTGTGTGTGTGTGTGTGTGTGTGTGTGTGTGTGTGTGTGTGTGTGTGGTTTGCAATCCAGATGGTCCAATTAGGATATAGGATTAGATATTCTCTGGTTGCAGGAAAGGCAGATGAGTATACACATGCAGATAGAAACAGATGCTAAGCTCACAGGTACAACCCCACGCCCAGCACAGGCCCCAGTCACGGGGACACGGAAGCCCTGATGGCTTGGGTGCTTTGAAGTTGGGCCACTTCCTCCCCAGTGACTGGTGATTACAGCCTCCATCCCTATGGGGTCTTCCTTGTTGGAGCACCTGTTTTGTTTTGTTTTGTTTTTTTCTCCCACGTAGCTTAGCTGATCACCTAGCTCGTCTGAACACTGGGACACCTGGATGCTGGGACACCTGGATGCTACGGCCTTTGTGGGATCTTCATGGCAAGTTGACATGGTAAAATATGTCCTGTTGTGCTGCAGCGGACTTCGCCTGGTGCTCATGCACACATGCTGTAATACGTCAAAGATTTAAGAAGAACGTATGGGCCAAAAACCTAGTGAGAAAAGATCCTGCGGTATTTGAGCTTTTTGTCCCATGAAAAGTAAGAAAAGAAAAAAAAACAACACTTCTGGGTTTCATTGACTTAGCTTCGCAGCAGCGGGTTCAGGTAACATAGATGTTGAGAACATCTGGAGTGGAAAGCACCTCCTTCTTTTCTTTCTCTTTTTAGTGGTACTGTGGGTTGAACCCAGGGCCATTATCCTGTCAAGCTATACTCTAACCCTATATTTTGTTTTGTTTTGAAGCACAGTCTCATTAGGTTACTCTGAGCCTTGCTAAGTTGCTAAGACTGGTCTTGAACCTGCGATCCTCCTATCTCAGCCTCCCAAGTACTGGGGCTACAGGCATATACCAACCACACCTAGTGCATTTTTTCCCTAAAAAAACCCTTTTTATTGAGGTATAGTTTGGAGCTAGATTGTCCCTGGGTTCAATCTCCAGTACAACAAAAAGTACTTCCTATGACACTGCAATTTAATATATTTATGTATTATGTGTTATGTTTTTATAGGTAATCTATACCACAACCCACTTCTTACACTACATAATTACATATTCTAATTATGTCATGAATAGGTAATATGTTTCTACAATCCCCTTCCTGCACTATATGGGTCTGCATGCCACTCCAGCCCCGTTTAAGAAAGACCGCACTGTGCAGCCCCAGCAGTACGATTTCTGGCACCTCTTGCTGTTAACAACTTAGGTCTGCTTCAGTGTCCGAACTGAGGAAGCTCTTCTCAAAGCGGCCCGGCCCATGGCTGAGCGATACTCTGTGCCCAGGGCCCGGTCTCTACTCTCTGTCCAGGAACCTCTCCCAGGGGCCTTCTTAGCTGTGTATCTCCATGGCTGACAGTCCCTCCTGCCAAGCCTCCTCTCCAGCCCATGTTGCTCTCCAATGAAACCCCGTCTGTTTCTGCCCCAACTGGCCAGAGCCTGTGGATGACAGGGGCGGGGCCATGAGCTTTTGCAAGCCAACTCACAAAGGATGCACAGCTTCTAGTCTCTGTTCCCCCAGGACCAGGGCTCGACTCCAGCATCATGGATTAGCTGGTCCTGTGCTAGACTTCTTAAAAAATGAAGTTTAAGATGACTGTTGTGAGCCGGGCGTGGTGGCGCACGCTTGTAATCCCCACGCTAGGGAGGCTGAGACGGGAGGATGGCACAGGTTCGAAGCCAGCCTCAGCCACTTAGTGAGGCTCTCAGTAACTTAGTGAGACCCTGTTTCCAAATAAAATATAAAATAGGCCTGGGAGTATAGGTAGAAAGCACCAGGGTTCTACCCCAGTACCGCAAAAATAAATAAATAAATGAATGAATAAATAAATAAATAAAGGATGACTGTTGGGTTTGGTTTCTTTTGCATACTTTGAAATTCCTTTGTAGTTGTGATGCAATTTTTCAAGTAAATGCTTGTACTTATTTTTAAATCTTTCCACTCTTGGATACACACACACACACACACACACATACACACACACACACACACACACGATGTAGTAATGATAAAATGGCATAGAATACGAGGGAAATTAAACACTGACGTTGTCACCGCTCCTCTTCCTGTTGACACCAAGTCTTTCTAGTTTAACTTCCACTGGGTCCGAGTGCCCAGGGAGCGGCCACGGTGTAAGGTGACTGCAGAGGACGGTGCCCGGTTTCCAACAACTAGTGATGGGGCACCGAGAGCCACGCCGTGGGGAGTAGAGCTTTCCTGAGTTTTAGTTTAATCAATTTCCCAGCTCTGCCCCAGAGTAATGGGAGCCTTATTACGTGTATTTTTCTCTCAATTCCAAAGACATTTCTTCACTCATTAACTGCTTCTTGGTTCAATCGCATCTATAAAAACTCCTTTTCTCAACTGCTTGGGAATATATATATATATATATATATATATATATATGATGTTTATATGTTATATGAGATATATGTATGTTATATATATAAGAACATATACAACATAGATATGTAACATAAACATTGATATATATGTTTAAATAATTTCCCTGCTCTGACTCATAATCTCCTACACTATTTAGGAGTGTTCTTGAACAATAATAAAGGGAAACTTACAGGCATTTCTCTTACTTGAATACAGGCGCTGGTGTATCTTATAAAAAGTTCTCAGGTACTGAGCGTGGTGGCACATATTTGTAATCCCAGTACTTGGGATGTTGAGACAAGAGGATTGAAAGTTTGAGGCCAATCTCAGAAATTTAGCAAGTCCCTGTATCAAAATCAAACTCAAAAGGGCTGGGAGAAGCCGGGCGTGATGGCACACATTTGTAATCCCAGTACTTGGGAGGCTGAGACAGGAGGATAGCAGGTTTGAGACCAGTCTTAGCTACTTAGTGAAGCCCTCCTCAACTCAATAAGACCCTGTTTCCTAATAAAGAATAAAATAGATCTAGGGGTATCTCTCAGAGGTAGAATGCCCCTGGGTTCAACTTCAGTATACCCTCTCCCATTCCCCCCCTCCAAAAAAAAAAGAGAAAAACGTCTTCAGGGGAGAGGGGTCCTTACCAGGTGTTTTTCCCATGTAGCTTTATTGTTGGTGCACTCATTTGCAAATCTTTTTTTTTTTTTTTTTTTTTTTTTTGGTGGTGGTGGTACTGGGGTTCCTGGAAGCCCTTCTACCTCCGGGCTACACTCCCAGACCTATTTTTATATTTTTATTTGGAAACAGGATCTCTTAAGCCAGTGCAGCTGGCTTCGAACCAGCGCGATCCTCCTGTCTCAGCCTCCCAAGTGCGGGGATTACAAGCGTGCGCCACCACGCCCGGCCTGCAAGTCATTTTAAAGAGTGAGCTCTGTGCCTCCTGGAGGAGGAGTTGGCTTGCTTGAGGTTGCTGTGCTTTTGCATAGGGTTTTGCTTCAAATTTTTGAAGTCAAAATACTGATTCAATATGGTTAGCTTTCTCTTCCTACCCCGGGAGCACTTACAAATAAAGAACACAGGCAGCAGGGTCCTTGTGCTCTCAAAAATAGTCTTTTTTTTTCTTAATGCAGAGATCTGTCAGTATCATTGATCAGACAGAAATATTTTATTGGCTTTCTCGGAGAATCCAAGGCTGCACTGTTCATTGAATAAGTGTCTGATGAACTTGAATAAATGAACAAATTGATATAAAGGCTTTGGGATGTGTGTGTATCTTGTATTAAGGACTGAACCCAGGGATGTTCTACTTCTGTGTTACAGCCCCAGTACTTTTAATTAACTAATGTATTTTTATTTTAAAATGGTGTCTTGATAAGTTACCATACACTGGCCTCCAACTGTGATCCTCCAGTCTCAGACTTCCAAGTTGGCATCACAAACATGCGCCTCTTGCCAGGGTTTACCTTTTTTTCTTTCAGAATCAGGGTGGAAGTTTGCCAGTACCCAGATTAAAGGCAGAAACTCATTGTTTCATGGGTTTTTCACCAGGAGAGTTCCTCGATACTCCTATCTTGCTTCTATCTTTTCTTCTTGGTCTGTCAGAATCCCTCCCCTGGCGAGATAGCACTTGATGGTTTGGGCCCTTAGCACGCCCTCATGGACCACTGCTCATAACTGGCAAAAACTCATTCCCTTGCCAACCGTGGTGGTGATCTAATCAAGTGAGTTCAGGAGAGAAGTCATTCATGTATGGATTAACATAGATCTTCATGGAATTTTATGAATATAGCTGAAATAGGGCCAGATCTCTCCCAGTCTGGAACTGGAGGGCATTTCTGGACCTCAGGACTCAGGTGGCCTTCGTGGCCCAAGGGCTGCAGTGTATGGACCTCAACCGGCAGTTCTGCTGGTCACCGCACTCAACAATCAGGTCTCCATTCTGTGTTCCTGACCGCAGCGAGCTGTACATCTTTATTATTTTCTTCTACTTTACCTTTTAAATTAATTCTGAGTTTCATTTCTTTCTCATAGTTTTGACTTCATCACAATTTCAGCTACCCAAACATTCACAGCCCTCCTGTGGAGGGGGACAGAGAGAGAGAGCGCACATGGGCTGCTACTCACATCATGGAGGCCCCAAGCCAGAGAGAGAGAGGAGGGGGAGGGGGAGCCATGGTAACCAAGGCCACACCCCCACTACCTCCCCCAGCCCCAGCCTACTGCCCGGTCACCACCCAGATAAACCCATTGTGATGGGATACAGCCATCAAGACTCAATTATATCAACCCTGGATATTAATAAATGAGCTCATTGGGGGGACTTTTATATATATAACGCCAGGCCCCCTCCTAAGTAAACTGTTTTGCACTCTATTCTTTGAGTAAGCCCTATTTCTAGGGAACCCAAACCAAGACCTTCGATTAAAATCTACTAGCCGGGCGTGGCGGCGCGCTTGTCATCCCAGCATTCGGGAGGGAGGCTGAGACAGGAGGATCACGGTTCGCAGACAGCCTCAGCTACTTAGTGAGGCCCTCTGCAACTCAGTGAGACCCTGTTTCAAAATAAAGAATAAAAATTGGGCAGCGGGTATAGCTCGGAGGTTGAATGCCTCTGGGTTTCATCCCCAGAACGGCAAAAATAGAAAATCAAAACGTAAAATTCTACTAAGCCCAGAGAATGCGGATCCAGGGCGCACAGGAGCAAGAGAAAATGCCCTTTATCTCAAAATAATTGAATTGCCTGAGACTTGCCGCTAGCAAAATGCATCGCTCAAGCACCCCCGATCCAGGTGTGCTTCTTGGCAGCATTAGGACATCTATGAGGATAATTGGATCTTACATGTAGAAGCATTCCACTTTTATTTTGCCTTTTCATTACACTCTCCCTGAAAGATGGTTTACATTGCATTCCCGTAATTTCTCACAGGGAAGAAATAGTACAGCCTGTGTTCTTAGTGCTCCTATAAATCCTGATTGTGTTTTTGAGCCTGGCTCATCTTAGCAGTCATTTTTGGGACCCTGTGAGTTACCACGAATATCTTTGTGATGTTAACGCATGATACGGTTTGGTCCATCAGTATAAAAATGTTCTCTACTGTAAGATTTAGAATTACAGTGTTTTCCTGAGGCCACATTTATTATCCAGAGACTTCAACTAAAAGGTTTCTAACCGTCTCATTATTCTGATCTCCCAATTTATAATTATATGCTGTTACTAAAATATTGAGATGAGCCAGGTATGGTGGCACACACCTGTGATCCCAGTACTTGGGAGGCTGAGACAGGAGAGTCACAAGTTCGGAGCCAGCCTCAGCAACCTAATGAGGCTCTCAGCAATTTAGTGAAACCTTGTTTCCAAGAAAATAAATAAATAATAGGACTGGGGGTATAGCTCAGAGATAGAATGCTCCCGGGTTCAGTCCCCCCTCACACACATACACACTATTGAGATAATTTTATATTGAGTCCTTCAGATCTAAATAGAAGAGGATTCTTATTTCAAAAATAAATTATGTTATTAAGGAAGTTGGAACACCTCACAAATATAATATTATCCTAGGTAATTTTGGATATATTCAGCTGGTTGTAGCATAACTTGAAATACCCTTGAATTGAGCTGGAAAGTTTTTCTGGGAGTATTTGGCTTCAAGTAACTTGAACAACAAGGGCATTTAAGTTTTCTATATCAAGAATTCTGAGGTTCCAGTGTTACAAATCCATCAGCTTCTCAGAAATGTGTTAGCATCCTCCTAAGACTGGCTTACCCTCTGCTCATGAGATAGCACCCATTAAAAAAAGACAAGTGGCCGGGCGTGGTGGCGCACGCTTCTCATCCCAGCATTTGGGAGGCTGAGACAGGAGGATCGTGATTCAAAAATAGCCTCAACTGTTTAGTGAGGCTGTTTGCAACTCAGTGAGACCCTGTTTCAAAATAAAGAATAAAAAAAATAGGATTAGAGGTATATCTAGGATGTAGAATGCCCTGGGCTCCATCATCAGTACTGAAAAAAGACCAAAGGGGGTGTAGCTCAGAGGTACAGTGCCCTTGGGTTCTATCCCAGGTACCACAAAAAGAATAAATAAATAAAAAAAATAAAATAAATTGCATGGAGGAAAGAGAGCTCCAGACAAACTCGGGCTGTCTCAGCAAGGACAGGCGGGGGATAATTGTGGGGTGAAAAAACGACTCGGATGTGCTACTCTCCCTGAGACTGTTAATTCTGGGATGGGCCCCCCGTGAACAGCTTCCTTCATGCTCCTCTCCTTTTTTAGGTGCTGGGGATGGAACCTCGGGCCCATCCATGCTAGGCAGTGCTCTAGCCCTGAGCTCCAGCCCCAGCCCTGAGCGACCGTTCTTAAAGCGCTTTCCTCCATATCGTCCAAATGGAAACAGCCCAGTAAATGATGAGCAGCAATGGGTGATCACGCCAGACTCAGAGACGCCCACTGCGCACCGGAATATTTCTTCTCCTTCTCCTCCTTCTCCTTCTCCTCATCCTTCTTTTATTGTGTGTGGCACTGAGAATTGAACCTAGGAGCATTCTACCCCCAAACCACACCCCCAGCTCTTTTTATTTTATTTATTTATTTATTTATTTATTTATTTATTTATTTGCGGTACCGGGGATGGAACCCAGGTGCATTCTACCTCTGAGCTCCAACCCCAGCCCTATTTTTTTTATTCTTTATTTTGAAACAGGGTCTCTCTGAGTTACAAAGGGCCTCTCTGAGTAGCTGAGGCTGGCTGCGAACCGTGACCCTCCTGTCTCCACCTCCCGCTTGCTGGGATTGCAAGTGTGCACCACCATGCCCGGCTTTTATTTTTTATTTTGAGACAGGATCTCCCCAAGTTGCTGAGGGCCTTGCTGAGTTGCTGAGGCTGGCCTTGAGCCTGCGGTCCTCCTGTCTCAGCCTCCCAAGCTCTGGGATTGCAGGCTTACACCGTCATGTGGTGCGTGTTTCATATTCTTAACATGTAGTAGGAAAAGGGATAGTTTTGGAGGCAGAAGACCTAAACTTGTTGCTTGATTCTGACAAAGACAGGATAGACCTTAGTAATCAGTCAGCTTTTTGGAGCCTTGGTTCTTATTATCAGTAAGATGACAATATTATCTACCTCAAAGTTGGTTGTGAGGATTAAATAAGATTTGGTGCAAGGGAAGGTGCTTTGTAAACTATTAAGTGGCCTGTACATGACAGATATTTTAATAAACTAGTAATTCTAATTGACAAATCGTGCTGATGGTGTGCAATGGTGTGTGTGTGTGTGTGTATAGGATGTTGTGATATCTGTACATTGGGGATGGCTAAATCAAACTAACATATTCATTCCCTCACATTGTCATCTTTGTGTGTGTGTGTGTGTGTGTGTGTGTGTGTGTGTGAACTCACTTAGGAATTTTCAAGTACGCGATACTTAATAATTCTAGTTGCCATGTTGTAGACAGACGTTTTCTTTTCTTTTTTTTCTTCTTTGTGGGTGTGGGAATGGAACCCAGGGGCATTTGACCTCTGAGCTAGACCCCCTGCCCTATTTTTTTATTCTTTATTTTGAAACCAGGTCTCACTGAGTTGCGGAGGGCCTCACTAAGTAGCTGAGGCTGGCCGTGAACCGCGATCCTCCTGTCTCAGCCTCCCGAATGCTGGGATTACAAGCGTGCGCCACCATGCCGGGCTAGACAGATGTTTTCAAAGAGGAACAATAATGTGCTATTTCTACACATGAAATGTCCACACCAACTCAGCCATCAACGTGCAGAAGCCCTAAGGGGAAACAGCTGGACGGATTATAGCAAATGAACACGTTTTCAATGGAATAAAGCTGATTTATGAACAGCCCAAACAAGCTTAGTCTCCAACTTATTTTTTATTTTTATTTTTTTTGGTGGTACTGGGGGTGGAACCCAGAGGCTTTCTACCTCCGGGCTATACTCCCAGACCTATTTTTTAATATTTGGAAACAGGGTCTCACTAAGTTGCTGAGAGCCTCACTAAGTAGCTGAGGCTGGCTTCGAACCTGTGCGATCCTCCTGTCTCAGCCTCCCAAGTGCGAGGATTACAAGCGTGCGCCTCCACGCCCGGCTTCAACTTCTTTTTTTTTTTTTTTTAAGTTAATAAGTTCAGGGGGGAGTTTAGATGTATAAATGTATTACGTGTCTTCCCAACCTCTGGGCTCACAGGTGACAAGGTGAACAGACGCACGCTGGTCCAAGACTAAGGACTGGTTGACTTGTACTTTAGCGTAGCTAAGGCTGGAAACCAAAGCTCTTCCTCTCTCCAGCAGGCCATGTCCCTCAGAAGGGGTTCTCAATTGGGTTCAGTATGGCATCGGAAAGCTGTTACCCATATGCCCTCTCTCATCCAAACCTGCACCGGATTTTTATGCCTCCAAATGGTCCACAACAAAGACATTTTTCCTCCCAATGAATAAGTTTCTGTGCTCTCAACTTCTCCCCGCCATCTTTTCCAAGCCTGCAAATTTCATTTGGAGCCCAGCACAGAAGTGCCGAGAGCTCTGTTCACCTTGAGCTGAAACGTTTGTGTGTGTTATAATACGGATGTCATTAAATATAACATTTACCTGCTGAGAACAACATTACACTATTTATGAAAGCATATAATTTCAATAACTAAACTCAGCAAGATTTTATTGCTTTCTCCACCTGTAATCGCAGAGGTGCTGACTCAGCACAGGAGAGCGGGCTGCTCACCCGCGCGGCCCCCCTGAAAACCCGCCTTCATCGTTTCTATGTAACCTTTTTTTTTGGGGGGGGGGCAGTTAAACAACCCCTTCTCAAAGGTTATAATTAATTAAAGGCTCAAATTAACATCAGAAAAACTTTCATGTTACAAAACTCTCAGTGGTTAGGAAGGGCTATATTTTTAATACCAGGATGATAAATTAAAATTCATGAATGCCTTTAAAATTTTTATAGGTATTTTAACAGTCCATTTCACTTTCTCTGAAGATATACTAAAAGAAGACTTCTTTGATGTACTGAAGTGAGTTCTTCCTTATTTCCTTAGCCCCTATTCTGGTTTATTTATTTTACTTTATGTTTTATTACACACACGCACGTGGTTTTCTTCTAAATAGTTCATTTCATCAGAATACTTAAGTTATTTTGTAATTCTCTCAAGGGCCTTTGAGATAGAGTCAAATGAGCATTTGTGCTTTATTTATTTATTTATTTGTGTATTGATTCATTTTGGTACTGGGGTTGAACCCAGGGGCAGTCTACCTCTCAGTTACACCCCCAATCCTATTTTATCTCTTATTCTGAAACAGAGTCTCACTAAGTTGCCGGGGCTGGTCTCGAACCTGTCTCAGCCTTCCAAGTACTGGGATTTCCGGCGTGCGCCACCACGGCCGGCTTCTGCGGCTGCACATCTTGTTGGACCCCCAGAAAGGAAAGGGGAATAAAGGGCGGCCACGAGGAAGTGGAGAAGCAGTTTTGCTAATCCCTTGTGCCTTGGGACCACGATTGGCGGCGCACAGTTAAGAGATGAAGGTTGAAAAGGGCAGGAAGAGCGACTCCCTGCGCACCTGCCTCGGTGTTCTCTCTCCTGTGGAAGCACAGCGGGGGCATGGCAGACATCATCCCACCCGAGGAGACAGAGTTAACAGTGCCTAATGCCATTCTTACCTGTAGACGGATTACATCATTGCGTAATTTTTTACTAAGCTCTTAGCCTCAATCATGCCCCGAAGCAATTCTTTCCACGGGTTAACGATGGATTATATAAAGAACGATTTTTTTTTTCATTCTGAGCGAGTTTGCCTTTTAATTTCACTTAGCAACCATTGTGTCTTAGAGGTCCAGATCGTCCAGACTTAAATGGACTCTGCAAAGATTGATAAAAATCGATGTCTGCTGGGTGTGCTTTGAACTACACTTCAACGTTATAAATGGAATTTGCTGTTTTCTTTTAAGAGGGAGGATCAGAAAGGATATTTGATTATTTTGGTTAAAGACAAGCTGCCCTTAGTAAAAGAGATGGTATGTTATGGAATGACGTTTATAACCTAATGCTATTTAGATAAAGCATGTGTGTGGGGAGCGAAGAGGGGATAAGCCCAGGGGGGACCTCAAAGAAGAGAGCGAGTCTAGAAAACCAGGACATCTGATAAAATAAAACAAAACGCAAGCCTCCATCTGCCCGTGGTTGCTTGAGGCCTGCCTTAACCTGCCGAGGACCTGCCAAGATGGTCGAGCACCGGGCCTCCGGGGAAGGCCGGGGGAACCTATTTATTAATCATCTCCGGACCGAATGAAGACCTCCTTCTAAGATAACACCTTTGCCTGGGCTCCAAAGAGTCTTTTTAGGTTTTACTGTTAATAAGATCAAATAGGAGATGAACAGTCAGGACACTGGGAGCAGAGTTTATTATGAGAAAAAGTACACATTCAGCTTCGGCCTCCCCCACCACTTAACTCGGCACTCTGTGTACAAATTCTTCTGTTCAGATGTTTTTATTGCTGTTTGCTTAGGGGGGAACGTCCCCCCGCTGAAAGCCTGTGGCAGGAGGACGGCAGTCGTCTTCCCAGGGCTCTTTCTGTTGAGTGGGGCCACGGAGCTCCCCCCAGCTCTGCAGTCGGGGCCGGAGCCCACTGCCCCTGGCGGGGCCCCAATATTCTTACACTTAAAGGAGCCATCTGACAGCGCTGTATTTGCTGGGCCTCTTCTGAGCCAATGGGAGTCGGCTCTTGATGGAGGGGGATGAGGAGAAGTTTATAATAGGCTCGGTTTTGTTTGCAATTTGTTTCTAATAGATGCCAATAAGCCAGTTAACTAGGCTCCAGTTAATGGACATTTTATTGTCCCCCCTCCCCGCCATGACCTTTCCTTAGAAGCATTTGGGAGGCCTGAAAACACATATCTGCCGCCTGGTAGCCCGAGGGCCCTCTCGACTCTAGAAAACTTGTTCGCCGGCCCCGTGTGGCCGACCAGGCTCTGATACTTTGATCGTCCTGTCAAGTGGGAAATTTACGGCAACGTTCGGGCTTTTGTTCCGTGTGTATCTCTCCAAATATAATATCTCCCTCAAGAAATCAATGATAAGCTGTTAAACTAAAGAGCATGGTAACATCACAGAGCAGTAAATTAATGGTCTTCTGTGGATAGATGGTTACAAATTTCATCATAAAAAATGGATAAAAGATTACATATCACGCAGAGCGAAACTTTTAATAACTCAACATGACTTTTCTTAATGGGTTTTATTCATTTTAATCATTATAGTGTCAATGATGATTATAGCCTTATTAGATTGCAGTGATTGAGGGGGCCTGTTTATGAGATATTGCGAGTCTCAGGCTGCTCAGAATAGCCCGGTGTGGGTTTGATGTGCAACTTCAACCGAAGAAAGCAGGGCTTGTCAGGAGAGTTTCAATTAATACTTTGACTAAATTGCTCCTGTCTTTAGTGACCTAGGTCACAGATGACTTAAGGATTCCACAACATCAGCTTTTCAAAACAGTCGAGCTGCAGCGGTGTAAATCAACACGAGGCCGGGAGTGAGCGTGTATGTTTAAACAAGGCCGGGCCAGGAATGGCTCCGTTCTTCCTCCTGACTTGGCAGCCGGGGGTGTCCAGGGCATCTCCCCCAGGAAGGAGTTATTTTACTAAGCCAATAAAAGTTGGCCACCCGAATTGGGAAGATTCTGGACGGCTCTCGGTTTTTCCTTCCGTGTCTGGCCACAGGATTCAAATAAAAGCCAAGACTCCATAAGGCGTTATTCCAGAAAAATGCTCCAAGCATAGTCACCCTAGGAAAAAGGATCACAAAGGCACCAGGGATGTTTCTACATTTAAAATAATATTAATAACTAAGCAAACAATTCTGCAACTGAATGCCTTCTGCGGGGCCAAGATCATAAAACCGTCCAGCTGATATCCTCCTGATTCAATATTGATTCTTCGGGATGTCTATTTCCATTACATGCGATTCTGTCACCTAAAAATTATTCCAAATGCTTCGCGATAATGAAAGTCATCTATAACAGGCCCCGAGAAGCAGTGTGAGGCGGCGTCACCGCAGGAGGCCGGGCTTGGATTCGCTCTTTCCATCAAAAGCAGTGTGTCTTTTGGCAGGTGACTTGAGCCGGCCTAACTTTCATCTCTTGGAGAAAAAATAGGCAAAACAATAATATGTTTTGCCTATTTTTTTCTCATAGGATTAGCAAGAAAATCAAATGAACCCACATTTGTGCCTAAGAAACTGTGATTGTGAGCAGGCGTGGTGGCACAGGCCTGCCATCCCAGTACTTGGGAGGCGGAGACTGGAGGATCACAGATTGGAGGTCAGTTTCAGCAATTTAGCGAGACCCTCTTTCACAATAAAAAAAAATAAACTGGGCATGGTGGCGCACGCTTGTAATCCCCGCGCTTGGGAGGCGGAGACAGGAGGATGGCACAGGTTCGAAGCCAGCCTCAGCTACTGAATGAGGCTCTCAGCAACTTGGTGAGACCCTGTTTCCAAATAAAATGGACAATAGGTCTGGGAGTGTAGCCTGGAGGTAGAAAGCCCCTGGGTTCCACCCCCAGTACCACCAAAAATACATAAATAAATAAACAAATAAATAAAAATATAAATAAAATAAAATAGGACTGAAGGTGTCGCTCAGAGGTGGGAGGCACCTGCGTTCAATCCCCAGTAAGAACCCCCCAGACTCCCTTCCCTACTGACTCTGTTCTTGGACTGTGTGCTCTCCTTGGGAAATTCTACCTCTGGAAAATCCTGCCTCTCCTTGGGAAAGTCTACCTCTGGGCTACCATGCTGTTCTCCCCACTCGTTTCCAGACCTTGGCTAGGAACGTTCCGCCAACCCAGGGGAGCTGTTCACTCCTCTCCTCCTGCCCACAGCGGCCCTGGGCCTGCCCGCTGGAGTTCCTGGAGAAGGGTCAGTGGCACCTCCCCTGCCTGGAACACCACGTCGCTCGGCCTTCCCAACTCCTGGCCCACAGGCAGGATGGGACGGTGGGGGCCGGCTGTGGCTGTAAGCCATGGAGTCCAGGGCAAAGCGGACCACAGCAGCAGTAGGGGGAGCGCTCACTGCCCATTGACCACCCACGCCATGCCCTAAGGCTCCAAGCAGAGGTGTGGGCTGGATTAGTCAACCCCATGACAACAGGTTTTGTGGCTGGGATTAGGACCTTCAGTCTAATCAAGGGCTGAGCGTGGTGGCGCACACCTGCAATCTCAGTCCTCAGGAGGCTGAGACAGGAGGATCGCAGGTTCGAAGCCAGCCTCAGCAACTCAGGGAGATTGTCAGCAATTTAGAGAGACCTTGCTTCCAAATGAAAAGTAAAAAAGGCTGGGAGCTCAATCCCCAGTAACACACACACACACACACACACACACCCCTAATTATTTTTTTCACAATAGATTTCTCCTTCTATAGTAAAACTGCCAACAGTTGGCCAGGTGAATCCCTTGGCTATGATGAGATACACGGCTCCCTCAGAATGAAACGATGAAAAGGAAATGGATTATAAAAACAAGTATCATGGCCAGGCATGGCGGTGGGCCTGGTGGCAAACGTCTGTAATTCCAATTCTTGGGAGGATTGCAGGTTGGAGGACAGCCTCAGCAACTTAGCAAGAGCTTGTTTCAAAACAAGAAAGAAAAAGGGTTGGTGTAGTTCGGAGGTAGAATGCTCCTGGGTTCCATCCCCAGTACAAATACAAAACCAAACAAACAAAGGCCCCGGAACAAGCATTATCAAGTACTCCTAGAAGACTGAGTGTGTGTGTGTGTGTGTGTGGGGGGGGTACTTGGGACTGAACCCAAGAACATTCTACCTCCGAGCTACACCCCCAACTCCTTTATTTTTATTTTTTGTTTTGAAATAAGGTCTTGCTGAACTGCTGAGCACCTCACTGTATTGCTGAGGCTGTCCTTGAACCTGAGATCCTTCTGTCTCAGTCTCCCCAGCAGTGGAATTCAAGGTATGTGCTACTATGCCAGGCTGAGAAGGGTTTTTTAAGGTTAACTCAGATGATCACTTTGCCCCAACCTATTTACTGTCCTTTTAGTTGACGTCGGTCCAGTTGAGTCTTTTTTCCCCAAAGGGGCAAAACAAATATTTCCTCTGTCTTGTCTTCGCGCGCCAGCTGGTGACGCCCAGTTTCCAATGGAGACGCTTGGGCCTTAAGTCGCGTTAATCCTTAGCCAGCACTAAAAGGACCCAGAAAGCTTCTGATTTACACGTTCGGTGAGAAACCACCTTCCAATCCTTACAGCCTTTTACACGTTCCATTTTTCAATTTTATATATTGGAATGTAAAATTTCAACCCTTTTATAAATTGCCTATTAATATTTAATTTCTCCCATCATCGTATTCCTCCTGGAGAGCCACGATTGCTGCGTGGAGTGATAACAGAAGAGGCGTTAACTATCGAGAAATAAACAGCAAACGTAATAGACATGAAAAATAGTCTGTCAACGACGTCAGCCTCGATGAGTGTGGATTTACCGTCCGGGCAGGAGCCTTGGCGACGCTCATTGTTGATTCGTCCTCTGATGACGCCGTTTTCGCCGCAGACAAAATGGCCTAAATGAACAGCGAGCTAATAAGCCAACTATCTATCATCTCTTTTATTTTTATTCCGAGCTAGGAGAATTGGCAGAGAGCAGTAAATGGAGATCCCCGCTGGTTCTGTGTCACAGGACCCTTTTAAAACACCGAAGGTGCTGTGAATTATTTAAGAGAACAGACAGTGGGACTTTGCCATTTATGGAGGCTCAATGTCAAGTTCCTTCCCCACACCCCGACCGCGCGCGTCTCCATCCACAGCCCTGAAGTTGTTCAACACCATCGGCACAAGGACAATCTCGCTTTCTGCGAGACGCGGGATGGCCGAGTCAGGAGTTAATCAAAAGGTCAGGAATGAAAACGAAAACCGCAACCGCGGCTCCAGAACTCAGAGAAGTGCTGTTGGTGCAGCAGAGGGTCGCACGCAGATCCCGTTGTATCATTTCGGCGGCTTGACATCTCCCGGGGCGGGTGGCATCCGCAGGCGTCTCCGGCTCCAGGCTCTCAACTTCCTGCTCAACTCCAATCGCCCCTAGAAACGCAGAAGAATCCCTGCTCCTTTTCTTTTCTTTTCTTTTTTTCCTTTGGGGACTGAAGCCTGAACCCAGAGGCATTCTACCTCCAAGCGACGCTTCCAGCTCTGAGTTTTTATTCTGAAACAGGATCTTGCCCAGTGGCTGAGGCTGTCCTCGAACCTGCGATCCTCTAATATTAGCCTCCCACGTACTGGGACCCCAGGCGGTAGCACCATGCCCAAAGGAAACCCTGCTCCTTTTCGGTTTGCTTTCTTGCCCTAACGGCGCCATCATTTCTCCCCTTTACAGGACTTGAAACGTTACTTCCTGCTCCTCCTTAACTTAATAGACCCAGTCAGTGCTAGGAGACACAGCTGTGGCCGAAGGCGGGCGCAGCTTATGCTGCGGGGCCTCTTCTGCGCAGGCCTTTCCTAGGGTCCTGGCCAGGCAGGGGGTTAGGAGGCCGTCATGCACTCACAAGGTCGTGGGATTTATAAAATATGAAAAAGTAAGATGCTTTGGCCATTTTATCTTTCTACTCCAACTCCCGGGCTCTGCCTTCCCTCTTGTCAAAGGCTGGTATGGCTGGGCCTGGCGGTGCACATCTGGAATCCCAGTACTTGGGAGGCTGAGACAGGAGGATTGCAGGTTGGAGTCCAGCCGCAGCAATTCAGCAAGGTTCTCAGCAACGTACGGAGGTTCTGTTTCCAAATAAAAAATAAAATAGGGATGGGAGTGTAGCTCAGAGATAGAGCGCCCTTGGGCTCAAATCCACTCCCTTTCCACCCCCCACTTACACCAGTTTGGAGATTGGGCTCAAGAGATGTTGAATTGAGTTTAGGTTACTTTCAATTTCTGTGTTTCTCTCTCTCCTCTCCTTTCTCCTGTTTCTCATGATAATGGAGATTGAGTCCAGGGGCACTCCACCTCTGAGCTATACTCCCGGTCCTTTTTAGCTTTTGTTTTAAAACAGGATTTAGCTGGGTTGCCGAGGGCCTTGCTAAGTTGCTGAGGCTGGCCTTGAACCTGCGGTCCTCCTGTCTCAGCCTCCCAGCATAGTCATGGGTTTTGGACGCGCGTCTGTCTTAGTTATTGCTGACTGTCCAGCGTAGGGGACGGCTTCCAGAGTTCTCCTCCTCCCCGTGGTGCTGACTCACCTGGTATCACACCATGGAGAAGCAAGGCCATCAAGGTGTTATGCTGTGTACAAGGAGAGCAGAAACAGGGGTGACCGTGCGGGCAGTGGCTTGTGGCACGTCCTTCCTATCCACGGGCCTGTGGGATTGTGAACAGAGCAGTCGCTCTGGTCAGCACACCAGTTCTGTCCTTTGGGAGTGTGCTCTAAAATGTATCATTGCCGGGCGCGGTGGCGCTCGCTCGTAATCCCAGCATTCGGGAGGCCGAGACAGGAGGATCGAGGTTCTCAGCCAGCCTCAGCTACGTAGTGAGGGCCTTTGCAACTCAGTGAGACCCTGTTTCAAAATAAAGAATAAAAAATAGGACTGGGGGTGTAGCTCAGAGGTAGAATGCCCCTGGGTTCCATCCCCAGTACCGCAAAAAAAAAAAAAAAAAGTATTGTGTAGAATTGTGAATATACTATATTTCTTTTGTGTGTGTTTGTGGTACTGGGAATGGAACCCAGGGGCATTCTACCTGGGAGCTATACTCCCAGCTGTCTTTTAGTTTTTTTAATTTTTAAATTTTGAAATAGGGTTTCACTAAGATGCTGAGGTTAGAACTGAACCCGCGATCCTCCTGTCTCAGCTTCCAAAGTATTAGGATTATAAGCACAAGCCATCATACCTGGTTATGAATATACTATATATTTTTTGTCTGTATATGTGTGTATGAGTGGTACTGGGGATTGAAACCACGGGCATTCTACCTCCAAGCTATACCCCTAGCCATTTTTAAAAGAAAATCTAAAAATTTTGACACAGGATCTTGCTAAATTGCTGAGGCTGGTCTTGAACCTGTGATCCTCCTGTCTCAGCCTCCCAAGTAATGGGATTATAAGCATGTGCCCCATGCCTGGCTGCATTACATTTAAAAAAAATTAGAATAATGAAAATAAAATTTACCAGGTGTTTGTCAGGGGCAAACTTGTAACAGGTTATAAATAACAAGGATGTGTACAATGACTCACGTATAAATTAAACTCAATAGAAATATTCCTTAATTTGAAAACAACCCTAACAATGTACATGGCTTTACCAATAATGGGTGTATAAGAAAGAAACTTCTCTATTCATACAAGAAAACAAAGTTTGCTCAACCATACCAGAGAAAAGATGAAATTATCTTTCTATTCTCTCTTTAGAAAACAAAACCATAAAATATTCATCATCTGAAGAAGCCAAAGTATAGCCCAAGGTGTGTAAAAATAAGAATTATAGAGATTTGTCAGGCAGCTCACTAAAAATATGGGTCTTTTAGTGACACCAGTGATATTTGAAATGTTTCTCAATTTTGTAACATTTCTTTTTCTAAGTAAATATTAACTTTGGATTTAATTTTCTCCCTTCCTTCCTTCTTCCTTCCTTCCTTGGGGTCTAAATCCAGGAACATTCCCTTTTATTTTTTATTGTTTGAAACGAGGCCTTGATAAGTTGCTGAGACTGGCCTCGGACCTGCGATCCTCCTGTCTAGGCCTCCTGAGGACTGGGACTGCACTTCCTTTTAGGGGCATCAATAATGTCCCTGGTGAGTGGCAACATGGTAGTTCTTGACATGGCTTATTTAAAGGTTTCTCAAGACCAGGTGTGGTGGTGCAGGCTTGATAACCCCGGCACCTGGGAGACTCACACAGGAAAATTGCAAGTTCAAGACCAGCCTCAGCCATGTAGTGAAACTCTCAGCAACCTAGAGAGACCCTGTTTAAAAAGCAAAAATAAAAAGGGCTAGGGAGTGTAGCTTGGCGGTAGGATGTTCCTGGGTTCAATCCCTAGTGCTTCTCTAACAATAACAGCAACAAAATTCTCTAAAGTTGACTTGTTTCCGTTTTTACCAGTGATTTTATTATTGTTGTTAATTACTGTTAAAGTCAGCATTAGAAAGACCATCTTTGAAATAATATAGATTTTTTCTCCATGGAATTATTTCCCTAAGCTGTATCTCTAGGAGTCTGAAGCCCAACAGCCTGTGATTCGTGCGGCTCGGCTCTTCCCAAGGTTCACAGGATTTCCAGTCTCACTGACAGCATGCCACTGTGCTACCTTCACTTGCAGCACTGGCGCACCGGATAGTTTTTTAATTTTTCTGTTTTTGTCATCTAGCAGATTCTTTCCTTTGACTTTTTTCTCTCTTTCTTTCTCTCTTTCTTTCTTTCTTTCTTTCTTTCTTTCTTTCTTTCTTTCTTTCTTTCTTTCGAGATCAACTGTCTTGAAATTTGGGCCAAGAGCGATTAAGAAAACCAGATGAGTTTTGTGAATAAAATCGCTTTTAACTTTTAAGATGGAGGAAGGCTGCGTGAAGAAGCTTATGAATAATTGGATACCAATTGTAAAAGTAATCGGAAACACAAATATGTCTGAGTCTCCAAGCCCACCAAATTTGACCTGGGAAGCAGTCTTGGTTGGCTGATTGGCTGAAGACTTGCAGATGCGAATGTTCCCTCTATGCCAGATGGGTAATTGGACAGTCACTGCCTATTAAACAAGGGAGGAAATTAAAAGGGTCTAAGAGATAATTGATTCTTCAAATAAGTAACTCAACTGGTCAAAATTATAATACCTGTTGAAGTTACTTTAAATTATGCTCTAATAGTAATTAGAGGCTTCGACTCATGTTCTATGAAATATCTCCCTTTGACCATGAAGTATTAAGGGACTAGTAATTTAAGCAAATAAATGATTATTGCCCGATCAAAGTCATTAAATTAATATAAAATGTAATGCTAGTAAATTCTCCAATAAAAGAAAATGGTTTAATATCTCTATAGGGAGGTAGCCAAAAATACCTTCCGCAAATATTTGGATACGTGTTCGTAAGGTCCCGGCCCATTCCATTTTGCAGATTGGCTTGAGAGGTTCATAGAGCCATCTTTTTTCTTTTACTGTGGCAATAAGTAATCGTGCCTATTTCACGCCTTTGTCATACCTAATTGCCATTTTATTGTTCCCGAAAGGCAACTGGACTCAGACTTTTAAAAGGCTGAATGTAAAATGACTAATACATATTAAAAGAAGGAGCCCAGAGGTGGCAAAAGCCTGGTGCTCTTTCCCAGAGCTGTAGTTTAAGGTGATTAACAAGAGGGCTCATGATCACACATGGTTGAGGGACTAACTCGGCTTTCTCGAGACCTAAACTTGAAGAACCCCATATTCACCCCCATCAGGGCAGAGGCAGCTTGCCCTGGCTCTCTGAGATACTGCTAGCCAAGCTTTCGGATGCAACGATAACGTTAGAAAATGCAGGTTCCCAGGGCAGCTCAGTCAGGGTCCCAGTGAAGCCCTTTTAGCGCAGCTCAGGGTGTCGGCGCGGCTCCCCCAGTGCAGACGTTTTATTAGGAAACGCGGCTCTCCCAAGGCAGCTCAGAATCCACGGGGAGAGGGAGTCCCAAATAGAAACCGCTGCTTCGCACCACAGGAATCCCACTCCCTATCCAGTGCTGAGAGTGTGGTAAGATTCCTGGCATCCCCAGGGCGGGTCCTGGATGCCTTGTATAAAAGAAGATTCTGACACGGCCTAGGCACCCTAAAACAGAGGTGTCCAGAGATTACTCATTTCCCCCACTAAAATGGAAAATTGTTAAATACCTCTCGCCTTTGCCAGACCAAGTTCTGCACCAGTGGTACTTTTGCATAGATAAATAATTCTGAGAAAAATTATGGTCACTCCGGGCCATGTAAATAGTGCCTGCAAGTGTAACCCTTGATTATTGCAAAATGACATGTAAGATGAAACACAAGCCGGGCGTGGTGGCACACGCCTGTAATCCCAGTACTTGGGAGGCTGCGACAGGAGGATCACAGGTTCAAGGACAGCCTCAGCAATTTAGTGAGACTCTCAGTAACCTAGCAAGACTCTTCTTTCAAAACAACAAAAAAAAGTATTAAAAAAGAGTGGGAGTGTAGCTTGGAGGTAGAACCCTGGGTGTTCAATCCTCAGACACACACACACACACACACACACACACACACACACACACACACACTGTGATATTCGAAATATTTTTTTGACACAGTGAGTTTCTCGTGGATCCGGGTAGCCTTGCAAGGAGACTGCACATTTCTATGTTTGGAAGTGAGTTAATGATTTGTGCCTTCTTTGCCTGCCCCAAGTGAAACACAAAATTGCATTTTAAAGAGGTGAGCAGATGCTTTAAAAATGTTTTCAAAATGAACGTTCTGAATGTCAATTTGGTTTCTGGGTTCAATTGCCTCTAAATTACCCCGTTCTGAAGCGGGATGTCAAAGCTTCGGGAAGCCCTGTCTGGCCCTGTCTAGACCTCAGAATAGGCCTGGTTTGTTTAAAGGTTTCAGCCAGGGCCGGGCCTGCGGGCATTGCCTCCTGCCCAGGGAGACACGTGTGTGAGACGCGATGCCGGTTTCTAGGGTGCTACTGGTTTGGTTTGGTTTCCTTATGCCCTATGCGGAAAAATAATCATAAAAGTGATATCACAGTATATTTCTGGAATTGCCTCATTCTCTGGCTTTGAAGCTTCTAAAGTCAAGGGAGACAAAGAGGTGAATGGAAACCAGCTATCCAGCGGCGTGGACCCGGGGGCGTCCAGCTCTGGATTCTAGCGTGACCTCACAACTAGCCCACTGTGGGAGGTTAGGGCAGGCGCGCAGCACGCCTGGGTGCCTTTCTCCAACGAGGTATCTGTAATAAAAACTCTTCCTAATCTCTTGGGTCTTCTCCACCTACGACATTTCAAAAACTGTCCTCAGGGTTTCTTAATGTTATGTATGTATAGGTTTTTGCTAGAAAACAAACTGGCCGTAGGCAAAGCTATGACTTAGAAAAGATAGCTAGCAGTCTCAAGTTAGTAAATAAAAGTTTATGGGGACTCAGAAGCTCAGGACAAGTGGGGCCCCACCAACTGGGGCCATGCGTCTGTCATAATGGGTGTGACCAGAGAGTCAAGCCGAATATACGCTTTTAAAACATAGATATGCCCTGGTGTTGTTGTTGTTGTTTTTTTTTAAATAAAGTTTGGGAGAGAACTAGAAACATTGATCAAATCAATGAGCTCATAATTTCTCGGTTCTGCTTTGCATGCGTTTGACAGGGCGGAACATTCGTAGGTAGTATATTTCAGCCCCCACCCGGACTGGATAGTGTAATAGTCTGGCACGTGTGACTTCTGTGGTTCTTTAATTACCACCTCACACAGCACCTGCAGGACAAGCCGGCTCTGTGGGCCTCGGGAGCCTGCCTCACGCCGGAGGGATGCAGGGGCCACTCCTGCCTGCGGTCCCAGCCTGTCACGTGGACGGTGCAGGTGGCTCGGCAATTGGGGATAGGGGCACCAGACACCGTACAGAGGCGCCGCAGCGGAGCCATCTGTGCGGCACCCCGACGCTGCTGGCTCTGGCGGATCCGTCCACATGTGGGGTCTATGGGAGGAAGCACCCTCGTCCACGGAGACCTATCTTTACAGGCGTCCTTAGGGAAGATGAAGTTTCCTTGGGGAGCGGAGAAGACCACCCTTTTAGACTAGCATGGGTGGTTCATGCCTGTAACCCCAGTACTTGAGAGTCTGAGACAGGAGGATCTCAGACTTGAGGCCAGCTTCAGCACTTAGATCTTAGACGACTTAGTGAGACCTGGTTTCAAAATAAAACATAGAATGGGGTTGAGGGTGTTGCTCAGAGGTAGAATGCCCCTGGATTCAATCTCCAATATCAAAAATAAAAATAAGAGAGAGAGAGGGAGAGGGAGAAAGAGAACCTTTTACACGTGTGTGTGTTGGTACTGGGGATGGAACCCAGGGGCATTCTACCTTCAAGCTACACCCCAGTTCTATTTTATTTTTATTTTGAAACAGGGTTTCATGGTTGATGGGAGTGTCGGTACTTGCTGAGGCTGCCCTTAAATTTGTGACCCTCCCTCCTGTCTCATCTTCCCAAGTACTGGAATTAAAGGCATGAGACACCATGCCCGGCTTATTCTTTTATCTTGAATATTAAACAGACACATTGGCTAATTTATTAAATTCTCATTTTATAGACTAAATTGATGTGGCTTTTCTCTCAGAATGTATCCCTGAAACCCTGTCTCATAAAAGGACTGTTTGTAGAATGAAAAAAATCTATGAGAACAGGGGCTTGCTTTTTAAAAGTTTAGGTGAATATACTAGTTC
This sequence comes from Muscardinus avellanarius, assembly GCF_963383645.1. Lineage (NCBI taxonomy): Eukaryota > Metazoa > Chordata > Mammalia > Rodentia > Gliridae > Muscardinus > Muscardinus avellanarius. The sequence goes on from NC_137795.1 coordinate 7,637,630, forward strand.
TAGAGGAAAAAAAAATAAAAGTTTAGGTGAAGTTCACATAATATCTAACCATTTTCTTTTTTCTTTTTCTTTTTCTTTTTTTTTCTTTTTCTTTTTTTTTTTTTTTTTTTTTTTTGTACTGGGGATGGAACCCAGGGGAATTCTACCTCCGGGCAACACCCCCAGCCCTATTTTTAATTCTTTATTGTGAAACAGCGTCTCACGGAGCTGCAGAGGGCCTCACTAAATAGCTGAGTCTGGCCGCAAACCGTGTCTCAGCCTCCTGAATGCTGGGATTACAGGCGTGCGCCACGCCCGGCCACATCTAATTATTTTAATCCAGTTCAGTGGCCTTTATTTCATTTGCGAGCTGTGCTACCAATATCTTCAAAACTTGGTCCTCACCCCTAAAAAACACCGCACGCACCCACTGAGTAATCACCGCATTTGCCTTCGCCCCCTTCTTGGGATTTGCCTGGGTGTGTTTTATGTCTTGAGGGGCTACTTTGAGTCCAAAGAACTTGGTTCCCAGGGGACGTGAAGCGAAAGAGCATGTCCCTGTGTCCCCACGATTACTACATATTTACCTGTCAGAGCCTTGCTTCCTTCCCCGAAGTGCAGCCACCTGCAGACCCCAGCAGGCGCCCGCCAGCTCCGTGACAGCCGCCTGGCAGCCCAGCACCGGGGTAGAATGATGTCCGTTTAGAGTTCCAGGAAGGTGGAAGCGGGGCCAATAAAGTGGTTTGACTTGGAATTTGGCCACGGTCTTGGGCTAATGAATGGGGATCGTGAACAAAGTGGGGAATGTGCTTTTGGTGCCCCGAGTTATCAGTGCAGGGCAGGGGCCCCTGAGTTCCAGGGGAATAGTGAATCTGTTAAGTGCTGAAGAAAGCTGGACGCTCAGAAAGGGACAGAGAGTCTTTCTTTCACTGAGAGGTGGCGGCTTACATCGTGTGGGGACCTGAGCATGCGACTCTCTGATCTTAAGTCTCAGGGGAAGTGGTGTGGTTAGCAGGCTCTGGGAGGATGTCATTTTGAGGCTGCCAAAAGCCAAAGGCAGGGATGGATTGTCTACTTTCTTCTCTTGGTTTGGAGAGTTGCCAACTCTCTCTCTCTCTCTCTCTCTCTCTCTCTCTCTCTCTCTCTCTCTCTCTCGGTGCTGGGGTTTAAACGCAGTGGCATTATACCCCCGAGCTATACCTTCCCCAGCCTTATTTTATTTTTAAATTTTGAAACAGGGTCTCAGTAAGTTGCCCAGAGTGGCCTCAAACCCAAGATTCTACTGTCTGAGCCTCCCAAGTAAGGGGATTACGGGCATGCGTCAGCCTGCCTGGCTAACAGTTACTAATTCTTTTTTTTTGGCGGCACTGAGGATGGAACCCAGGGGCATTCTACCTCTGAGCTACACCCCCAGCCCTATTTTTATTCTTTATTTTGAAACAGGGTCTCACTGAGTTGCAAAGGGCCTCACTACATAGTTGAGGCTGTCCACGAACCTCGATCCTCTGCCTCCAAGCTACACTCCTCAGCTCTATTTTTTATTCTTTATTTTGAAATAAGTTCTCAGTATGTTGTGGAGGGCCTCACTAAATAGCTGAGGCTGGCTGTGAACCTGGATCCTCCTGTCTCCGCCTCCCATGTACTGGGATTACAAGCGTGCGCCACCACACCGCCGGCTTGTTTTCCTACTTTTAAATTTGAAAAGGAGTATTTTACATTTCCTCAAAATATAGAAGTCACTGGGGTAGTTGGGATGCTATAGGAGGGGAGGGAGAGAAGGCATGGAAGAGGGGGAGAGAAGGAGGAGGAGGAAGCTGTCTACGGGGATTTCCCAGGGTGAAGCCAGGAAGTAGATGGTTTTGCAGAAATGGACTTGTGCAGTGACGCAGGACCTGGCATTGAGAAGGCCCACGTTTGGTTTAGGGTCCTACGATCACCGTTTGGATGTTCTTAATAATCTGCTTTGGGAACTCTGGTTTGGTACACACCTTCTGATGGACCCTGACCTTGCGCGTGGGAAGGTCCCTGCAATATGTGTGGCCCCTCACTGTCCCTTACCACCTCGTTTGCATATGGAGTTCTTGATGCCTCCTGAGCCCCGAGTTCTGACAGCCTCAGAATGCAGAGGAATTTAGCAAGACTCGAGATGAGGACAGTACAGGATCCGCTGGGGACTGGGCCAGCAACTCCCCAGAGAGCAGAATCTGAGGACGCTCAAATCCCTTGTTAGAGAACGTGCTGTATTTGCACATAATCTCCACACATCCTTATGTATGGTTTAAGTCACCTCTACTCATAATGCCCAGTGTAATCTAAATGGCATGTAAAAGTTTGTCATACTCTATGGTTTAGAGAATCATGACAAGAAAAAAAATCTGTATGTGTTCAGTAGATGTACAGTGATTTTCCTTTGCTATTTTGGACCTCTGATTAGTTAAATTTGAGGACGCAGATCCATGGGTACAGGGGGCTGTATTATTCCTAGGTTAAAGTAACCTAGGGAACAGAAAGCCCCTACAGGCCATGCTTACAATTTGAAACTTGCTTTCCAGAATTTTCTTGAAAGGCAGAAAGAAGGTGGTAGAGTTCTAACCCACAGAAGAGACCAAGCCCGGCCTTCTCCTTTCTTTTCTTTTTCTTTTTCTTTTTCTTTTTCTTTTTCTTTTTCTTTTTCTTTTTCTTTTTCTTTTTTTTTTTTTTTGGTACTGGAGATGGAACCCAGGGCCATTCTATCTCCAAGCTATACCCTCCCCAGCCCTAATTATTTTTTTTAATTCTTTATTTTAAAACAGGGTCTCACCAAGTTACAGAGGGCCTCACTAAGTAGCTGAGGTTGGCCACGAACCTGCGATCCTCCCGTCTTAGCCTCCCAAGTACTGGGATTACGAGCGTGTGCCACCACGCCCAGCTCCTTCTTTCTTATTTATGTTACTTCCTTCTTGGGGCTAACAAGCTTCCAGAGGACACTGACAATGAGAATATAAGAGGAAAGGGAAAGGGGGAAAGATGTTCCGTTTCACAACCCCCTCACCTCCAAGCAAGCCCAGGGTAGATGTTGATGGCATCGGCGCTTATCAAGAGTGAAAGGACAATCGAGCTTGTTTTGCCCAACGGTCTCTGTCAGGGAAGATCGTGTGTGTGCGTGTCGAGGTATGAAACACCAACTGTGTCATCTTGGTGATTCTGGGTATGAGGAGTTAAATGTGCTTATATTTGTACTTAAAACTGACTTTGCAGCCGGGCGTGGTGGCGCACGCTTGTAACCCCCACGCTTGGGAGGCTGAGACAGGAGGATCGCGCAGTTTCTAAGCCAGCCTCAGCTACGTAGTGAGGCTCTCAGCAACTTAGCGAGACCCTGTTTCCAAATAAAAAAAAAATGTATAAAATAGGTCTGGGAGTGTCCAGAGGTAGGCCTCTGGGTTCCATCCCCGGTACCACCAAGAAAAACAACAACAAAACTGACATTGCACAATATAAAATGAGTGGTAAAATCCATGCCAATCATTTATATTTTTAATTTTTAATTTAGTATAATATCATAAAGCAAATATGAGTCCACTATGGCAAGTAGAGAGGCCGGGTAGAAAGAAAAAGACTTTATTATTTCCTCTCTGCTTTTTAAACAAGGGACTCACATTTTATTTTGCACCGGGCCCCCCCAAATTACATGCTGGCCTCGGGGAAGGTGTGCAGGGATGGTGCTGGGGACCAGGGAGTAGAGCTGAAAGTGTAAAGCTAATGAATTATATTTTTAAAATGACTCTGGGTTCCTTGATAAGACAGTTTCTTCCTTTTTTCTTAATAATGTTCCTTAATACCAAATGCCATGTTCCTTCTCCAGAGCGAGGCTCATTTTTTATTTTTTGGTAGCAGCACCATATCTCCTTGGCAGGTTCAAGGGCCGGCCATGCACAGGGAGCCTGGGGAGCCGGATGCTGCCGAGTGGAGACCGCACCCCACAGAAGGCAGGGTGAACTGTGCAGCTGTGAACATAGATACACACACATTAGTTTGGTAGTTTTTCCTTTCTTTTGGGTAGATACCCAGAAGTGCTACTGCTGGATCAAATGGTAAATTTGTCCTTATTCTTCTGAGGATCCTCCATACTGTTTTCCAAAGTGGTTGCACCAATTTGCAATCCCACCAACAGTGTTTTGGAGTTCCCACGTCTCCACATCCTCGCCAGCATTTGTCGTTGTTTGTGTTTTGAATGATTGCCATTCTAGTTGGAGTTAGGTGGAATCTCAGGGTAGTTTTGATTTGCATCTCTCTGATTGCCAATGATGTTGAACACTTTTTCATACATGTATTGCCAAACTATGGAACCAGCCAAGATGTCCATCAACAGATGAATGGATTACAAAACTATAGGATATAGTGGCATTTTACTCAGCCATAAAGAAGAACCCAATTGCGTTATTTACAGGGAAATGGAGGGAACTGGAGAACGTTATGCTAAGTGAGATTAGTGAGTCATAAAAAATAAGAAATCTGATGTTCTCCCTAATATGAGGATGCTAGGAAGAAAATGGGTCATAGGAGGAACTCTAGACGAAGAAGGAGACACTATAGATGAGCAAATAAGGCGACCTGACTGGGGGTGGTGGGAGGGGGAAGAGGGGAATTCCCTAATGCACATGATGGACATTCACAAACACATCACAGTCAATCACTGAGCCAAACATGAGAAGGCGGGACGGGGAGGGAACGGGGTGGGAACTGGGTAAGGGCTAATTGGGTGATGCGTGTCTCCCCCATCTTGTACTCCATTAAGATGTATGACTACAGCCGGGCGTGGTGGCGCACGCTTGTAATCCCCGCGCTTGGGAGGCAGAGACAGGAGGATCACGCAGGTTCGAAGCCAGCCGTGTGCACTGGTTTAGGAGACCCTGTTTCCAAATAAAAATGTAAAAATAGATCTGGGAGTGTAGCCCGGAGGCAGAAGGGCTTCCAGGAATCCCAGTACCACCAAAAAAAAAAAAAAAAAAAGAAAAGAAAAGAAAAAAAAGATGTATGACTACAATCCACCAATAAAAAAAATTAAAAGAAAAAGGAGACAGAGTGAAGATGGAACCCACCTGAGAGGCGAGGAGGAGCCAGGTGCGGCTTCCATGGCCTCGCGAGTTTTCTATGGCGCTTGGCTGGTTCCTATGCACCTCAGGGTGAAGTTGATTGTTTTATGATCCATTAAAAAAATCATATATGCCTTTAAAAACAACAGTAATGTAAAACAAAATGGTAACGTAAGAAGCTACATTTTAGGCTTTTTTTTTTTAAAAAAAAAGGCTAAAACCCACAATCAGATATTATTATAACTTTGGGTGTCATTAGTCATATCATGCATGTGTTTGCATATTTATAACTCTGTGGTGTTTACTAATCTCAGAGCCATAATCCTTTTTACAACTCTAAGTGGAAGCTGTTCCCACCACGTGATTTGTGAGTCTGCTCTTCTCTTAATTTATTGGTTTGTTCTACTGTGCTACACTAAACCCAGACCCTGAAATACAAGGCTGGGCAATTTAGCTCCATATACGCTTTGGAACTTAAGAAATGGCTACATGCCTTTCATTTATATTCTTTATTATTCATTTGACTTACAAAGTGTAGAGGCATAGAAATCGCTTGTCAGCTTTACTACTGAAAGCCCCGGCTCCTCTCTCTCACTTAGGATATTTTCTATAATTCACTCACTTTCCTCTAAGGAAATTCCCCGGGGTGGGGGAGATCTTCATTGGAGAAGGGTGTTGTGTGGACTCTGGCCCTTTAACCCAAATTACAGTAGGGCGCCGAGTCAGAAAATGGCACATCGGGGTGGGAATCAGTGTGCTCCGTCCCACGTCTATTTTAAAGCACTTTCCATTTTAAATATAGCAATAAAATATCAGCCTCGAAGTGTCTGATAAGGATAAAAGCAATAGATTCAAATCCAATCATAAGTCTGACACTGCCCGGAACAAGAATCCGCACTGGTAAGCCAGGGCTCATTTATGGGACCATAAATGGGTGGGCCGGCTATAATTTGGGTATTAAACTTGTAAAATATATTGATGGTATGGAAGAGCTAAATAAATAATTTACTACAAGAAAATTGGAAATCTTTACGCGGCACTTAATTGAGCAGTGCTCTCACAGATTCCCCGTGTTTCTGGCTTTGCCTCTGTGTCTTTGGCACTGGCTGGGGTTTTTCTCTTCCTTACTTGGGTCTAATTTCTCTCTGCTGTGAATGATCATGTTGGTGCATTTCTGAAAACATTCTGAAAACACTCGTAGTTTCCATGTAAAACCACCAATTTATTACATGCCTTTGCCACTTTTGTTTCCTTTTTTGGAGGGAGGATAAACTCCACATACCTGCTCAAGGTTCAGACAGTTTTCTTCCCATACCCCTAAATGCCCTCAGAGTACACAGCTCTGATTCCTATTCTAAATACAGATTAGGAGGAGCTTCAATGTCATACCGTGTGTGTGTGTGTGTGTGTGTGTGTGTGTGTGTGTGTGTGTGTATGTGTGTGTGTATGGTGGTACTGGGGATTGAACCCAGGGTCATTCTACCCCTGAGCTATGCCCTGGCCCTATTTTATTTATTTTTATTTGGAAACAAAGTTTTGTTGAGTTGCCGAGGCTGATCACAAACCTGCAATCCTCCTGTCTCAGCTTCCCAAGTACTGGGATTACAGACGTGTGCCACCACCCCTGGCACGCACGCTGTGTCTTTTTAAGTGAAGTTTGAGATAGTTCTTCACTTGTGACCAGCAGGAGCCCGGGGACCTGCACACTGCACAGGCCTCACACGCAGGAGGCCACACCACGGCTCTGCTTGTAAAGGGACAGGTGAAATTTTCTAGCACTATTTACTTGGTCTGTTTCTTAGCTCTAAATAGTGATTTTCACTCAAAGAGCTCAGAACATGAAAAGCTAAATTGTTTGAATATTAAGAATCATTTTAATTGGAGAGGCGGGGCCTGAAGGCTGACTGAAGGGCAGCGGAGAGTGCATGCAGCTGCTCGGTGGTTTTGCTCAAGACTCATAGGCCTTCGCGCAATGAAATCAAACGTGCTTAGGCAAAAATCTCACACTCCTAGTCCTAGTCTCATTTCCTTCCTCCCTCCCTCCCTCCCTCCCTCCCTCCCTCCCTCCCTCCCTCCCTCCCTCCCTCTAGGGATTGAAGCCTGGGAGACTTTATCTCTGAGCCATAGCCCCATCCTATTTTATTTTTTAGTTTGAATCAGGTCTCGCTAAGTTGCTGGGGGCCCCGCAGAGTTACTGAGGCTGGTCTAGAACCCCAATCTTCAGGTCTCTGCCTCCCAAGGACTGGTGAAATTGGGATATCTCTTCTTTTAGGGTTCTTGTTCATTGGACTTTCTGGGACTACAGGCCTGGGCCACCATGCCTGGCTCATAGTCTCATTTTCTTCCCTCCCTCCCTCCCTCTCTTCCTTCCTTCCTCCCTCCCTCCTCCTTCTCTCTCTTTCTTTCTTTCCTTCCTTCCTTTTCTTTCTTTCTTTCTTTCTTTCTTTCTTTCTTTCTTTCTTTCTTTCTTTCTTTCTTTTCTGCGGTACTGGGGATTGAACCCAGGGGCATTCTACCTCCATCCTACATACTCTCAGTCCTATTTTTTATTCCTTATTGTGAAACAAGGACTCGCTAAGTCACAGAGGGCCTCACTAAGTAGCTGAGGCTGGCTGAGAACCTGCGATCTATGTGCAAATGCCCGTGGTCCCCTCTGACTGTTCCTCCCAGAAAGGAGTCCTGTGTTAGCGAAAGGCAAACAGCAGAACTCACTTAGGCCTCTTGGCACACACCGTATGTCCAAAAAGTTGCGACACTTTCTCTCCATCAGTTGTGGATGGGCGATCCTGTCTCTTGGTTTCAAACCACTGACCGTTGTAAGCACAAAACTGTCCTGTCTATAATACTTTGTTCTGATGAGTAATAAGGTTAGGCCTATTTTCATGTGTACTGGGTGTTGGTATGTCTGTGAGTTGGAAGTTGGTGGCTTTTTGCCATCTTTTCTGTTGGGGAATTTGATCTGTGCGCTGTATTACTTTAAGTTATGTATCCCACATTCTCTTATCCTCTAATGATATATATCGTATGCACCAGTTAGTCTTTTGTAATAATGTTTTTTGTTTATTAGTTTGCGGTATTGGGGATTGAACGCAGGGGTGTTCTACCTCTAGGCTACACACCCAGACCTTTTTTTTTTTTTTTTTTTTAATTTGGAAACAAAGTCTTGCTAAGTTGCTGAGGGGCTCTGTAAGTTGCCAAGACTGGTCTCAACCCTGTAATCCTCCTGTTTTAGCTTCTCAAGTAAGTACTTGGGATTACAGGTATGTGCCACCATACGCAGCTAATAATGTATTTTTACTACTAAAACCATAAAGGACCAGAGCAGAGTATGAAGTGGTCATTGTAAGAAGGTAAGATAATTAACCACAGAGACCTCTTATTCTCACTTTAGTTGTGTCAGATAAACTCACCTTTCTTACACACTCTAGCGGTACTAACAGAGAGCGATTCTTCCATATTTCACATACTTTTGAGAGTCCAAGGGGGTCATCAGCTCCATGATTTAGCAGAGCAAGAAGTGACATGTTAATTCTTTGACAAGCTCTAAATGAGCTACTTGGGCCTACCCTCTTTGTGGTCTTTCCATAGCCAGGCCTCCTACTTGCTGCTAGCAAAGTTCTGCATGGGGTGGGGGTGGACCACCTGGATCTCATGATAAACTTTTGGGCTAGTAAGCCTGAGGTCAAGTCCACAAGCCCATGTTAGTGCATGTCCCTGGATGTTAGCGTTTTTATGTCTTTAAAATGGCATGGTGCAGCCGGGCGTGGTGATGCATGCTCGTAATCCCAGCATTTGGGAGGCTGAAATAGGAGGATCGTGGTTTGTGCACAGCTTCAGCTACTTAAGGCCCTTTGCAACTCAGTGAGACCCTGTTTCAAAATAAAGAATAAAAAATAGGGCTGGGGGTGTAGCTCAGAGGTAGAATGCCTATGGGTTCTATCCCCAGCACCGCAAATAATAAATAAATAAATAAATAAATAAATAAATAACACCTGTAATCCCAGTACTTGGGAGTCTGAGTCAGGAGGATTGCAAGTTCAAGGCCAACCTAGCAACTCGGTGAGGCCTTCAGCAGTTTAGTGAGATCCTGTTTCAAAAATAAATAAATAAATAAATAAAAAGGGCTGGGGCTGTAGCTTGGAGGTTCAATCCCCTGCACTACAGACAGGGAGGGCAGTAATATCTTCCCAATGGGGCTGTTGTGAAGAAGAAACAGTAGCCAGCAGAGGCCTAGACACACAGAAAGTGCTCCACGTACGGATGTGATTGTTGTTACTGAGGTGAGCTGGTGCCAAGCCTGCCTGAAGAAATAGACTGGATTCAGTGACAGCCTGAATGGCAGGACTGTGGGGCTTCCTCTGAAGCATAGGTCTTCCTAACATTTGAATCAGAGGGGAGTTCAATTAACAAGAAAGAAGTTGGTGCATTTTTGCTCTCTTGGCCACTGTATTAGTTTTTTCACTGCTGTGACCAGCGTACCTGACAAAAAACAACTTAGATGAGGAAAGTTGTATTTAGCTCAGGGTTTCAGAAGGTCAGTCCAAGGCAGAAACATCATGGCGGCAAGGTTTGGTGGGGGAAATCTTCCGAGATCATGTTAGCTGGTAAACAGTGAAGGGGGAAGAAACCAAGGAAAAATATAGTCCAAGGCCACCTCCAGTGATGTACTTCCTTCAGCCACACCCTATCTGCCCACAGTTACCACCTAGTGAGTCCACTGACAATATTAATCCATCAGTGATTCACCCACGGGTGAGCGTAGAGCCCTGGTTCAATCATTTCACCCCTGGACCATGCTGCATTGCCAACACATGAACTTTTCTGGGAGACATTCCATATTTGAACCATAGCAGTTGCCAACAGAATCTGCCATTCTCTTGAAAGCAAAGCTTTCCAGCATTTTCCTTAACACAGCCCATGTGGACAGTTCTAATCGTTGCATGGTGCCCTGGTAGAAAACGGGGAGATCGGGGAGCTTCAATCTGGAGCTTGTTGAGAAAATTAACTGCTTTTCCTTTATGTTATATGATTATGATAAGAAAAGTAAAATGCAAAGTACTAAAAAAGACATTAAACATTGAATTTGTCTAAAACTTCCACATAAAATCCTTTCAAGTTTTAAGATGAGAAATCCGAGATTACTTCTATAGACTCACATTCTTCTAGTTTAGATTTTATGTTTGAAACAGTTATGCCAACTTCTGATGAAGACTTTTTGTGACGATCTTCTCAAATTTCTTATAATCACAAGGGAAAAACTTTATTCTCGATGAAGGTATTAAAAAAATTTAAGCCATTTTTTACGATCATTCAAACCTTTTCCACAGTTGCAAACCTGTTAAAAAATTAATAGGTCTTCCTTTTCTTTCACTGAGAAACACATTAAACTTTCTTTTACTAATGAAGCTGGGTTTCAAACATGTTCGAAGGTTTTCATAATATGTCTTTCCAAATAATGACAGTGTATCTAATGTGATGTGAAATTCTGGGGCAGGCATCGGTATCTGTGTGCCCAGCTCCAGCCCATGTTGACTTTATATAAGGCTAGAGGCCCCTGATAACTTCCTTTCTGTCTTTCATATATGGTCATTCCTTTATTCTCTCTCTTCAAGTAAGTCCAGCTTATTTTTTCCAAGTCCTACCCTTCACTTAGCCTCCCTCTCTCTCTCTCTCTCTCTCTCTCTCTCTCTCTCTCTCTCTCTCTCTCTGTTCTGGGAGTTGCATTTCAGCAGTAAACACTGAGTTTACTGAGTGCACTAGCTTTTTGTTTTGTTTTGTTTTGAGTCATCTTCAGGTTAATTTACATGAACCAATCAAAATGAAGTCAAACTGAAGTCAAAACAGTCAACTGAATCTATCTCAAAGGTTTGGAATTCGGGACCCTGAAAGGGTCCCGAATGGCCTGGTCTACTGGTCTATATGGCTCAACGCAAAGCGCTTCTGTCCTTACGGCTAAAATTCCAGAATCAGCCTGGGCACAAGCTTGGGGACCAGAGAAGGGGGCACCCATCAAATAGGACACCTGCGTCCCTTGCTCTGAAAATTCTTCCTTCTTTAAAATTATTCCTTCTTTGCTTTGCACGGCCCTGATCATACTAGCCAGATGTCCATGTGGACATCTCCTTTCTGGGGAGCCTCCGTGACCCCCCTAACTGGGTCAGGCATCTCCTTCCAGAGCTCTCCCAGAATGCCCTGGCATGGCCCCCTTTCTCCAAGATTGCTGATCCTTGCCAGCGGCGACCTCTCCTCGGCCTTCTTAGGCTCCTAGCATAGCTAGTAAAGGGACTGGTTCATAGATGCTCAAAAAATGTCCAGCAGGTGAATGGTTGGAGTCCTGTCAGTGCAGATGCTTTCCTTGGTTCATGTACTTAAAAAATTTCTATAAAAAGGAGGACCTGACTTTCCCTTGTTGGTGAACATACTTAGAGTGCCCCCCACTATTCTCCTTTAATTAGGTGAATCATAAGAAAAATAATCACAAAGTACTTAAAAAAATGATCAGGCCCAGAACATTGCTCGCAACGATCAGCAGCCGAGGAGCCTCTGAGGTACCTCACATCCTCCTCTTAAAGAAAGTCTAGGAAGAGAGAGGTGCGCCCGGCCTGCTTTTTCAACCTGGGTTCCCAGCCAGGCCTTTTTCTTCTCCAGTTTCCCAGGGATCAAGCCAGTGGCCGCTTCCTGCCCCCTGCCAAGCGGGACCAGGGCCTGATGGTTTTACAGTTCTCCAGTAAGTAGCAGATTAACAGCTCTGCTCAGTAGCTGGGGGCCTCCCTTCAGCTGAGAGGGTGGGGCCGCACATTCCGCAGGCGGTTGGAAACTCTCCTCCACGGGTTCCTTATTATGAGAAGGCGGCTGAGCCTCAGGGCTGGACCAGGAACTGGGCCATGGTGGAGACGTCTTTTGTTTCCCGCAGCCCATAAAAAAGCAGCCCCGGCCTGGCCACCTACACTTGGCAGGAGCAGATGGACCCCCACTCCCCTAGCAATATGCCGCTCTCTCATTAAGCTACCTGCAACCAGAGTCTTGCAAACCAGAATCTTGCACAAACCCAGGGGCATTCTACCTCTGAGCTACACCCCTAGCATGTATACTGGGAATGAAACCCAGGGGCATTTTAACTCTGAGCTATATCCCCAACCCTATTTTATTATTTATTTATTTATTTATTATTTATTTATTTATTTATTTATTTATTTTTGTTTTGAAACAGAGTCTAGCTAAGTTGCTGAGGCTGTCCTTGAACCTGCGATCCTCCTGTCTCAGCCTCCAAAGTACCAGAATGACAGGCATGGGCTGCTGTGCCCACAGTGCCACGGGGCATCCTAGGGATGTGCTTCTTACCCACTTGCGTGGAGATCCTGATGCTGGAAGGTCAATGACTTCACCCCCAGCTGGTGATTTTTTTTTTTCATGGACCTGCTACAGGAACGTCCCTTTATTAAATAGCTGCAACTAAAATTCACAGTAGCCTTTTCTTTCTGCCTCCTAGGTGATTTTAGGGAGTATGTGGAAATTTAAATCTCCTGCTGGCCGACAGGCAAGAGGTGGGTACCAGAAGAGGCAAAGCAGTTGATGGGGTGTCTGAAGCTTTTTCATTCTGATTAAGCCTCTGGGGTCTCATAGTCCAAACATGAAGGAAAAATGGATTCTAAATGAGTTCTTGGGATCTAAAAACTCTGGCTGCAAGTACAAAGAGGTTAATGGTCTTGAAGGCATTTTTACTTGCATCTCAGTTTTATGACTTTAAAGCTTTACATGAACTTGTATGGGTTTCTGGTTGGCTGGAGATACTGGAGAACTATATCCAGAAATAACAAAATACCGCCAGGAAGGATGGATGACCTGTGGGAAGATGTGAGGCTGTCTAGACTTCTCTAGCCAGTGTGTGCCCGCAGGGGCGAGGGGAGGGGGACACGGGGAGGCTGGTCTCCCCGGTGAAGGTGTGCACACTGCCAGGACAGCATCCAGCTGCTCTCCTCCTCTTCTGAACTGGCCAACACACATGGATGGCCCTGTGACTTTAAAAATTTCTTTTGAGCCTGTGCAGTGGGGCATGCCTGTGATCCCAGTACTTGGGGGGCTGAGACAAGAGGATTGAAGGTTGGAGGCCAGTCTCAGCAAGTTAATGAGACTCGCAGCAACCTAGCCAGACCCTGTTTAAAAAAGAAATAAATAAAAAAAAATATATATATATGGCTAGGGGTGTAGTTCGATCTTTAGTACCACAAGCAAAAAAAAAAATATATATATATATATATAAACAATAGGCATCTATTAAATGAAGAAAAAGTCCTTTTGCAAATTTTTTGTGCAGTACACATTATTCTTTCAGCATCTCAAACAGTGGAAAGTCAGGTTTAAACCAGCATCTGCTAACAGCTAAACACGAGGGATAGTCAACTTCCTTAACTAGTATCAAAGTGATGGGGTACCAGACCCTGGATCAAGAGAAAAATAACCATGGCGAAAGCTGTAACAGTCTGACTTTGTACATGATCATTCAGTCTTTTAGCCCAGATGAAGATGTGAATATATCGCTGCCAGAAGTATTTTCTGATTTCCAAGTGCCAGAATGAAATCTGCTGCAATAATATGAAATGTAAGAGCTCTATCTACTATTCCAGAGCTTATCGAAGACCTGTCGCTATCTTTAATGGCTGTATGTTTTTATTTCTCTGGTGAAAAAAAAAAAGTTGTGTTCCAGAGACTTCAGCTAGTCCTACTGAGAACAGTACACGTCTCCAGACAGGGTGCTTGGGACTTGGTACCTGAAGAGTTCAGTGGCCTAGGTTGGAAAAGACTTGAGAGCAGTGTGGTGGTGACCATCTGTAAGCCCAGTACTTGGGAGGCTGGGACAGGAGGATCGCAGGTTCAAGATGAACCACAGCAATTTAGAAGACTCAGCAACCTAGAGAGAGGCCTTGTTTTTTGTTTTGTTTTGTTTAAGTAGAGCTAGGGGTATAGTCTGGAGGTAGAATGCCCCTGGGTTTGATTCTCAGAGCCAAAAAGAAAGAGAGAGAGAGAGAGAGAGAGAGAGAGAGAGAGAGAGAGAGAGAGAGAGAGAGAGAAGAAGAAGAAGAAGAAGAAGAAGAAGAAGAAGAAGGAGGAGGAGGAGGAGGAGGAGGAGGAGGAGGAGGAGGAGGAAGGAGGAGGAGGAGGAAGAGGAGGAGGAAGAGGAAGAGGAGGAGGAGGAGGAGAAAAGGAAGAAGGAGAAGGAGAAGAGGAAGAAGAAGAAGAAGAAGAAGAAGAAGAAGAAGAAGAAGGAGGAGGAGGAGGAGGAGGAGGAGGAGGAGGAGGAGGAGGAGGAGGGGGGGGGAGGAGGAGGAAGAGAAAGAAGAAGAAGAAGAAAAGAGAAGAGAAGAGAGGAGAGGGAGAGAGACTTGATTTGGAAAGGCAGACAGCTGCTGAAGGACGTGGTACTTCTATTGAACCGTCTCTTGGCCACCTAACTCTGGTCCACGGCGGTGGCTATGGCCAGGAGGATGTTGTTGAGTTGGTGGAAGTCCAAGATTAAGGGCGAGGTGGGAAAGGTTACTGCTGAGAGGGAGGCTGTGCCTCAGCTCTGGAGGACGAGATGCCTTGTGGGGCAGGGGAGGACAGGCCTTCAAAGCCAAAGCCCTCCTGGGCCACACTAGGAGAGTCCAGTCTCCGAGCCGTGCGTGCTGAGGGCTGGCGCAGAGTCGGCTGGTCACTGGCAGGGAGGTAGTCAGCTTCGTGTGTGGGGCCCCTGCCTTGAGACACAGAGATTGAACTAAGCTGTCTCTGTTGTGAACATGACACTTGGATTGGACTGTGTGGCCCAGGCCCTTCTGCACCGATACCAGCAGGGCATAGTTTAGAAGTGGCCAGAGTGGTGTGAGATAGATAGTCTTTCCCACATATCCCTTTATTATACTTCCTTGGTCATTTCTTCATCAAATTATGTAGGAATTAAAACGTATGTTCCATGTTGGGTAATTTGTGTATGTGTATGGCAGGTGGGAGGTACTGAGAATTGAACCCCGGGGGCCTTCTACCTCTGAGCTACACCCTCATTCCTATTTTTTATTTTTATTTTATAACAGGGTCTCACTCGGTTGATGAGAGTCTCCCTATTTGCTGAGGGTGTCCTCCAACCTGTGATCCTCCTGTCTCAGCCTCCCAAGTCCTGGGATTACAGGCATGTACCATTGTGCCCTTGCTGCTGTCCTGGGCAATTTCCTTAGCCTCTGGAAGGAGACTGGATGCCAAACACAGACAACTTCACCTTTAAGATCCTGGACCCCTGGTTGTGACCACCCCACGCCTGCAAATTCACAATATGACTTTTATTCTTTCATCTCTTTCCAGATATTGCTAACTTCTGTGATCACTGACTTCTTTGTTAAACAGGACATACATGTCCAATTTAAAAGGTGATCCATTGAAAAACTAAAGGTGTGGCTTAGAGAGCCGGGGCCCCCAGAGCTGTTGGTCGTCACACTGAAACAACGAGCCATCGGATCCCCTTTTGGCGGAAGAAAAAGAAGGCATTAAACTTGGCAAACAAGAACATTTATGATCTGACTCATGATCTTGAAACCCACTGAAAAATGACATTTGAATCCCATAGCACCCTGAGATTCTGTTAACCTCAGTGGGGAATATAATTCAGAGATTATGGCCAGGTGTGAAGGTTCACGTCTATAATCCCAGGACTACGGAGGTTAAGACAGGAGGATCACAGGTGTGAGGTCAGCCTCAGCAGCGTAGGCTTTTAGCAACTTAGTGAGACAGTTAAAAAAAAACCAAAACAACAAACAACTAAATGAAAAGTAGGGCTGGGGGTACAGCTCAGAGATAGAATAACCCTAGGACAAGTCTCCACTTCTGTCCAGCCTCCCACCCCTACACACAATGGATTGCTACTTTTTTTTTTTTAATAACCTGAGCTTTGGGTTTATTTTTATTTAAGTTTTAAATATGGTGCTGATAAATGATTTCCCATCTACCTTCCTCCTTTATCTGTTACCTGCAACCTTGGAACTTGATTTGCTATCCAGCAAGCAAAACTGATTTGCAACTGGACCAGACAGGATGGGAGACTAGGGACCTGCAGCCTGCAAACAAGCCTGTCGTCCCCTGTCACCGGGGCAGAATAGAACTCTGTGTGGGGCCTTGCTGGGTGCTGCTCAAGGGGAGGGTGCTGTGGGTGGTGGCCCCAGTTCCTAAATGGGTGAAACTTCCTAGTGTGTTTTGGGCAGCAAACTTCCAGTGCAAAAAGGTGGCATCTGAGCCCTGTGTGGTGGGGCATGCTTGTAATTCTAGGACTTGGGAGACTGAGACAGGAGGGTTGCAGGTTCGAGGACAGCCTCAGCAGCTTAGTGAGACCCTGTTTCAAAATAAAAAATAAAAATGCTGTGAATTTGCAGGTGTGGGTGATTGCAGCCAGGGCCCAGGATCTTAAATGTGAAGTTGTCTGTGCTGGGCATCCATTCTCCTTCCTCAGAGCAATATCTGCTGACACCCAGAACAGGTGTAGCTCAGAGGTAGAATGCCTCTGGGTCTAGTTCCCAATAGCTAACACATATACACATACACGCACGTGTGTGCGTGCGTGTACAGTGTCTACTCCACAGAACAGAAGCATTATAGTCCTGAGTCACTCGGGTGAAAGGCTGAGGAGTGGCCCCAGTGCTTGTAGGAGGACCCAGAGCCACTCCCCCTGCACTTTATTATTATTATTATTATTATTATTATTATTATTATTATTATTTGGTGGTACTGGGGTTCCTGGAAACCCTTCTACCTCTGGGCTACACTCCCAGACCTATTTTTTTATATTTTTAAATTTGGAAACAGGGTCTCTTAAGCAACGAGGCTGGCTTCGAACCTGCGCGATCCTCCTGTCTCCGCCTCCCAAGGCGGGGATGACAAGCGTGCGCACCGCGCCCGGCTCCCCCTGCACCTTTTGATGTCTCCAAAGAGGCTAGTGAGGGACACATTACTTTCTCATAGAGGACAGACTGAGGCCCTTGTGCTAAAAAACACTTTTTTTTTTTTTTTTTTTTTTACTGTCATCTTGAGTTTTCTATAGTAATTACCGTGTCCTTTTTCCATCATTTTTTTCTTTCCTCCATTCCTCTCTCTGCTCCTCCCATCTGGGCACCTTGATCTAAACCATGGTGTGCACAGAGCTGCTGGGCCAGCTCCAATGCCCTGTTTCGCTTGTCTCTCTGCACCCTGCACCTGCGCTCAGGGCACAACTTCGGCCCCTGTGACGATGGGAACACAGACCCACAGTGGACTTGGACTTGGACTCGTCATTTACCTGTAAGTTGTCAAACGTCCCCGTGCCTTAGTTTTCTCACGTCTGTAAAGAGATAGTCATTTTCCTTTGGTCAGTTAGGGTGTGTTAGTGGCAAATTATAGAAACTCCAAGTCAAGCTGGTCTTGACCATAAGATATTTGTTGACACCCAGAACAGGAAGCCGAGAAGAAGAGTGAAGAGTGGGATTGGCCCCCTGGCGGCTCCGGCCTCCTTTCTGAGCCAGTGGAGTCAGCTGCGTCCCTGGGCTGATGGGGACATAGAAGCGTCAGTTTGCAAAGTGACTGGGCCAGGCTTCTTGTGACTTCATTTAAAATAAAATTCATTCTTTTTTTTTTTTTTTTTTTTTGGTACTGGGGATTGAACCTAGGGGCATTCTAACTCCAAGCTGCATCCTCAGCCCTATTTTTTTTTTATTTCTTTTCTTTTCTTTTTTTTCAGTACTGGGGATGGAACCCCTGGGGTAGCTACACCCCCAGTCCTATTTTGTATTCTTTATTTTGAAACAGGGTCTCACTAAGTAGCTGAGGCTGGCTGCAAACCTGTGATCTTCCTGTCTCAGCCTCCCAAATACTGGGACTACAAGGGTGCACCATCATGCTGGGCTAAAATTTATTCTGATTGGAGGTTTTTGACACATAAAGGCTCCAGTCATTTATTTATTTATTTATTTATTTATTTATTTATTTATTTATTGAACTAAGGGGTGTTCTACCCCTGAGGTACACTACTGCCCTTTTAACTTTATTTTATTTTTTTGGTATTGAGGATTGAACCCAGAGGCATTCTATCTCTGAGCTACACCCCCAACCCTTTTAGGGTTTCTCTAAACTAATGAGGGTCTCACTAAGTTGTTGAGCATGGCTTCAACTTGCAGTCTTTCTGTCTCAGCCTCTCAAGTACTGGGATTACATGTGTGCAACACCAAAATCTGACTATTTATTTTTTATTCATTTATATTTTGAGGTACGGGGGGTGTAACCCAGGGGTATTCTGCCTTCAAGCTACACTTCCAGTCTTATTTTTTATTCTTTATTTTGAAGCAAACCGGGACCCTCCTGTCTCAGCCTCCCGAATGCTGGGATTCCAAGCGTGTGCCAACACGCCTAGCTCACTTATTTTTATTTTGTAACAGGGCCTCAGCACGTTACTGCACACTGCTGGCCTTTTTCCTGGGATCCTCCTGCGTCACCTCCCAGGTGTGTGCCACTTGTCTGGCTTCGGTCTCTAATAGTGAGGTGTTAGATTTAACTTCCCTGTATTTGGGGTGCTGAGGATACTTCCATGTCGTGACTTGCATGAGAACACAGGGCCAACCTTGCCTTCCTTGACATTCTAGAACCTTCCACTCCACCCATGGGTGCTGCAACGGCCTGTAGGTGAGAACGGTTAGGGGGTGCTCCTCTGAGAGGCAGGCACTCAGCGGCCTGAGCTGCGGAGGCGCTCTGAGGCTGCGATGCAAAACCTGTCCAGAGACACCCTTCTGTGCCACCTTGGGCTCCTTTCTCAGTGTGCTCCCCAATCATTGAGGTGCTCTGGGGTTCATAGGATGAACCCCATCCCCCCTGTAGGCTGGATGGCCTGTGGCAGAGTGGTCGGGTGTGTAGTTCAACTATGAAGAGCTCAAGATTTTGCCCCCCTGGCTGTTGATGAGGTACAGGAGAAGATGCAAGGTCCCAGAGGTCCCCTCCGCACTGGATATTCAAGCATGGAGTCCCAGACAGAAGCCCTACACGCTGTCAAGCCCACAGCGGCTCTGAAGGGCTTTTAACTCACAGGCCCTTGCAAATCTAACAGGATTTCCTGCTGGTGTGAGTGCCGTGGGCTAAATACTCATTAAACTGTCAGCCAGCAGAAAGGTGTCGCTCCTGGGAAGGGGGTCACGGCATCCCGGGGGCAGCAGGAGGCCTCCTCAGCCACCAGGGTCTCCCCTACCTGCCCAGGCACCCCCACTCACCCCAGATTCTAACCTTCTTTCCAAAACCCTTCAGAGGATTTGGTAACTCTTCCCCAATCCTACCAGGAAATATTGTTTTTATCCAATCTAAAAGAGATGTTGATTTTAAATCCATTTTCTGTGGTTGGAGAGGATCCTTTTTGTGGACATTGAGAATGGCTAGCCCCTGTCCATGGTAGCACAGGTCTTCATAACGTCAAGCCATGTAGAGAGTCACCCTGCAGTCTACTTTGTTTTCTTTGTTTTGACATTTAAAGAAATTAGCATTTAGTATTACTCAACCCTTATACACAATGAAAAAATTTATACAACACACACACACACACACACACACACACACACACACACACAGAGAATAAAAAATGAGTTTTCTTTCCATCCCAGGGTCCCTAAGCTTTCCTAGAATTAACTTCCAATAACATTTTCATAGGTACCTTCCAGAAACTTCTCCAAAATATATTTGTACAACACACACACACACACACACACACACACACACACACACAGTGATGCATCTGGGGTATCTTCTCAGCAACACACACCCTTCTTTATAATTCATGCACCATGAATTATTTGACCTGTTCTGGACTCACAGCCTCTCAACAATTCCCAGTTTTGCACTTCTGGATAGCGCTGTGACTACAGTGTGCAGTGCTGATTACATGGGCAGGTAAAGGATTTCTTACAAGTAGAGCTGCTGAGCCAAAGATTTGTGTATTTTTAATTAGACAGACTACATAATAGAGGTTGCACCAAGTTTCACGGTTCCCTGTATGCCAGTCTCTACCTTGTGTGGTCAGATTAGTTAATTTTTGCCTGACAGGCAAAAATAACACAATTTTACACCGATAATCCGCATGATTCTCTTTATAAGTGTCATTGAACACCTGTACATTTCAGTGTCATTTGTGTTTATTTTTTCTTTGAAGTTTGTTTATATCTTGCTCATTCATTCATTTATTGTGGGACTGCGAGTGGAACCCAGAGGCATTCTACTTCTGAGCTATACTCCCAGCCCTATTTTATATTTATTTATTTATTTATTTATTTATTTATTTATTTATTTATTTATTTATTTATTTATTTTTGGTACTAGGGATGGAACCCAAGGGCTTTCTACCTCCAGGCTATACTCCCAGACCTATTTTATATTTTATTTTATTTATCTATTTATTTTTGGTACTAGGGATGGAACCCAAGGGCTTTCTACCTCCGGGCTGTGCTCCCAGACCTATTTTTATATTTTATTTGGAAACAGGGTCTCACTAAGCTGCTGAGAGCCTCACTCAGTAGCTGAGGCCGGCTTCGAATCTGTGCGATCCTCCTGTCTCAGCCTCCCAAGCGCGGGGATTACAAGCGTGCGCCACCACGCCCGGATTTTATTTTTTATTTTGAAACAGGGTCTCACTAAGTAGCTGAGGCTGGCCTTTGACCTGCAATCCTCCTGTCTCAGTCTCCCAAGCGCTGGGATTACAGGTGTGAACCACCATGCCTGAACTTTTTTCAGAATTTTCTAAACCCATTTGTGTTTACTTTTTCACAGAAACTTGAAAAGCAGTTTGTTTGGAATTGAAGGTTATCATGTTGTTAGTTCTATTGAGACTATATTAAACTAATAAATTAATTTCAGGAGAATTGGCTTTTTAAAAAATAATTATTAAGTTTTCTACCCAACAACAGGGTAGCATTTCCATTATCAGATTTTTTTTCCATGCCTTTTAGTAGCATTTTAAGATTTTTTTCCATATTTAATATGAATATATCACAAGTTCATCCTGACATTTTATTGTCCCCTCATTATAAGTACTTTCATCATTTTGTTTTTTAACTTGTGTATGTTTCATATCTTATTTTCATACCCATCAACATTTTAAATTATTTTCCATCTACAATAATATTTTTGTGGTACTGGGGGTGGAACCCAGGGGCTTTTCTACCTTCGGGCTACACTCCTAGACCTATTTTATACTTTATTTGGAAACAGGGTCTCACTAAGTTGCTGAGAGCCTCACTAAGTAGCTGAGGCTGGCTTTGAACCTGTGCGACCCTCCTGTCTCAGCCTCCCAAGCGCTGGGATTACAAGCGTGCGCCACCACGCCCAGCTAATAATCTTTAAATTAAATTGTCTTTTGGATAATCTGAAAATAATTTTACCCCACTTCATGTTTTCACTTTGTTTTCTTGTTCTTTTGCGATGGTTAATGTATCTTGGACACTGTCAAGTTATAGTGGGGCTAGGACATCCTTACTTCTGACTTAAATAAAAAGGCTTCTAGTGTTTTCCTTATTCAACAATGTCCAAGCTTTGGATAATGACCATGTTATTTTATTAATATATCATGGAAGCATCCATCAATAATATTTTAAGAGTTGGAAAAAATTTGAAATGGGTGTCGAATAATTAAATGACTTTTCAACATTTATACACACATGAGTATAAAAATGTACACACTGCTGTCTTAACTATGAGATTTAAATTTTCAATAGTCATCCCTATTTTTTGTCTACTTGACTTGTCATAGACTAAAAAAGAAATGATTTAAATTTTCCCACTAAAATTGCCTTTCTGGCTATTTCTTTTTATAAATACTGTGTGTGTGTGTGTGTGTGTGTGTGTGTGTGTGTGTGTGTGTGTGTAATACTGGAGATTGAACCCAGGGGCCTTCTACCTGCCAACTACACCCCCATACCAATTTTTTATTCTTTATTTAGAAACAGGGTCTCACTGAGTTTTGAAATAGGATCTACTAAGTTGCCAAGAGTCTTACTAAGTAACTGAGGCTAGCCTTGAACCTGCGATCTTCCCGTGTCAGCCTCCCAAGGACTGGGATTACAAGCGTTTGCCACCACGCCGGGCAATAGTTCAATTTTTAAACTGCTTTTTGAAGCATTGCCATTTTCTACATAAAAATTCACCACACTGAATGGTTACCTTTGCTTTCCGTAGCTGTATGTCATGATGACTTTGATCTTGATATGATCTTTGCTATTTTTTTTTGCTTGCATTTGATTTCAATGTCTGCTTTTCCTTTCACTTGCAGCCTAAGTGATTTCATTATAGATGTATTGTAAATGTGTTATATGGACAAAATGTAATTTTTGTCCAATTTGAGTCTTTCCCTTTTTTTTTTTTTTTTTGGTACTGGGAATTGAACCTAGGGACATTTTACTTCTGGGCTACATACCCAGCACTTATGTATTTTGTATTTTGAATAGAGTCTCACTAAGTTGCTGAGGGTCTTAGGAAGTTTCTGAGGTTGGCCTCAAACCTATGATCCTCCTATTTTAGCCTCCCAAGTAATGGAATTATAGGTGTGCACCATCTTCATCCTGCCTGTTCCTATTAACTTGTTTTGTGTGTGATACTGGGGTTCCTGGAAGCCCTTCTACCTCCGGGCTACACAAACAAACCTATTTTTATATTTTTTTAATTTGGAAACAGGGTCTCTTAAGCCAGCGAGGCTGGCTTCGATCCTGCGAGATCCTCCTGTCTCCACCTCCCAAGAGTGGGGATTGCAAGTGTGCGCCACCATGCCCGGCTTAACGTTTTTTTTTAAATGCTGGGGATTGAACCCAGGGGCATTCTATCTCTGAACAATACTCCTATCCCTGTTTTATTTTCTTTTTGTTTGGAAACAAAATCTCTCTAAATTGCTGAAGCTGGCTTGAGTCTGTGATCCTCCTGACTCAGGCTCCCAAGTACTGGGATTACAAGTGTGTACCAGCACGCCTGGCTTCCCAGTAACATTTTTGTGTTTTGTTCTGGGGATTGAACTCAGGGGCATTCCACCTCCGAGCTATACCCTCAGCCCCATCTTTTACTCTTTACTTTGAAACAGGGTCTCACTAAGTTGTGGAGCACCTCACTAAGTTGCTGAGGCTGGCCATGAATCTGCGATCCTCCTGTCTCAGCCTCTCAAGTACTGGGATTACAACTGTGTGCCACAATGCCCAGCCCCAGTAACTTTTAATAATATTTTGAAAGCTCTTCCTGATTTGTCAAACAAGATATCTTGACACCCTACATGGAAAAATTAAGCAAAGTCTCAAGAGTTCTTACCGTCACATTTCCTCCTACGCTTGAGTACTATTCTCTCACCGTTCTTAAATACTATCGCTATCCTAGTTTTTCGTGGTGGTTATCACGATGTGGAAGTAGGCGGTGTACATTGCAGTCTTCTTGTTTGTTCTTTGATTCCCTTGATGGACGATAAAAATACATGAGGCCAAGGGCTTGTCTGCTTTCATGTGACCACAGCGAGGAGACACAATTAGAGATCCAGGGTGAGAGTTCCAAGGGAGCTTTGAGAAGGTCTTGCCCATGCTCCTCCTTTATAAGCGTGGAGACAGACCCCAGGGTGGAGGCACCGGCCTCCACCACAGAGCTGGCGAGGGACAGGGTAGAGGCCAGGACTTGGACGGTCTCACCAAGCTTGTTCCAAACCCACCAGACTCCTTCCAGATACATCCCACCAAGCTTACATCCTGATGCCCAGGGAGGGCTCACGCACGGATCCACAACGTGTTTCAGGCGATTCTGTTGCTATACGTCAGCATCTTGTAAATAACATGGTATTTGGAAATGGCTTCACTAAAATGCAATATTTATTTATTTTTCCTTTTTTTTGTGGTACTGGGGATGGAACCCATGGGGCATTCTACCACTGAGCTATACCTTCAGCCCTATTTTTAATTCGTTATTTTGAAACAAGTTCTCACTGAGTTGCAAAGGGCCTCACTAAGTAGCTAAGGCTGTCCTTAAACCGTGATCCTCCTGTCTCAGTCTCCCAAATGCTGGGATTACAAGTGCAGACCACCACACCCTGCTTAAAATGCACAATTTTAAAGAATCATCGCTTTCACGGGTCCATCATACTTTACAGATAGATTCTGAATTTCTTGACTTTGTTGGAGGGAACCCAAAAAGAAGAATACCCCTCATTATAAGTTGGGAAGCACGATTTTAATAACCCACTTACTCAGAGTCGCTTAGAATGGCAAGAATTGATTCCAGGAAAGAATCTCTGTTTCCTGGCAACAGCTCCATACTCCCTGAAGGGCACTTTGAAGGAAGGTTCAATCAATGGGAGGGTCAAATGGCGTCTTTTTCAAACGTCCCTTTTGCATGTAACGGCTGCTCTGTGTGGACTTTGCCGGCGCTCTTCTATTGTTCATAAGATCGAGGGTCCTTCTGCGCAGATGTGTGCGCCATGGGTGAGAAATTACTTCAGCTGAGTTTATTGGCATTTCTTAGAGCATATGAGTTCAAAGAAAATTATTACAGGTAAGAGCTTTGTCCGTTAAAACACTACCGTATGGATTGCACGGTGATGTATATGGTCAGAGAGATGTCCACAGAAAGCTCCACACAGACCGTGCCTTTTCCATGGGTCAGTTATCTTTTCTCCTGACCCCAAAGCACCTGCTTGGCCCTTTGGCTCTGATTATTTTGGTGGCACTGGGGATGGAACCCAGAGGCCTTCTACCTCCGGGCTACACTCCCAGACCTATTTTATATTTTTATTTGGAAACAGGGTCTCTTAAGCCAGCTGAGGCTGGCTTCAAACCTGCGCGATCCTCCTGTCTCAGCCTCCCAAGCGCGGGGATTACAAGCGTGCGCCATTAATTTTTTATTTTGAAACAGGGTGTCACCAACTTTGCTGAGGGTCTAGCCAGGTTGCCGAGCCTGGCCTCCACCCTGCAATCCTTTCTCAGCCTCCCTAAGTACTGGGATTATAGGCCTGAGCCTCTGTGCCTGGTCATTTTTACATCTTAATTTTCTCTGTCCAAAGATTTAGCCTGAAGCAACAGGGCTGGCTTCACCCAAGACGCCAATTTAGTTAATGTTTAGGAGCCACAGGAGCCTCCGCTGTTCTTTCGTCTCCTCTCCTTCCTTGGGCCTCTGCTTTGGGGTGTCCTGTGTCGATTTCCCCTCGTTCTCGCCAGCTGGTCCTCTGTACTGTCGCTGCCTCCGTGGACTCACTTTTATTCCACCCTGGGCCTCAGCCTTCACAGTCTCGTGTGCCCGTCAGCGTATCATTGTTCCCTGAAGGCTCCATGACGTCAGTTGGTCCCTGGCCCAGATTCTTGCATCTCTGGCTACCATTTCTTCCTCTTTCCCCCTCCGGCTCCAGCCACCGATGGGGGACGCTGGCACTTAGAGGTCTTCCCTGTCCACCTCTGTCTCCCTGCCCCGCCCCAAATGTCACCTTCCGAAACTGAACAGAGATGGGGCAGTAAGTACTGTTGTGCTAAGCAAGGAAAAGCGAGACTTTGACTATACAAGAAATGGGGTTTCAAGCTCCAATAAATGGGAATCTTTCTTTTGAAAACTTACTACACTGTAATCCCAGTGCTTGGGAGGCTAAGACAGGAGAATCACAGGTTTGAGACCAGCCTTGACAACTTAGTGAGATCCCAAAATAAAAATAAAATTGGGCTGGGGTGTAGCTCAGAGGTAGAATTCTTCTGGCTTCAATCCCCAGTACCCAAAGGAGGGAGGGAAGGAAGGAAAGAAAAGAGAAAGAAAAGGGGAAAAAGAAAACCGCCTTCAATTCGGTCATGCACCAGCTAGGCTTACAGCCTGACTTATTGTTACAATTAGCAGATGAAATGCACATTACAAAGCCCGGACGGAGGGAAACAAAACTTAGCACACGTGAGAAGTGTTCACTCTACTCTTGGTGGGAGTGCAAACTAGTTCAGCCACTATGGAGATCTGTGTGGAGATTCCTTAGAAAACTGGGAATAGATCCACCATATGATCCAGCTCTACCACTCCTGGGTATCTTTCCAAAGGGGTTGAATTCAGAGAACTACAGCAACATATGCATACCTATGTTCATAGCAGCACAATTCGTAATAGCCAAAATATGGAACCAACCCAGATCACCATCAACAGACGAATGGATTGCAAAACTGTGGGAAATACACACAATGGAATTCTATTCAGCCATAAAGAAGAACAAAATCATATCATTTGCAAGAAGACGGAAAGCCCTGGAGAACATTATGTTAAGTGAGATCAGCCAAGCACAGAAGGAGAAGGGACATATGTTTCCTCTAATATGCCCAAACTAGGGAACACAGAGGATACCAGTGGGACTCCAGATAATGGAGGGGAAATACTAGCTAAGTTTGAATGGCAAGATAGGAGAGGAGGAAGGCTGAACTTGATTAATGAGGGTCTACATCTGAATATGTGTAAAATCATGAATATGGCATGGTTAACCTGGACAACCTTTGGTGGGAGGGGGGAAGGGAAATGGGGGCGGGGGAAGAGGGCGCCAAGTATAGTTTAAATATATACCATCTATGTTCAATAAAAAAATTTGTTTAAAAAAAAAGAAGTGTTCATTCTAAACATTTCCACTCTTCCCACCAGCCTCTTTATAATTAAAGCAATGAGTTAAATAAAACGAAAGAATAGAATGGAAGGAGGTGCATATTGTTTTTAAAAAAACTCAATTCAAAGCAATTGTCAGCCGTTCTCAGGTTTGCCCAACATTATCTTGATCGCTTGATCATCGACCTATTCACTAGCTGGGCACTGAAGGGAAATAAACAGAAACGACAACAGCCCCAACCCAAAGGCATGAGCACAGGACACAAGTGACCAGGGTGCGGGGGAGATGGTGCGCAGGGCCTGGGGAGCCTTGGAGGGCGCCGGAGTCTGAGGAATTAAAGTCAGAGAAAAATCTAACAACGAGGAGGATCTAACCTTACAGATATCAGATCAGAGTGTTCTGAGGCAGACGTATTAATGTTCTTTTAAGGAAAAAAGAACTCTTGGCCTGAGAACATGTTTTTTGAGAGAACATGTTATCTGATCCTTTTATTTTTTTGGTGGTGGGGGAGGTACTCAGAGGTGTTCTACCTCTAAGCTATACCACCAGCCCTATTTATTTCATTTTATTTTAATTTACAGGTTCATCAACTTATGATGAGGCTGGTCTTGAAACTGAGATCCTCCTATCTCAGCCTCCTAAGTATTGGGATTACAGGCCTGTACCACCATGTCTGGCCCTGATCCTTCTACTCAAATTTAAGTATGTCCTTCTCTTCCTGGGGCTTTATTTTTTTTCCATAAAACTCATCATCATGTCATTATTTTGTTTATCATCCACCCTTTCCTTCTCTAGAGTGTAAGCAGAGGGAATTCCCAAAGGTGCAGAATAATACCTGGCATTTAGTAGGTTTGTTGAGTAACCTAAAGACCAAGGGGGTCATGTTTTCAGGATTCAATCTCAGCGCTATGAAAGAAAATTAAATCAGCCAATGTGTTTATGTCTATTATCACTAGAATCCCCTCTGAAAGAGTATAAAAGGTGTAAACTCACAAGGACCAAGAGAAAAAGAGAAGCAACGGCAAAAACAAGAGGTTTCCACAACACGGCCACGGCTGATAGTCTGAACTATCTCTCTGGGCTGGGCAAAGCTGAAACCTTGGCCCCCAGGGACGGAGGGAGTTAGAAACAAGCTGCCTGTGCCTCGGCTCCCAAGACAAGTTTGGGATGTGGAAGCATCTCGTACCCCCTGCGCTCCTTTCTCAGAAAACTACTAGAGGATGCGCTCCATCAAGACAGGGACGGAGCGAAAGAGAGGAAAGGCTGAGGGCGGAGGAAACAGCCAAAGGAAATTTCCGGGGTAAGAGTGAAGGAAGTCCTTCCTTGATGGATAGAGAACAGGCCGAGGGAGCAGCCAGTCCAGACGGCGGCAGGAGGACAGAAGACTCCAAGCTGATGTCTTAACGCAGCAAAAACAGCAGCAGCAGCAGCTGACAGACAACCTAGTGTATTTAACATACGGAGACGAGAGTTTGCAGTTCTGCCAGAGGGTTTAGCATCCAATTTGTTGTACAAATGAGAAAACAAGGCAATGACTATTTCCAGGGAGAACAAAAGCTGTACAGAAAAGGAAATGAAACGACGGTTTCCTACTATGGCTTCGGTGTGAGTGATGTTTACTTATTCACCATCTTTCCATATTGAGAGGCTGAGGGGGAGGTGTTTGTGGTATGTGTGTGGGGTGGGGGGAAGAGGATAATATAAGAACATAAAACCAGTGTCTTCCATAGTTGGGAGTCAACAGATATTATACAAACCTGAAAAAAAATTAAAAATGTAGAAATAGAGTAAAAACAGCCGGGCGTGGTGGGGCACACTTGTAATCCCAGCGTTTGAGAGGCTGAGACAGGAGGACCGTGCAGGTTCGAAGCCAGCCTCAGCTACTTAGCAAGGCTCTCAGCAACTTAGTGAGACCCTGTTTCCAAATAAAGTATAAAAATAGGTCTGGGAGTATAGCGCGAAGGTAGAAAAGCCTCTGGGTTCCACCCCCAGTACCACCAAAAAAAAAAAAAAAAAAAAGTAAAAACAAAAGAAATGGCTAAAGGTTGAACGTGATAGCCTTTGGGTAGGGAAGAGTGGGGCAGGGGCTGTAAGGACTCATTATGAGCTCTAGCAGCCTTTTGGTACAAGCTATGTGTGTATGCTGGACTTTGATATAAAGAAAAATAAAATTAACCAGAGGAATTTATGTTTTCGTTATTAACACCAAAGGAAGGATCTCTGAAGTATGATGTGTTTGTACATACATGAAGTGTTTATCTTTACACATAGGAGATATCTGAATGATGAATAAATGAATGGGTTATAAGTGAATGAATGAAGAGAGTTGACGTGAACTCGGTTAGAGCTCAGAGCATCATCCGTGCCAGCCAGTGGGGTGATGAGCGGTCCTGCACTGGAGAACAGTTCAGAAGCCCAGCGAAGACACGCCATCGTGTGCACCCAGGACAGTGAAGCCCTGGGGTTTCTGCTCAGTTTAACCTATTACACAGTGTAAGGCTGGCAAAATTTCCTCATTTCCATAGCGCTGACTCCACAGATTTAAAAAGTCCTGAATGGGAAATAAATATGCTGCTCTTAATAAATGTCTACTTAAGGTATAGTTAATATAGTTAAATGCGGAAGTGTATAAATGATACATCTTAATAGCATTCCGAGCACATTTCAGGATTGAGATAAATGCAAACTTTAAAAAAAATTCTAGTATCCTCTAAACACATTGCCTTAACACGGCAAATGATAAATTACGAAAGAAAAATGTTATTCTGCAACGTTTTGAAGATTAAGTAGAGTATGAGTGAAATTAACATTGTGTGTAAGTGAAGCTGTGACTATATCATGTCAGCCCGGTAATAAAATTGCAAAGGGGAGAGAATTAGAGTTTTTTTTATACCACAGAAATGGAAGTAGTTTTCATTTTAATTGTTTGTCTTTATATGGATTGTTTCTGTAATGTACTATATTCTTTCCAGTTCACAGATGTTCAGGGGGATAAAAGAGTTGTAAAGTATTCTAATGTGAGCTTTTAAAATGGCTTTTTGGAACAGGAGGAGGACGGCCTAAAGAATTCGGAATTTTTAGAGTACAATAACGCACTCATGTTGCAAATTTAGCGGTTCGAATTTTGTGAGATGGAAAAAAACGAATGGCCTTTCCACATTTCACATTTATGCCGCTGTTGGCCTTCGAGCCAAATATATCAATTTCATTTATGATTTTCCCTTCTCTCCCTCTCTCTCTCTTTTAAGGCAGGCATCTTTACAGCTCACTTTCTTCTCATCTCATCTCCCAGTAGTATTTTTTTTTTCCTGGCATTAGAAAAACTCACCTTTTCTCTGGGCTTAGCACTGGGCTCCCCTTGAACTAGCGGCCGGGATGGGTTCGTGGCCCTACTACTTCCCCATTCCTCTCCTTCTTCAGAAAGCCATCCCCCGACCCCACGATTCTTTCTGAAACTTCTTGTGTCCTTTCTGATTTGTACCCACAAATCTATTTATCTCGATTTTTCTTACTTTATTTATTATTTATTTTTACCATCATCGTTTCTCTTTCCTTCTTGGGCCCCTGGTTGGAGCCAACAGTACATCCCGAGGTCTGAAGAGACAGGGACCACTGCCTGGGTTGGCTTAGAATCCTGCTGGAGTGCTGGGGGGCACAGCTCGGTGGCAAAACACTTACCCAGCATGTGCAGGCCCTCGGTTTCATCCCACTATTAAACAAAAAACAAAACAAAAACGACAGGAATTCTATGGGACACTAGCTTTGGGATTAAACGATGCTTTATCACTTATTTTCTCAATAAATATTTACAAAGTGCCTCCCCTATGTAGCAGGACTTATGAGCCAGAGAGACACGGGCTCTGTCCAGAGGAAACTTAGAATCTGACGAGCAAAAGAGACAGTGACAACACTGGGCGTGGCAGCGGCGGCCCGTCCTGTAATCCTGGTCCTTGGGAGGCTGACACAGAAGGATCGCAGGCGTGAGGACAGCCTGGGTAAGTAACAAGACTCCCAGCAACTTAGTGGTACCCTGTTTGACAAAGGAGTACTGGGAGAAAGAAGTCCAGGGTGATGGATGTGCATAGAATGGGCCATCCTACCTAACTTGGATAAAGAGCTGAGGAATACCTAGCAGTCCACACGGGCAAGCAGAACAGAAGGAGCTTCCGAGTGGGGGACCAGAGACAGGGGAGAGCGGAGGATTTAGTTTTTCTGGGGGGCAGGGACCCAGGGTCATTCCACCTCTGAACTACACCTTGTTTTTTTTTTTTATAATTTTATTCTTGAAACAAGGTCTTGCTAAGTTGCCAAGGCTGTCCTCAAACCTACAATCCTCCTGTCTTAGTCTCCCAAGTCCTGAGCATAGAGGCAGGTGCCACTGTGCCCAGCTGATAGCAGAGAATTTGAACCTGGGAGCAGGCCCATGAAGCAGGAACACAGGAGAGAAGATGGATCAAGAATGAGGCTAGAAACCCGGCTCACACTTGTAATCGAGGAGGATCTCTGTTCGAAACCAGCCTCCGCTATTTAGTGAGGCCCTCCATTACTTCGTGAGACCCTGTTTCAAAATAAAGAGTTAAAAATAGGGCTGGGGGTGTAGCTCGGAGATAGAATGTCCTGGGTTTTATACCCAGTACTGAGAAGAAAAAAAAGAAAAAGAAAAGAAAAAGAAAAGAAAAAAGAATGAGGCTAGAAGCCGGGCATGGCGATACACACTTATTATTCCAGTACTTGGGAGGCTGAGGCAGGAGGATCGTGGTTCGTGCCCAGCTTCAGCTACTTAGTGAGGTCCTTCATAACTTAGTGAGACCCTGTTTCAAAATAAAGAGTTAAAAAATAGGGCTGGGGGTATAGCTCGGAGGTAGAATGCCCCTGGGTTCCATCCCAGTACCGAAAAAAAAAAAAAAAAAAAAAAAAGGCTACAGCTGGAGAAGGAGGCAGGTTCTGTAGAGCGGTACATGAAGGGCCCCAGGGGCCAAGGGGTAGCAAAATGGCCTCATATTTGTTCTTTGACAAGATCATTGTTGCTCAGACTGGTTGGAGGGGTATAAAAGAAGGACAGGAGAGACCTATTCCCATTCTTTTCCATATCCCAGGTAGACTGGTCCCGGTTCATCTCGTGGTTTCCTAGGGTCTGACCCCCATCTCAATGGTGTCCTCACCTATGGGACCTTGTGAAACTCCTCAGAGCTCCCTTTGGTCCGTCCCTCATCCCCAGAGCCCTCCGTGCCTACGCTCCGGAGAAGTCCGACCTGCCGGCGCCTGTGTGGTTGCTGAAGTGGCAGAGATGTGAAGTGGGGGGCCGATCATCACCCCAAATAAAGCTACATTGGAGGCAGGGGATGCGTGCCACTTTGAGTGGAAAATTGAGTCGCTAATTATGCTTAAAAAATGCCAGCAAGACAAGGGCCAGCGATAGGTCGAGACATGAAAGGAAAACAGGAATCCCAGGGTCTCCACTTCCCGCGCTGCAAAGTCGTATTTTCTTTGGATTTGAGATTCCATCAGGCAAGCCAGAAGGTTAGGATGAGCCTGCCTTCCCGGTCTCCTTTCCAGAGCCCAATAAAAACAGACCCTCTGTGGGAAACATCGTGTGGCGATACTTTCTATTAGCTATTTAGAGGAGTCATTCTATCACTAGTCCATGTATCATTTTCAGTTTCAGAGCATTTTCTATTTTTTTTTCCTTTTAATTCAGCACTTGGTTTCACTGAGCAAAAATGTTTTCTGAGAACAAAAGCAAATTTCTTCCTTCCTTCTTCCTTCCTTTTTTCTCATTTCTCTTTCCCTCCTCGCATCAATACAGTGTTATGACAGTCAAAGCACCAACTTTACTTCAAAATTTAACTCATGTGAGCCGGGTGTGGTGGCGCACGCTTGTAATCCCTGCCCTTGGGAGGCTGAGACAAGAGGATCGCACAGGTTCGAAGCCAGCCTCAGCTACTTAGTGAGGTTCTCAGCAACTTACTGAGACCCTGTTTCCAAATAAAAATATAAAAAATAGGTCTGGAAGTATAGCCCAGGGGTAGAAAGCCTCTGGGTTCCACCCCAGCACCACAAAATAAATAAATAAATAAATAAATAAATAAATAAATAAATAAATAAAATTAATTCATGTGAGGTAAAGTTTTTTTTTTTTTGGCACTGGGGATTGAACCCGGGGTCATTCTACCTCTGACGTGTGTGTGTGTGTGTGTGTGTGTGTGTGTGTGTGTGTGTGTTACTAGGGATGGAAGCCAGGGGCATTCTACCTCCAAGCTACACCCCCAAACCTATTTTATTTGTTATTTTGAAACAAGGTCTTGCCTCGGTAACGAGTCTCACAATTTTTCTGCGGTTATCCTCAAACCTGTGATCCTCCTGTCTCAGCCTCCTAAATTAGAATGGGATTACGAGGGTGCGTGGGCTCATCTAGATAAAGGATTTTGAAATGCTAATTTTTCATGTGTGTATGCATGTGTGTGTGTGTGTGTGTGTGTTACTGGGAATTTAACCCAGGGGCATCTTACCTCTAAATTATACCTCTAACGCCGGGTGTGGTGGCGCACGCTTGTAATCCCCGCGCTTGGGAGGCGGAGACAGGAGGATCGCGCAGGTTCGAAGCCAGCCGCGCGCGCTGGCTTATGAGACCCTGTTTCTAAATAAAAATATAAAAATAGGTCTGGGAGTGTAGCCCGGAGGTAGAAGGGCTTCCAGGAACCCCAGTACCATAAAAAAAATAAAATAAATAAATAAATAAATTATACCTCTAGCCCTTTTCGCTTTTTGCTGTGAAGCAGGGTCTCACTAGGTTTCTGACCATCTTGCCCGGTTGCCTCAGCTTCACCAGTATTGGGATTACAGGCATGCGCCACCACATCAGGTGAAATGCTAATTTATCTGTGAAAATGCGGTTCACACACAGGTATGTCATTTCACATCACTATTCACAAATCTATCTGCTGCACAAGCCAAAGATGTGCCTATAATTACCATCATAAATGCAAACGTGCCAACTTGAATAGACCCAGCAAGCTGCAGATGGGTGGAAGAGTCTGGGAAGATCACATGCCCATTGGCCAAGAACTGCCCACTGCAGATACTGGGCAGAAGGCCATCGTCAGGGGCGCTGAACAAAAGCCCCTCCAGTTCTCTTTCCTGGCTACACATTAAAACCCTATGGGCAGCCAGACAGACTGTTGGCATGCCTATGATCCCAGTGCTTGAGAGGCTGAGACAGGAGGATCACAGGTTTGAGGACAGCCTCGGCAAATAGTGAGACTCTCATCAATCTAGCAAGACCCTGTTTCAAAATAAAAATAAAATAGGGCTGGGCTGTAGCTCAAAGGTAAAATGTTCCTGGGTTTAGTTCCCAGTACCCTATATAGGGGGCTTTACAATGACCCCAGAGCCCAGACGGTACCACCAGGATCTCTAGGAACAGGACCCGGGTGTCAGTAGTCTTGACAGCTCCCTAGATCATTCTGGGGCGCAGTCCTCCTAAGTAGCACTTCTCAGACTTTTATGGGCACGGACCCCCATGGAGACTTGTTGCATGCAGGTTGTGATTCAGTAAGTGGGGCCTGACAGTTCCCAGTTCCCAGTTCCAACAGTTCCCAGGTAGTGGTGTTGTGGCCCACGGGGGGGGGGGGGGGGTGGAGAGGACAGCCTGGGGGCTCCCCGGGACAGCGTGCCCTTGGCTTCTCCAGGACCCCCATCCTGGGGTACAAACAGTCTCCTGACGGAGGGCAGTCACCTGGCATTAGCTCTTGTTTAAACCCGGTTCTCACGGGTGTGGCGCACCTGCCCCGCCGGCAGAAAGAGACCCTGTAGGCTGTCCAGTGGTCCAGGGACTCAGAAACGTTTCCAGTTAGCTGTCTCATGACCATTTCCCCATCTTTTAACCTTTTTTGGCCACTGTGGGACAGCAGTGCTGGAGATTGAACCGAAGGACATTTATTATACCTCTGGCTACATCGTCGGCCCTTTTTATTTTTTATTTTGAAACAGGTTTCACTGAGTTGCTGAGGCTGGCTTTGAACCCGAGATCCTCCTGTCTCAGCCTTCCAAGCACTAGGATTACAGGGGTGGGCCACTCCCCAACGCGCCCTCTTTAATCTGTCCTCTGAGTCTGTTGGAAGCTGCGGGGCAGGTGTTGGGGTTCACTCAAAGGAAGATCCTCTCATCACAGAAAAAAGGCGTCCAGGAGCCGGGCCGCAGCGGGACAACCCTGTCTAATTTCCTGCTCGGTCTCAAGCAGGAACCACGGCTCTAAGGAAGCCTAGTTTTATTGCGAGGAGGAGCAGAACAGGCCCGAGAGCAAAAGAGTGTGTGGAGATGGGAGGAGGCGCTCTCAGGAGGCAGGGAGGCTCGAATTCCAGGGGGCCCTGGCCCTGGGTCACAGCAGAGGGGGCCCTTGGGGGCACTCCTGGGGTCCCGGCCAGGGGCCCCCCCAGGCAGGGAGGACCCACTCCCGCAGCGCGTGGTGACCTCAGGTGGCCCTCATAGACTGGCTGCCTGTGCTCCAGTGTCCCGGCGGGAGGGTAGGGGTTCCGGGGCAGGGGGCACCACCTCGCCCTCCGTCTTCCCAGTCTTTCTGTGAACCTTCGGTATCACTTTTCCAAGTGCCAATTTTTTTTTTTTCCCTGTCCTCTAGCGCCACAGCCTCATACGCATGCACGATGTGCTCGGCTAGAGGATGCTACTATCAAGCACACAGTTACCATCTGTTGCCAAAATGCACACTTGTTATTTGAAGGGCGAACAGGCAGGCGAGTGGCCCTCAGAAAGACTTAAAGTGCCCATTGCAACGGCACACGACCTCAGGAAACATCGGCACAGTGTCCTCCGACTGACTGCAGCATAACATGGGTTATTCCAGGGAAATTTAAATGAGGCCGTGTTTCCAAACCGCCCTGCTGACATTCATAGCAAATGCCCCTGTCACACTTTACCTATTCTGCCCTTTTGTGTGTATTTCTATTGTTACATATAAGTAGCACTGTCTTAGCTGGGTGTGGTGGCACACATCTGTAATCCAAGTACTTGGGAGGCCGAGACAGGAGGATCATGGATTTGAGGCCGGCTTCAATGACTTAGACTCTGTTTTAAAATAAAAAGGGCTGGGGTTATAGCTCAGAGATAGAATGCTTCTGGGTTCAACTCCCAGTACCAAAACACAAAACAAAACAACAAAAACCTTTCTTGAATGAGTGCATATGCTTTCTGAGTGAGATGAAGAAGCCCTGCTGTACGCATCCTCTGAAGTTTTGTCTGTGGAGGAAAGGGTTTGAGCAGCACCACATTTGATTATTTCTGCACGGTTTAGATATAAAAAGCAGAGGTGTGAGGTACTGCAAAGTACCACCGCCACACTGCCGATGTGCAGAAACTCCAACTTTCCAAATGTACACGGGGCATCAGCAGGAGATCCTGCCATTTTAAAACCTGCATTAAATAGTGGATTCCTAGCTGGGCGCAGCGTCTCGACTCTGTTTTCCCAGTATTTGGAAGCTGAGACAGGAGGATCGCCGGTTCGAGGCCAGCCTCAGCAACTTAGCGAGACCCGTTTCAAAATAAAAAGTAAAAAGGGCCGGGGGTGCGGATTGGAGGTAGACTACCCCTGGGTGCAATCCTCATCACCACAAAAAATAAAAAGTAAAAATAAAAAAGGATTCCTACAACACATTCGCACAAAGGCGGCTCTTTCAGAAGTTGAGCTTCCGCGGCATGTGGCGCGCGTTCCTCTCTCCTTCTGCAGGAAACATGCCAGCTATTTTTAGCCAGAAGCTCTGGATTTAACTGCTTTTCAAGGAGGAAAAAATCCCCACATTTTTACATTTGTAATCAAAGGATATAGAGCAAGGCCAAAAATCATCTCTGGAGCCACGAAAATTTAGTCCTGGAGAGATAAAGCGAAGAATGGTTCCTGACTGTGCGCAGCCCTGGCG
This sequence comes from Muscardinus avellanarius, assembly GCF_963383645.1. NCBI lineage: Eukaryota > Metazoa > Chordata > Mammalia > Rodentia > Gliridae > Muscardinus > Muscardinus avellanarius. The sequence goes on from NC_137795.1 coordinate 7,674,199, forward strand.
GAGCTGGGAGCGGAGCCGGGTGCCCTGGGGTCGGGGTCCGGGTACCGGGGCCCTGAGAGCAGCAGGCCCCTCCGCTGGAGTCCCTGGCTGAGCTCTCCTCGGTGAGCAGCCTCGCCCCCGGCATCCCGGTTGCAGGTGGCCGGACTCCTGGCCGCTGGCTGATAACGCAGTTCTGGGCCGGAGGGATCTGAGACAACTGTGTAGCTCAACCCTTTTATTTACTGTAAAAGAAAAGACAAATAACTTTCCCGCGACCCTAACACAGAGGAAGGGTCGCGATGAGTCTGGTTCAGTGCTTCTCGTCCAAGACCCTTTCTGAGCCTGTTCCCTCCTGTGTGGAACCTAAGACCCGACACCTCCGGCTCCCCACGCAACCTTGGTTTCTTCCAAAAACGAGCAGTAGCTCATGGGGTATTTTCTATGGTCTCCACACAGCTCCCAGTCACCGCCGGTGGCCAAGAGACCTGCCAGCTCCCTCCACAAAATTGGGAACTTTGTGGACCCCACGAGAGGCCTTATTTATTACCTCTCCCAGAGAAAGCAGACCGGGGCAATAATCGTCAAAGCAATATTTACCCCTTAATAACTGCCTATTTTTATACTGGTGTTAGAGGTTAATAGCAGTGTTATTTACTCCTCTGCCAAAAAGAACTGAGGGATGTGGAATGCAGCAGTCAATAAAGCTGAACAGTCAGATAAATAACATTCGTATCATTTCCTGACAAATCCTTCTGCAGCCCCGGGGTATAAATAACCCCAAGGAAGGGCTTCCTGCGTTACAAGTTTACTGATGTGTAAAATGTAATTTTAAAAAGGGCTTTGAGCCCTGGAACCATCGATGCTATCCCTTTACCTATGGGCACTGACATACAGCCCCATGTGCGCACACGTGTGAGCCACTGGGGCCGCAGTGCACCCTGGGACATGCCATCACCACGTGTACATGTGAACGGGGACCAGAGGGTGCGGTCACCGCCTCTCATTCCTTCCCTGCGATGCAGCGGCCCTGCTGTTCTTCCTGGCTCCTGCACGGCTCTCTCTCTATCTCCTCTCCTGCCCTCACGCTGGAGAATGCAAAGGCCCCTCCCAGCGCCAGGCTCGGCTCTGGCTCCTTCCTCCGCCATCCCGTCTGTTCCCATCGATGATTCACGAACACCCTCCATCTCCCCTGAGCTTCCCGCCTTCGTGGGAGGCCCCGTGATATTTCTACCTCGATGGATAACAGCACTTGAGACAAGGTCTGGCCTCAAACCTGTCATCTTCCGTCTCAGCCTTCTGTGCCACCGTGCTCGGCTTCTCTGTGGAATTTTTAATAGTATGGATCCACAAGGTGTTTATTGAATCGCGGAATTTCTGGTAAAAGACATAATGGGAGAACGTTTCCAGAAAGTGCGGTGTGGGTGTGGGTGTGGCCATAAGCCACAATCCATGTGTCTGTGGTTTTCCTCTGAAACAGTAGTGATAACTATGCAAAAGATGGAGAACGAAGATGTCCATGACAGAATGACTTATAATGATGAGGACAAGAAGGTAAGGGGCTGAATTTAGGAAATTTGGTCAAAGATTGAAAAGCTCTGGATAACACTATTTCAATATCTGCAATTTGTTTTATCACTTAACCTATCTTGGTCAGTTTCCATAATATATCTACAGGGCTACTAGATTCTCCTATTGCCTACATTTTTTTGTGTGTGTATGTGAGAACTCTACTTCTGAACTATACCCCAAGCCCTTTTTACTTTTTATTTGGAAACAAGGTCAAAATAAAACTAAGCTTCTGAGGCTGTCCTCTAACCTACGATCCTCCTGTCTAAACCTCCCAGTACTGGGATGACAGGTATATGCCACCGCACAGTTTCTTTTTCTAAAATGTTTTGATTGGTGCACTGTAGTCATTCATCTTAATGGGGTACAAGATGGTGGAGACACACATGTGCACATCACCCAGTTAGCCCTTCCCCAGTTCCCGCCCCAGTCCCTCCCCCTCGTGATTGACTTTGATATGTAAAGGAACATCTTGGGCATTAGAGAATTTCCCTCTCCCCCTCCTGTCTCTCATTTAGGTCTCATTATTTGCTCATCTATAGCTTCTCCTCCTCTAGAGTTCCTCCTATGACCCATTTTCTCCCTGGCTTCCAAATATTAGGGAGAACATCCGATTTCTTACTTTTTGTGACTCACTAATCTCACTTGGCAGAATGTCCTCCAGTTCCATCCATTTCCGTGTAAATGACATAACTGTGTTTTTCTTTATGGCTGAGTAAAGCTCCGTTGTGTACAGATCCCAGGGTTCTGAAATCCATCCATCCACTGGTGGACATCTTGGCTAGTTCCATGGTTTTCGGCCCAACTTCCTATCATGACAAGTGGACACACCCGAGGAGCCACGCAGAGCACAGCTACACATTCACCTCTTTGATTCAACAATTGCCACGTCCTCCTGAAACCGCTGGAGGGTGGCCGTGTACAGACAAGCTCTTTCCTAGCCCCTCACTCGTGTACACCGATGGACCTTCTTTCAGCCGGGTTATTCCCACTGGTCATCCTCGTACGCACATTGCTTTGTGTCTATATACAAGTAAATCCACAGTCCACGTCCTTGGAGACGGGACCGCGGAGCTAGGCGACCCGTGTGTTTTAGAAGTTGGAGCATGCTGCCAGGTGGTTATCAAAAGGACTGCGACCAGAGGAGGAGAGCCCTTATTTAACTTCTCATTTGCCAACTGTAGGTGTCTGTAGGTGTCACCAACTATTTTAGTTTACAGACAAGAATGCTATCTGCCTCAGTTTGTACAGGCTGCCATAACAAAATGCCAGAGACCAAGTAACTTAAAAAACAAAAATTCACTTCCTCATAGTTTCAGAACCTGGAAGACCAAGATCAGACCCCATCGTGGTGGGGTTCTAGTGAAAATCCTCTTTCCAAATTACAGATAGTGCCTCTTCGATGCACGCTATCATGGGAGGAGGAGGGGCAGGACTCTGATCTCTGCTGTCTCTTAAGGGCACTAATGACTTTAGAGGGTCCCAGGGTTATAGCCTCATCTAACCCTAATTACTCCCAAACTTCCCACGCTGGAGTGGGGATTCAGCAAATGAATTTTGGGTGACTCAGTCATTCAGTCCCTAGCAGGACCCCACCACTCTTTCTAATTGTATGTATTGGTGAATCTGTGTGTTTATTTGCCAGCATCCTTACTGCTCCCTCCACCAACTGCCCAGTTAGCTGCTTTATTTCTCTTTTCTTACCGTATTTATTAGTAAGAGCTTTTTGAATTTTAGAGAAATTATCCCTCTGCTATATATAGCAAGCACTTTTTTCATTAAGTTTATATGGCTTTTTGTATACAAAAATATATAATTAAATTCATCCATCTTTTTCTGTATGGCATTTTTGTCTTGCTTAGAAAGGGCTTTCCAAGCTGGGCATGATGGCGTACACCTGCAATCTCCATACTTGGGAGGCCGAGACAGAAATATCACAGATTTGAGGTCAGCCTCAGCAACTTAGTGAGACCCTGTTTCAAATCAAAAATAAAATGGGGCTCAGACATAGAATGTCCCTGGGTTCAACCTCTAGTACCATAAAAATGAAAGAAGGAAAGAGAGAAAAAGAAGAAAAGTAAGTAAGAAGTAAGGAAAGAAAAAAGAAAGGGCTTTTCTTCCTCAAGATCAACAAATTTGGGAGCATTTATCAAGGCCCTCAACAACTTAGCAAGACTTATTTCAAAATAAAAAATAAAATAGGTCTGAGAGTGAAGAGAGAGAGAGAGAGAGAGAGAGAGAGAGAGAGAGAGAGAGAGAGAGAGACGCGCCTTGGAAATAAGAGTTAAACAACTGTTACTTAAATTGGCCATGAGAAATTTTTTTTCTTCATTTTATTTATTTTTTTATTTTTATTTTTTTATTTTTTTATTTTTTTTAATTTTTTATTGGTGCACTGTATTCATACATCATAGTAGGATACATACTTTTGTAGACATACATGCACACTTTTCCCAGTCAGCCCCCACCCAATCCCCACCTCATTCTCTCCCTATCCCTCCCTCCCATGCTTGGCTTAGTAGTTGACATCTAGTATTATGGCAATTTATCTAAAATTAAAAATGATAATCTCACATAATAGTTTCATTTGTCTGATACCAAGCTTTTGATGACTTAAAGATAACATTTCAATATTTCTTTTTACTTTCTTTCTTACCAAAGAATATTTTTTTTCTATTTTTTAGGTGAAACTATCATATATTTATATATTTATTTTTCAGAAAAAAAATCTATCCCAATATAGAATATGGATTCTAGGTACCCAAAATGATCTTGAAAAAGAACAAAGCTAGAAGATATATATTTTCTGATTTCAAACCATTAAAAGCTACAATAATTGAAACAGTGTAGTACTATTCTAAAGACAGATATATAAACCATTGAAGTTAAATAAAAGCCTAGAGCTAAATTCTTCCCTATATTGTCAAGTTATTTTTGACAAGGTTTCCACGAACATTTGGTGGTGGAAATATTAATCTTTTAACTAAATATTGTTAAAAAATAATAATTACATGGAAAAGAATAAAATTGGACCCTTACCTAATCCCATATACAAATATTAACTCAAAATAGATAATAGACCTAAATATAAATCTTAAGACTATAAACTTTTAGGAGAAAATCTGGGTCATTAAACCTCACAACACTGAAATTGGCAGTGATTTCTTGGTTATGATTTCAATGGCACAGGCAACAGAGGAGTATACAAACTCCCTAAAAAATAAAAAACATATTGTATATCCAAAGACAATGTAAACAGAGTTAACAGTTACTAATAGAATGGGATAAAATATTTCCAAATGCTATATCTGAAGGTATATTAATATTCCAACTAGAAATCCTAGAAATTAACAACAATAAAGGCAAACAATACCCTTTAGAGATAGGTAAAAGACTAACATAAATAATGAATCTCCACAGATAATCAATCTTAGTTGTCTGTTGGATGGAAAATCTTGTTTCTCTAGTTCTGGTGTGTGTTACCTAATTCTTCTTTGTAGTTAATCTCTTTGAGTATTTTCTCTAGCGCTGGTTTTGAAGACATAAATTCCTTCAGTTTCTGTTTGTCGTGGAAGCTTCTTATTTCCCCATCTAATTTGATAGAAAGTTTTGCTGGGTAGGAAATTTTTGGCTGGAAGTTGTTTTCTTTCAGAGTTTGGAATATGTTACTCCAAGCCCTTCTGGCTCTCATGACTTGGTTTGGGAAGTCTGGAGTGATTCTAATTGGCTTGCCTCTGAATGTCACTTGGCCCTTTGCTTTTGTTGCCTTTAAGATTCTCTGCTTGGCTTCCACATTGGTCATTTTGACAATTATGTGGCGTGGGGATCCTCTTCTCCGATCCTGTCTAAAGGGAGTTCTATAAGTTTCCTGGATCTGTGTATCAACCTCTTGCTCTATATTTGGAAAATTTTCTGCTATTACTTCCTTGAAGAGATTGTTGATCCCTTTAGTTTCACTTTCTTTTCCCTCCTCTATTCCAATTATTCTTAGGTTAGCTCTCTTAAAATGGGCCCATATTTCTTCAATGTCAGATTCCTGCTGTCGGATATTTTTTCCTAGATTAGAAACTATGCGTTCATGTTTGGAATGATCATCTTCTAAGAGCGAGATTCTGTTCTCCATGTGGTCTAATCGGTTGTTTGTGCTTTGAATTGAGGCCTTTACTTCATTAATTGCATCCTTTATCTCTTTTTGGCTCTCTCTGAGTTCTTTTCGAAGCACCTCTATTATTTCTACAGTTATTTTCCTGATTTGATCTTCTAGAAATCTCTGATTTTCAGTTTTATCGGGTTCTGATGTTGTGGGGTTGTGGGCATTAATTGCTCCAGTATTATTCCTCTTTCCCATGATTTCGGAAGTTTGTGCCTTCTCTGGGTTCTTCCCTTGGGTCACTATGGCTTCACTTAAGGTGCTCTGGATCTCGAGTCAGTAGTATCTCAGACCCCACTACTCCTTTACTGGGTTGTATCACAGAGTCTCCGACCCAGAGAGTCGAGAGAGGCTGCTTTAGACTGTGGGGGGTGCCAGGATGCACGTTCTCCTATGGTGTGATATCTCTGCCACCGCCTCTCCCCCACTGGGTCAAGTCCCAGGGAGTACAGTACTGGGATTTCTCCTCTGTGGCCCGCAATTTGACTCACTGTTCTTGAGTACGCAGATGTAGCTGTACTGGCCTCGCTGAATTCGGTGCTGCTGCCGCCGGTGGCAATATGGCGCCACTGCTACTCCCTCGGCTGTGGGGCTGGTGTTTTTCTTCTTGGTTTTGATTTCCACTCTGAATCCCTACAGCCTGTGCTGAGCTCGGCCACTGGGAGCTTTAGATGCTCTCTGCGCGGAGAAATCCCGCCTGGCTGTTCCGCAGTTGCTCACCTCGGCTTGATGTAGCCGTCCCGTGAATTCGCTGGTGCCGCCGGCAGTATGGCGCTGCTGCCGCGTCTGCCGCGTCCTCGGGCGTGAGGCCGGTTATCTCCTCTGTGGCTTTGTTCTCAGTCCGCTTTCTCTCTGGAGCCTGGTGATTTTTTGTTTCACTGGTGATGGTGTTTTCTGGCTATGAAAGGCGCTGATTTTGTGGTAATGGAGATTGGTTGTTAGCGGGGCTCTTAAGCCCCGCTTTTCTCGGTCGCCATCTTCCCGGAAGTCCTCGAGAAAATTTTTTTTTCAGGGTGACTTTGCCAACATTTTCCCTAATCACAAAACAAGAACTTTTGATTTTGAATATAACAGTTGTGGTGGAGACTCTGAAGTCTGTTGAGTCCAAACCTTCACCAGGACTCTTTCCCACAATTCTCTCTTTTCAGGTCGTGTTAGATACTTGCTAAGTGGTTGGCACTTACGTTTTTCTTTTCTTTTCTTTTTCTTTTTTTTTTTTTTTTCTGTTCTAGGAATGAAACCCAGCAGTATTCTACCTCCAAGCTACAGCCCCAGCCCTATTTTTTATTCTTGATTTTGAAACAGGGTGTCACTAAGTATCTGAGGCTGTCTGTGAACTGCGATCCTCCTGTCTCAGCCTCCCAAATGCTGGGTTTACAAGCTTGAGCCACCACACCCAGCTTTTTTTTTTTTTTTTTTTTTTTGTTTAGCCAGAAAGTCTCAAACTACTTTTGATTTCTATGAAGTTTTCAGAAAAGGCAGGGAGTCAGTGTGTGTGTGTGTGTGTGTGTGTGTGTGTGTGTGTGTGTGTGTGTAAGAGAGAGGAAGAGAGAGGTGGACAGGAGTCAGGGCAGGTGGTTTTGGACTTAGGGTGATTACTGTCTTCTCCACTTGGAGTCCATAGACATCATAACAGATAGACTAGAAAGAGTGCTGGGAGTGAACATTTTAGGGGAAGAGGGAGGGAAATACAGAGATGCTTCGAGAACAAGTGACCCAGCTGACTTGAAGGTTGACCTGGTGAAATTCGGAACTCTGTTATTTATAAACAACTTGTCTTAAAAAAAAAACCAAAACACTACTGAAATAGTCTTAGTACAATGCCACCCATTCTGAAAAGTTCCTAGGGCATGGTGGTGCACACCTGTAATCCTAGTTCTTGGGAGACAGAGACAGAGGGATCGTAGGTTCGAGGCCAGCCTCAGCACTTAGCAAGACTCTATTTCAAAATAAAAGCCAGGCTTGGCCTGGTTGCACACACTTGTAATTCCAGTACTTGGGAGGCCAGGACAGGAGGATGGCAGGTTCAAGGCCAGCCTCAGCAACTTAGTGTAACCTTGTTTCAAAAATAAAAAACAAAATAGGGGTAGGGGTGTAGCTCAGAGGCTGAATGTCCCTGGGTTCCATCCTTAGTACAAGAAATAAAGAGATAAACAAACACATATATAAAAGGGCTGGAGGTAGAGCTCAGAGTCAACCCCCAGTACCATTAAAAAAAAAAAAATCCCATTCTGAAAACTTCGGGCAGTTGCAATCTGGCATCTGTGGCTCATCATTACGGTCTCTTCTGCAAATTTCTGAGAATAAAAAGAGCTGGTTGACAAAACCAAGGTTCCCATCGGTTTGTAATCAGTGGCCGCGGTGAGTGCGGCGAGTTGGTGGCTGCGCGGAGAACGTTGTTTTATATATCTTGTGGGAGAGGTTGAGAGGATCCTGTTTAAAAAGTCTCCCTAGTAAATGATTTACCAGGGCGGCCAGAGATCAAAGAAATTGCTCAGAAACTGCATCTGAGGGCACCTAAAATTCAGAGTTTATGGAAGTCCCCAGAACCCCAAACCTTTTATGACTTTTATATTAGCTAACCACTAAATTTTCAAAGCAGTGTGGCTGCCGTGGGTTTTAATAAGAGCTGCATGGCCCAAGCCCTCCTCTTCTTAATACACGGGAGGGCGATGCTGCTGCTGAGAGATTTTTTGAAAATATGGCACACGCCGCGGATGGGACACAACAGAGCAGATTCAGGCTAGATGGCAGAGATTTTAAGTCGAAATGAATAAAAAAAAAAATCCAGGCAAAGCAAATCCTACATACCTTGTAACGAAATGATAGGGATTCTGCCTTGAATGTAGCAATTTAACAATGTCTCCACAAGTAAGCACTGGGAAGAGGCCAAATAGCTCCAGATTAGAAGCTGAATCAAGAGCCAGGCGTGGTGGTGCACACCTGCGATCCCAGTACTCGGGGATGCTGGGACAATAGGATCGCAGGTCCCCGAGGCCAGTCTCAGCAACTTAGTGAGATCGTCTCAAAATAACAAATAAAAATGGGCTGGGGGTATATCTTGGAGATAGAACATCCCTGGGTTCAATACCCAGTAACACCACACACACACATACACACACACACACACACACACACACACACACACACACACAAAAAAAAAAAAAAAGGGAAAAGAAAAAGCAAAAGGTGCTTGGTATGGTGGTGCACGATCGTAATCCCAGTACTTGGAAGGCTGAGACAGGAGGATTGCAGGTTCTTGGCCAGCCTCAGTTTAGTAAGGCCCTCTGCAACTTAGTGAGCCCTTGTTTCAAAATAAAGAGTAAAAATAAGGCTAGATGTGTAGCTCGAAGGTAGAATACCTCTGGGTTCAATCTCCAGTACCACCACAACCAATAAAAGAAAGAAAGAAAGAAAGAAAGAAAGAAAGAAAGAAAGAAAGAAAGAAAAGAAAGAAAGAAAGAAGGGAGGAAAGAAAAAAGGAAAGGAAAGGAAAGGAAAGGAAAGGAAAGGAAAGGAAAGGAAAGAAGGAAGGAAGGAAGGAAGGAAGGAAGGAAGGAAGGGAGGGAGGAAGGAAGGAAGGAAGGAAGGAAGAAATTGAATCCAGGGTCTCCACAGCAGGCTAAGCTCCTGACTGGCTGACTCCCGATCATTGTGTGACAATTATCAAAATTCCCCTGTACCCTCGGGACTTTAGAGTTTCCCTAGGACTAGCTGCTGCCCCTTTTCCCAGACACACCTTAACCTGGCCTGAAAATAAAAAATTAGAAATAGATAGGATAGTGGTTCTCAAAGTGTGTTCCAGAGGTCCCTTGAGATTGGTTCCTGAGGGTGGTACATAAGGTCAATTTTGCAAATACGCCAAGACGCTGTCTCTTTATTCTCATTCTCAGGTGTGGGAGCGCCCACAGGACAGAGGGAGAAGCACCCAGCTGAACAACGCTCAGGTTACAGAATCACGAGCAAATAAAGTGGCCGTGCTACGCCACTGAGCCTGGGTGATTTGTCTGTGTGCGACCTTGGGAACTGGAGAAGCATAGGTGTTGATGCTGGTAGCTCTGACCATCTTGATCCGGGTCCTTCTGATGTACCTCAGCCACCTGGAGCAGAGTCTAGATGTCACTAGAGAGAACAGGGGAAGGATTGTGCACAGTAGTAGAGAGGAGTGACTCCTCTGCTGACAAGTGGAGAGCTCCAATCAGCAAGTGAGGCTTTCTGACTTGTTTCATGGTCCATGTTCCCAGCCATGGTTTTCCCTCCTGGACAGAGTTAAAGGTGATTGCGGGCACTGGAAGATATCTGCAGCCGCCTCCCTAACAATTCCTAGACATGATGGTGGCCAGGCTGAGGATGACAACAGGGATGGTGATGAAATGATATGGTCCTGAGGTGAGGACGGACCCTGGGCCAGCGACTCCCCAGTCCTGAACCAAGAGGAACAACTGCGGGGCGCCACGTGTAGGAATGGAGAGGCAGGCGTTGGTGTTAAAAGACCTGCCCAAGTCCTGGCCTCAGAACCTTGGGCGGGTCAGACCTCCCTCTGAAGTTCATTCTCCTAACTGCTAACTGGGGGTGTTTGGACCCCTGCTCTCCCTCATGGGGAAGAATAGGAATTAGTTGTTGCTCTAAGGACAACAATTAAGAAATTATAGCTGGGTGTGGCGGCGCACGCTTGTAATCCCAGCATTCTGGAGGCTGAGACAGGAGGATCGCGGACAGCTTCAGCTACTTAGTGAGCCCCTTTGCAACTCAGTGAGGCCCTGTTTCAAAATAAGGAATAAAAAAATAGGGCTGGGGGTGTAGCTTGGAGGTAGAATGCCCCTAGGTTCTATCCCCAGTACTGCAAAAAAAAAAAAAATTATATATAAAATCGAATAAGTGGTTAAGACCTTTCTGCAAAAGTTTTTTTTTTTTTTTTTTATGGTACTGCAGGTTGAACCCAGGGGTATTTTTCCTCTGAGCTACACTCCCAGCCCTATATTATTTCTTATTTTTTAAACAGTAGCTTGCCAACTTGCTAAGAAAGGCTGGCCTCGATCCTGTGATCCTCCCGTCTCAGTCTCCCCAGTCCTGGGATTACAGGTGTGCACCACCACACCTGGCTCCCAAAACTGTTTTGAACATTGAAATTGAAACTCTGGTAGTGAGCCTTACGAAGCTTATATGCTAGTGACGGGGAGACAGACATAAGCCGAGAAACTCGATACGTCAGTACCAGAGGGTGAGTTGTTTACGTGGGCCGTTGGCACGGGCACCTCTTCCTGTGTAGACAGATGTAGTTTCACAACTGGCACGATCGGCAAACCTTACCTGTTGCCTGCTGGCTTAGGTCTTTGGCAAATGGACCTTGAATTCTATTGACGTCACGTGTGGCCCTGGGCCAGCCCTTCCCATCCTTTGTCTACTTCCCCTACACAGGTGCCTTACCCAATGTCAGGCAACTCATTAAGTTTCTGTCACCCTCATAACAAATTGCCATGAATGTGTTGTTTAATCCCCAGTACAGAAAAAGTACAATTCCTGGGCCAGAGTAAGTAAGGGCTCAATGAATTTGCATTAATAAATTCATTAATCAACCATTTTTCTTAAGCGTGTGCATAAATACTATGTCAGTCGTGAGCGGAGATTTGTATCTCTTCTGTTTGCTGCAGTTTTCTGGGCATAGAGCAATACCTGGCGCTCAGTACATGCTTATGGGTGAATGAATGATTTAAAGGTTAGAACAGGGAAGGTCCTGCTGCTGAGGGGTCTGCTGCGCAGGGGACTACAGTTTTCAGATTTGTCAAGAGAGCCATTTGTACCCAAACTCTCACTAAACCTTCTGTGATGGGCCCTGACGCGTCCAGGAGAGACGGAGGAATAGAGATGGGCTGGGGCAGCATGGGGACCCTAGGTTGGTGACATTTTCCAAGTGATGGAAGAATTCATCTACACGAATAAGAATATTTTTAGAAACCATTTTTTTCTAGCATGGGAACTGCACCTAAGGTGATCTACCTCTGAGCTACCCTCCGGCTCTGTTCTATTTGAAATGTGATTTGTACAGTAGCTTCCCTCCCACCCTGTGTTTTAATCCCTTTACATTTTTCATACCTTGAAATGACCAGAAACCCCTTGTCTATCTGCCTAAAAATTGGCACAAAAGTCTTTATTACTATCGATGATAACAGACAAAACAAAACTTTCCTGACATTGAAAGGAATGATATTTTTTTGTGAACAACTAGGTAAAACTTTGTGTTCATAACAACACAGGGTGGGGAAAATACCATTCAGTGTCACTAATGACGCTCACCCGTCATCCACTCGAGACCTATCCAGAAGGGAGATGAGGCTGCAGCCCAGCCCATCATCTGATGATGCTCTTTCAACATCTCACTGCTTCTTCTATCCCTTCCTAATCTTGTGCTGGCTTGACATTAAAAAGCTAAGTTTACACTATGATCACATTTACTATTTACATATCTCTTTGTAGTTTACACAGCAATTACCTGCCTATCTTTTTACTTGGATTTTGACCTTCCAAGATAAGAGCGTTGAGGTGGCTGTCTGCTCCCATCTCTCTTAGGGAAAGGCGAGGCCCAGCGAGTTTGCATGATTCGCCCGTGAGCAGCGGGATTTCTACCTTCAGGTCTCTTGCCCTTTCCTCAGAGCGATGCTGGCCCCTGATCTGACATCTCAGTTCATAACCTTTTGTTACTGTCATCGAAATATTCACCAAGGTGGCGGAGAAAAATGAGATGGGGCGTTTTATTTCATTACATTTTGTTTATGCAGCTGATATAAAGGATTCAGATGTGTCTCAGAAGTGTTGAAGTGAAGACCGGGCCTTCTTGAGGGAGGACTTCCAGGATGTGCCTGACTGGAAACTCTGGCTGGGCTCCTGGGCAGTGACCACATGTGAATCCAAGGCCAGAACTGTCTTTTTTTTTCTTTTTTCTGTACTGGGGGATCAAACCTTGGGTATTCTGACCCTCTGCTGCATCCCCAGCCCTGTTTTATTTTGAAATAGAGTTTCACTAAGTTACTGTACACTGGCCTTAAACCTGTGGTCCTCCTGTCCCAGCCTCCCAAGGCCTGGGATTGCAGGCGAGTACCACTTTGCCCATCAGGGCACAGATGTCCCCACGGCATCCTCCTCCCCACTATCCCTCTGCCCCAGCCTGCCATCCCACTGTCTGTACACTCTTGCTGTGAGCCAGAAGGGCGAGCACTCCAGAACCTTCTGAGACCCTATGGCGTTGAGTAGTAGGTCTAGAATCATGAGATTCCCAAGGTGGGGCCTGCCAGCCCCCCTGGAAGGTGAGCGGGTTTAGCTCCGTGTGTGTGCCTGCAAGCAGAGCCTTACCAGGAGGCCCTTCAGTGAGGAAAGGCAGGATGCAGAGAGGAAGAGAGGAGCTGAGCGTGAAGCCTGCCTCTCCTCCTCATAGCCAGCTGTCTCCTGTCCTCTGAGACCGCATCTTATCATGGAGGTGAAATGGAGGTCGCCACTCCTTCTAGAGAGCGTTGTTGTGAGGACACAGTGAGGAAAAGCCTGGGAAACTCTTCAGACACTTACATACAAAGCGCCCCGGATAACCTCTCTTGGTTTGTTATGGGTGGTTTGCCTTCCAAGTTGAAATCTGTAACCCCAAAACTTCTCCCACAGTAAAGAGACAGTGGTACTCACCTACGTCGCTCATCCCCGTTACCTTGTTGTCCTTGTGCCCTAACTCACACCAGTGAGCTTCCTCTTCTCCACTTTCCTGTGTTTACTTGGCCCCCTTCCTGGGCCACTTACCTTGGTACCAAGCTTGAGTCGCCTGTTATGGTTGCTATATCAAATATCCCCTGGGTGAGCTCATGGATGGAAATACAAACTGCTCAGAGGCTAAATAACTGAATCAGGAGGGTTCTCACCCCACCAACAGATAAATCAATTGATATAAATGGATGGTCTTGTTGGGTGGTCGCTTGGGCAGGCAGGTGTGGTCGGAGGAGGATGTCACTGGGGGTGTGTCCTTGGTACTATACATGTCTCTTGCTCCCTCCCTCTCTCTGCTTCCCACCACGGGGCCCTGAACTCGGAAGCACTGACCTGACCTAACATGGACTGGAACCTCTGAAATCTCCAGAACCGTGAACATGTAAGCTTCTTTCCTTTAGCCTATGGTCATCAGGTATTTGGGGTCACAGCGGTGAGAATTCCAATGGAAATGTCCCCCTTCCCAAGTAGTCCAGTCTAAAGAGAAATTGAGAAAGGCCCACTTGATGGGTGGGGAAGGGAAGGTGGGATTAAAGCAAAGCTCCCCTTCTGTTCCTCCAACTATAGCAGCTTGGCTCAGACTGCAACTCTGAGAGTTAATAAGGCTGGGCTCCTTTGCCAGGGACTAGACGTTTTTGTCCTCTAACATAAACTTTACCTTATATAATAACAGTCTGTGTGTGTGTGTGTGTGTGTGTGTGTGTGTGTGTGTGTGTGTGTGTGTGAGACTGGGGATTGAACTCAGGGACATTCTACCTCCTAGCTATACCCCCATCCCTATTTTTAATCTTTATTTTGGGTCTCACTAAGTCGCAGAGGGCCTCTCAAGTTGCTGAGGCTGAGCCCAAACCTGAGATCCTGTCAGCCTCCAGATCCCGGGATGACAGGCATGTGCCACCACAGTTGGCTTATAATAACAGTTTTTGTAGGGCATATAGCCACAGAATTGAAGACCACAATTCTGAGCCTACCTCAAGTGTGATCAGGTGACTAAGTTCTGGCCAACGGGAAATGAACAGAATGATGTATGCAAATTCTAAGACACAGAGGAAAGGAATATAACGTTCTCTTTCTCTTTCCCCTTCCTGTTGACTGGAATGCAGATGTGCTGTGGTGGTTGTTGGAACAGTCATCTCCGGCCACAGACAAAACCCAAGAGTTAAGGATTGCTACTGAGACGTTTGAAGAAGCCTAGGGCCCCGGCCCACCGACCATCCTACCCTTTCATGAAACAGAAAAATGAACGTGGCTCTGGCTTCTCTCGCTGTGTTTGTGAGCCTTCTGTGATGGCAATCTGACCTATGTGATAACAGTAGTTATAAAGAGGAATACTTTGAAGTCTAGAGCTCCGTACTTAAACTTCAGGAATCCACGCCTGCTCTAAATCTTGGTTTAAAATAGCAAAAACTCGCCGGGCGTGGTGGCGCACGCTTGTAATCCCCGCGCTTGGGGGCCGGAGACAGGAGGATCGCGCAGGTTCGAAGCCAGCCGCGCTGGCTTAAGAGACCCTGTTTCCAAATTAAAAAGTAGAAAAGTAGGTCTGGGAGTGTAGCCCGGAGGTAGAAGGGCTTCCAGGAACCCCAGTACCACCAAAAATAAATAAATAAATAAAAAATAAAATAGCAAAAACTCCCAGACTCTCTCCTATACCTTGCGCCTTCACTGTTGTCATCACTACTGTTTGTTGCTACCATGAACATGCTGTTTAAAAACGGTGGGACAGCCGGGCGTGGTGGCGCACGCTTGTAATCCCTACGCTTGGGAGGCTGGGACAGGAGGATCGCACAGGTTCGAAGCCAGCCTCAGCTACTTAGTGAGGCTCTCAGCAACTTAGTGAGACCCTGTTTCCAAGTAAAATATAAAATATGTCTGGGAGTATAGCCTGGAGGTACAAAGCCTCTGGGTTCCACCCCCAGGACCAAAAAAATAAAAATAAAATAAAATAAAATAAAAATGGTGGGATATAAGCAGGAGCAAGAAAAGATCAAATAGGTAAGCTGGGGCTCATCGTCATTAAAAGTTCATAAACCAAAGGACATTATTAAGAAAATGAAAAGTAAACATACAGAAAGGGAAACTGTTGTGAATCATATATCTGACGATAAAAAGTCTAGTATTCAGAATATGTAAAAAACTCTACAACTCAACAACAAAAAGATAAATGGCCAAGTTAAAAAGCGGTCAAAGAACTTGAACAGACATTTGTTTTTGCAAAGAAGATATACAAATGGCCAACAAAAAAAATGAAACTGTGCTCAACATTAAGTAAATGTAGATCAGAGTTATAATGAGATGCCGCTTCACACCCACTAGGATGGCTATAAAGAGTGGGAGATAACCAGTTCTGGGCAGGACGCGAAGAGATTCGAATCGTGTGGTGGTGCACACTTCTGATCCCAGTACTTAGAAGCAGAGAGCTGCAGGTGGGCAGATAAGACTAGAACCCCCAAAGAGCTTGTCTGGGGTTCAAGGTAGTCAGGGTCCTAAGGGCAGGCGGTTTCAAAAGGGCCACAGACAGAGGAGCTGAGTCTTCAGGGAGAGAGTTTGGAGCTCCTGCCTGGAGGGCTCAGATGCGGATGGTGTGACGACAGCGGAGTGCGCCATGTCTAAGGCACCTCTCCTCTGCGTTCAGGTAAGGGGGTCCATCTGGTGAGACCGATAAGCTCATGGGCCTGGTTTCTCTGATACGGGTTTAATACAATCATGTAGGTGCCTCCGATTTATTCGGTGAGTTCGCAGGTACCCACTTTTTTCTTAGCACAATTAATTAATTCATCAGCTTGCACCCTACGACCGCGCCGTGTGTCTGCCGGTTGTCGACTTGTATCAGCAAAGTGCAGTCACTACTGTGACACTCGTGCTCTAAAGAGAGTCGCTCCCGGCAGACTGCTGCTTTATAAAATGGAGTAACTTAGACACGGCTGATCTATATGCATCATGGGGTGACTCAGAGCAGGGCAGAGCCTGCCCTGGCCAAGAAAATGTTATTCAGTAATAATATTTCAGGAAGAACTGCCACGTTCCAGCACAGTTAAAGTTTTATAAAATGTTAAATGAAAGAAGTCAGACAAAAAGTCACATGATACATATGTATGCTCCATTCATCTGGAATCTCCAGAATAAGTAACGCCATAGGAAGAGAGAGGCGGGTCAGCTGGCTGGGGGGAGCGGGGCGTGGAGAGGGACTGCACTGGCCACGGGGTCTCCTCTGTGGTCGAGAAAAATAGTTTGGAACTAGAGAGGTGGTACCTGCCCCACATTTGGAATGTAATATATGGTTCACTTTCAGATAAAAATTGTTAGTTTTAAGGTATGTGAATTTTAAGGTGAAACACACACACACACACACACACACACACACACACACACACACACACACACACAAGCACCAACACAACAATAGGGTTGTTTGTTTGCAGAAAGACACCCAGCGGTGTGGAATCTGCTTGAGACGAGCCTGAGCCTGAGTCCTCCACGCACCCAGACCGCTAATGAGCTCCTCTCCTCCCAGAAGCCAGCGCGGCCACCTCCTGCCGTCCATCAGCTCCGACCTGCTCCAAGTCGCAGGGCGCCCAGGGGACCGGCGCCCCTTGCTCTCCCTGATTCCTTATTTATTATGTTAATGAGCACGAGGCCCAGGCTCTGAGGCAGGAACTCCAAGATGGATATCCGCGCTGTGTTCAGTGGTGGGTGGCGGCTAGGATGTTGTACAGGCTCCCGCCGAGGGGTCTGGTTTCAAACCCAATTTCCTCACATACTTGTTCTGGGCTGAGTCTGAGACTGAGTTTCCCACTTTAAACTGGGACTAAGGAACATTTTCCTTAATTAACTTCAATTTCCAGAAGCTGGCTGCTGCCAGTCTGCACCGGGCCCCCAGGACTCCACCTGCCTCTGAAGTCCCTGCCGCTCTTGACCTCACCTCCCCCAGCCCCCTGGGCACCCCACTCTAGGTGCAGTGGTCTCCTTTCCACTCCTGCCCCAGGGCCTTTGCACTCACCTCGATCCCTCCCTCGTCTGAAAGGCTGCTCTTGCGTTGGCCCCTCCAGCGTTTTACTCAAGTAGCGTCTCACCAGGGAGGGCTTCTCATCAGGTATCTCCTACTTAGTATTCGTTTTATATTGCGTTTTAGTTAACACCTCCATTCGACACTAAACATATTATTGCTTGTTTATTTTATTTTTTGTCTCTCCCTAAAAGGTAGGTGCCGTGGGCATCCCCCCAGCACAGACGCAGACACAGACTGCGTTCCTGGCACACAGTAGGTGTGTATATGTACTCATCGGTGCATGATGAGTTGTTTTAAGAACCAAAGCCAAGGGGTATGAAAGCCTATATGAATATACGGCGTTTTGTTATTTATATCAAAATGCAGCTGATCTTAATACACTGGTAGAGTCTGTGATATTTAGAGAAAATAACAAAAACTGGAATTTTTTTGTGGTACTGGGGGTGGAACCCAGGGGCTTTTCTACCTCCGGGTTATACTCCCAGACCTATTTTATACTTTATTTGGAAACACTAAGGTCTGAGTAAGTTGCTGAGAGCCTCACTAAGTAGCCGAGGCTGGCTTCAAACCTGCGCGATCCTCCTGTCTCAGCCTCCCAAGCGCGGGGACTACAAGCGTGCGCCACCACGCCCGGAACAAAAAAACTGGAATTTTTACTATGAAGAAAACTGCCATGAGCCTCCAAGGATGAATGAGACGGAGCCTCTGACTTCAGACCCTCTCCCAGAGGCTGCTGTTCAGGCCCTTTTCTTCTGTTGGAACATAACAGAGCTGAGATGCACAGATTCCCGGTGGGTCCGAGTCGAAGGAGCTGGGGCGTCTCAGAGCTGGTGTGGGATTTTATGGACATATCCGATTGGCTCTCTGTTTGCTCCCACCAAATTACATTAGGAACAAAAGTCATCTGAGAATTCTTTAAAAACTAAAACTGAAAAGAGAGGGGCAGGGAAAAAGGCCAAATCACACAGAGGTCAGACTGCCAGGAAGGGTCCTTCTTAAAGTCTTATAAATAGAAGGCAATTTCTAAAATGTCAAGGGTTTCTCGGCTCAATTAAAATTATTTGTAGCACAAATGGTCGAGACCAGGGAGTGCCTTAAGCCAGGGAAACATACTAAGGACACTTAAACGTGCCCGGGTATTGTTCCGAGGACGTCTTATTTAACGCTGGTGACTTTAATCGTGTCCAGTGCCAGCAAAGGCCTGTGACTAGGGGGGGGGGCGCTGTCCTTCAGGTCCCTCTCCTCCCGCTTCCACTTAGAAATATGAAGCAGCCCAGAGCCATTTCGCTCTCGGAACAGCTTCATTTCCCACGTCCACTTGGAAGGAGAGCCATGACTCAGCCGATAACATTTAGGACAGGCCGGGGGTGGCCAGGGCGCCACAGCCCCGCGCCGAGGGCTCATAATGTCTTCCTCGATGTCTTTTGGCCTCCGCAGCGGTCATCTACTAAAGGATGAATTCTGCAAATATTATGAACTTATCCTTTTGGGAAGCAAAAACACGTATCCAATAGACCCAGCTTTGGTCGTAGGCAAATGGTTCCTTTACACACCGAGCCCACGAGTGTTGGGCGCAACCTGACAAGGTCCAATCAGTGCAAGCCACAGACGTGATCGTTCACTGGCACCATAGACTGTTGGTACTTACAGCCATACGCAGAAAAATGGCTGATGATTGAGCCCATCGGCCACGACGACTGCTCTTGCAATCAGCGTAATTAAAAGAGCAAAAGGCTGTGGTGTGCCACCACCTTGAGGGGCGGGCAGGACAAACATCCGCGCCACCGGAAACTCCGCGCTCAGCGTGGTGTGTGGAGTTGGGTCCTGATGCAAGCGGGGAGCCCCAGAGGCGCGGTGTGCGATCTCTGTGTCCACTCCCTTTTCTTTGGGTCCTCAGTTCCTCGTGCACACATAATTGCTAGAATAAGAGCAACCAGAAGAGGTCTGCTGATGACTGGCTTTGCTCCAAATTCTGTTCCGTAGGTGCCGGGACAGCGTCCTCCTGCCTGGCTGTCCTCAAGAGCTGCTTACTTAAGTCTTTAAGGATGGCCATTTAAGTAAGGCGCTTCCCCCTGAACCTTCCTGGTCGGAAGCAAGAGAAACCCTCCAGAGATAAGCGCCCCACATACCACTGGCTCACAAATTGGACCCCGGGTTGGCCCGAAACAACCGGGTCTTTATCCTCCCAGAGCTCCTTGCTGGGAACTTTTTCTCTGTCTCAGCTAGGCATGGTGACGCACACCTGTAATTCTCGGGAGGCTAAGACAGGAGGATCACAGGTTCAAGGCCAGCCTCAGCAACTTAGCGAGACTCTGTTTTAAAAACTATATACATGATAAAAATAAAAATAAATATAGAAATGTAATAAAATAGTAAAGATAAGAAAATAAAAAATAAAAATAAAAAGGGCTGGGAGCGTAACTTGGAGGTAGAATGTCCCTCGGGTTTGATCCCCAGTGTTAAAAACAAAATCAAAACAAACCTTTCCTCTGTCCCTTCGGTACCTGGGGGGTTGGGGAGACAGAAAAAACGGGAACACAAAACTGGAAAGGGCTTTAGAACCACCCAGAAGGCCGGCCTCAACCCTAGCCCTGCATCCAGTTCCCATAATTGGTGAGGACCTTAAAAACACAAACGGCTTCAGCCACCATGGAAAGATCAAAGGGACACTTACCCACTCACTAACTCAGAAAAAATAAAACACCCAGCGCAAATTGTGGGCCTTTAACTATCTTGTACGACCGAAAACCTAATCAGAGTGCCGAGGACTATAAACGTCTAGGAAGCGAAGCAGACAGTCATTAAAATTTGATTATGAGACCAGCAGCTCTGATAGAGCCTTACAGGCTCCTAGAACAAAACCCCAGGCGGAGGAGCCACCTTCCCGCAGAGGGCCGCGGCCTGGGCTGGAGAGCGAGCTGGCCGCGCTCCCGGCCCTCAGGACCACCTTGCCTGCACACAGGTAAGAGCGGAGGGCCGCGCAGGCCGCTGCAACTCGCCCATCAGGAGGAAATTTGACCTCAGCGGTGTGTAGGCTTTTCCTTCCTTTTCTGCTTGCAGGCAAAAACATTCACTGTATGCGGGTCATAGGGAAAATGCAAAATTTTCGCCTGGCGTGCCACGGTAGCTCTCTGGTGGCCAGGCTCCAGACGTTTAGGATGCAGCCAAAGAGACAAAATCCTGGTGTGGGATGAGCTTAGATTCTAGGGGGAGAGACGCGGACACCCCCGAGTGCACTATAAGTGTGCGGTTAGTGAACACAGGCGGGAAGGGCGGGAACCTGTGAGGGTGGGATTCCATCTCAGCACAGCAGCCGGAAGTGACCTCACTGCGAGGCGGTATTGGGAGGAGACAGGAGGAAGTGCTTCCTGGAAACACCTGGACTGAAGCCGGCGCGGGGGCTCACACTTGTAATCCCAGTACTTGGGAGGCTGAGACAGGAGGATCACAGGTTCATGGTCAGCCTCAGCAACTCAGTGAGACCCTGTTTCCAAATAAAAATAGGGCTGGGAGTGTAGCTTGGAGGTAGAAAGCCCCTGGGTCCCACCCCAGTAACACACACACACACACACACACACACACACACACACACACACGGTTTAAAAGTTATCGGAAATATCATGAGGTTTGAAGTATCACAAATGAAATCAGACAAAGGTCTGGTTAAACCGGGCATGGTGGCTCGAGCCTTTATCTCAGTACTTGGGAGGCTGAGACAGGAGGATTGCAGGTTTGAGGCCAACCTCAGCAACTTAGCCAGACTCTCAGCAGTGTAGCAAGACACTGTTTCAAAATAAAACATAAAAAGGCCTATGGGTGTAGCTTGGAGATAGAATGTCCCTGGGTTCGATCTCCAGTACAACTTAGTGAGATCCTGATTCAAAATAAAATATAAAATAGGGCTCGGGGTTTATCTCGGAAGCAGAATGCCCCACAAACCAACCAACCAAGGACTGGAATCAGGAGAAAGTCAGGACTCCTCAGTAAAAGGAAAGAGGGATGGACTGGCCTTCTCGGGATGCTACCCCATGACAGGTGCTACGTGACCACTTTCCTCTTGAACTTACTAGCGCTTTCTGTGGACACTCACGTGATATTGCAACAAGGTCAGATTTACTCAGGCCGGCCCCTTAGGGTGTCGGTCCCCCCAGTTTTAAAGGAGTTGAAGTAGACACCCTTAGAGTGAGGCTGTGCCTGCGGCGAGGCCAAGCACGCCAGCTGGGTTCCTATCCCTCAGCATCCTGGGCGCGTGTGGCCCTCGGCACTTTGGCATTTGGCACTGGCCCTGCAGTTGGAGGTTATCTCACAGCTCTGCTGGCCCCTGCTCGCTGGACGCCAGGACACCTTCCCAGCGCTGATGGCCCAAGTCGTCCGCAGCCTTTGCCCCGGGGTCAGGGGAAGCAAAGCCCCCGGCTGAGAGCCAGTGACCCAATGTGAACCGAGTTAACTTTGAAAATACATGGAATTTCAGGAAAACTCCGAGAAAGCCTGGCTGTGATCAGCCACGTCCAGCCAGCCGCTCCCTGGCTCCTCCTCTAGTGTGGGTCGTGAGCGTCCCCATGCGCTGCTGGCGTGGCCCCCGACCTTGGGAACATGGGGGCCCGGGAGCGTGCAGAGGTGGGCCCTGTGGAAGGAAGTCAGGCCAGGGGTGTGCAGAGGATCCTGGGACCTCGGCCCCCTCCTCGTCTTCTCTTTTTACTTTCTGGTTACCATGAGGTAACTCCCTTAGCACCCATTCACGCCATGATGGGCTGCTTGGCCCCAAATCAACTGGCCAACGAACCACGGCCAGGGACCGCCAACACCATGAGCCCAAATAAACTTCCCTTTTTATATGTTGATTGCCTTGGGTATTTTGTTACAGTGACGGGAAGCGGACTGACTTACGCTCCTACTCCTCCGGGCAGGACCACGAGACAAGGCTCCGTCGCATCTGTCTCCTCTAGGGCCCTCTCTTTGGCCTCCTTGCCACCAGTCTGCCCCTGGCTGTGGTCTCTGCTTCCCCCACGGGGTTTCTATGAAGAGATCGGATGCTGTCACGCATCCCTTTAAAAGCCTCTGACCCCGTTTCGGGAGAATCCGAGGCCCATCACAGCATCCAGACCCCGCACGGTCTGGACTAATGCACATGCTCAGACGCATCTCCCACAGTGCACTGCCTCAAACTGAGTGTTACAGCCTCCCCACTCAGCGCATACATCCCTCCTTCCCTGGACACAGGCTCCCCCGTCTCAGCCTCTCATCTTCACCGCTTTTTCTTTAAAAGTATATATTGGGGATTGAACCCAGGGACATTCCATCTCCAAGATACACCCCCAGCCCTTTTTATGTTTTATTTTGAAACTACTACACTACTGAAAGTCTCGCTGAATTGCTGAGGTTGGCCTCAAACCTGCAATCCTCCTGTCTCAGCCTCCCAAGTCCCAAGATCACAGGCGTGCGCCACCACACCTGGCCTGATCCTCACCTCCATGTCGCAACAGTTATTTATTCTTTAGAACTCAGTTCCAGCCGGGCGTGGTGGCGCACGCCTGTGATCCCAGCATTCGGGAGGCTGAGACAGGAGGATCCGAGTTCGTGGACAGCCTCAACTACTTAGTGAGGCCTTTTGCAACTCAAGGAGAGTTTCAAAATAAAGAATAAAAAGTAAGGCTGGGAGTGTAGCTGAGAGGTAGAGTGCCCCATCCCCGGTACTGGGGAAAAAAAAAAAAAAAAAAGAACATCCCCGGTACTGGGGGGGAAAAAAAAAAGAACTCAGTTCCATTTTCACTTTTTTAGCTACAACCCCTGTAAACCTCTTCTGGAACTAAATTCTCACGGTCCCGAGACCATGCTACTGTGGGGGACCTCCGCTCACTTGTCTTTCCAGCCAACAAATGTTTGTTGAGTACCTACCATGGGCTGGGCGCTCTTCTAGACCACAGTGTGTGTGTGTGTGTGTGTGTGTGTGTGTGTGTGTGTGTGTGTGTGTGTCCCTCTGCAACTCAGTGAGACCCAGTTTCAAAATAGGGCAGGGGCTGTAGCTTAGAGGTCAAATGCCCCTGGGTTCCATCCCCAGACCTGCAAAAAAAGAAAAAGAAAAAAAAAAGAAAGAAATACTGGGTCCAGACCTGAGGAGTCTCCGAGGGCACAGAGAGGTGGGCTGGGGGCAGGCTGTGATTTTGAAACTTCAGAGCTAAGCTTCAGATGGGACTTTTACCAGGTGGGTACAAAGCAGCTCAGGGCGGTCCAGCCTCAGAGGAAAGAAAAAGACAGTTTCTGGAAATGCTCAGCTGGCAAATCCCCATGTGAATTTGCCGCAGGCTTGACTAGTCCCCTTGGCCTCTCTGTCACTGGACAAATAGTGGTGGGGCTTGTAAGCCCTAAGGCCCCAGCCCTGCGGACCCTGTCCTGCGACTCCCAGAATTCCCGAGCTTTTCAGGCGGGGATTTCTGCTGGAGATGGAGACAGAGGGCCGGGAAAACACCTCCATGATGACTAGACGGAGGACAGATCCTCACAGGCTCTCCCGAACCTGCTCACGGAGCCAGTCAGAGTCCATGATCCCATTGTGTGGACTGAATGTCTGTGTTCCTGCAAAAGAACCCTGAGCCTACCTGGGGTGGTGTTGGGAAGTGAGGCTTTGGGGAGGTGCTTAGTTATGGTGAGGTGTTAATGGTGTCAATGGGACCAGTACCTCTAGGAAGGCTGAAGAGATTGTCGCTCTATCTCCATGTGAGGGCACAGCAAAAAGGGGCCACTAAGCCAGGTACGGCGGCGCATGTCTGTAGTCCCAGTACCTGGGGGAGCTAAGGCAGGAGTTTTGCAGGTTTGAGGCCAGCCTCAGCAACTTAGCAAGACCCTATTTCAGAATAAAAAAGGGTTGGGGGTATAGCTCTGAGGTAGAATGTCCGGGAGTTCAATTCCTGGCACACACACCCAAATAGAGAGAAAGAGAGAGAGAGGAAGAAGAAGGAGGAGGAGGAAGAAGAGGAAGAGGAGGAGGAGGACAGAGATGGAGGAGGGGCCACTAATAAACCAGTAAGATCCCCTACTCGAACCAAATCTTCTGTAATCTTGGACATTCCCACCTCTAGAACTATGAGAAGAATTTCTGTTGTTTCTGTGCTGCGTGGTTTATGGTGTTTCTCTAAGGTAGCCCCAGTGGGCTGACTCCCAACCTTGAGGAACATCCAGGGCTCATAAAGGCTGTCTTCCATACCTCCCCCAAAGCAAGAGGTATACCAGGATATAGGCAAAGGCCAAAAATCACCCCAAGAAGCCAACAGTAAGTGGATAGAAAGAACCCGTAGGTCCCCACTTGCCTGTCTGTTGCCCATGGTTTGAGTTCTCACCCTCCTTCCTCGCCTACCCACACTGGAGGTCCTATGTATGTTGACTTCCATTTCCTTGAAATGGTTGATCTGAGCAGCCCAGGCTCAGATGGGAAGTCCGAGCTGGGGATCAGCCCACTCCGCACGCAGGTCACTTCAGAGCTGCCTCATCCCTGAAATACAGATCAACAGGAGAGGACGAGTCCAGCATTTCCACATAATGATTCATCGATCCTGCACGCCAATGGGACGCGGCTTCAGACGGATACCTAAAAATTAGTTTTGAAACTTTCCCATCTTTTAATATTTTATAACCTGTCAGAAAATCAATGGTGGTTTCTGCCCCCTTTCAACGCTTGGCTCTGTAGCAGCTGAGGTTTAACCAGAAGGAGGGTCTTTCCTCCCTTTACAAAAGCGATGGGCAAGTTCCCTGTGAGTGATGGCTTCGGGGAAATTTTTGGATTTGTGAACATTTAGAAAGAGATCAAATCGCTTTGCCAAGTGTGCGGCTCAGGTTTCTCCCTCTCCCTGAAATAGCCAGAAAATAGTTCCCCAAGCCTTGAGAAAGATCAGGGACCCAAAGGTTGGCACTGTGGGAACCTAGCCATAATTTGAACTTGTCAAATATCTTGATGTTTTACTTCAAGCCCAGTGAATCACAAACAGCTTTCTCCAAATCCTGTCCTTCTTACCTACACCCATGCGTCTGGAGTACAATCTTCAGGTTCAAAAATATCTTTTTCTACTTTTCCTTTTTTTTTTTTTGGTAGATTTAAAGGGAAAAATAAAAGCTGGGAATGGTGGTGCATGCTTATAATCCCAGTACTTGAGAGGCTAAGACGGGAGGATTGCAGGGTTGAACCCAGCCTTGGCAACTTAGTCAAGGGTCTCATCAATCTAGTGAGACCCTGTTTCCCAGTAAGAAATCGTATCAGGGTGGGGGTGTAGCTCAGAGGTAGAATGCCTCCAGGTTCAATTCCCAGCATCAAAAGAAAGAAAAGAAGGAAAGAAAGAAAGAGAGAGAGAAAGAAAGAGAGAAAGAGAAAGAAAGAAAGAGAAAGAAAGGAGAAAAAGAAGGAAGGAAGAAAGAAAAGAAAGGATTAGAAAATCTGTTGTAGCCGGGCGTGGTGGCGCACGCTTGTAATCCCTGCGCTTGGGAGGCGGAGACAGGAGGATCGTGCAGGTTCAAGCCAGCCTCGCTGCCTTAAGAGACCCTGTTTCCAAATAAAAGTATAAAAATAGGTCTGGGAGTGTAGCCCGGAGGTAGAAGGGTTTCCAGGAACCCCAGTACCACTAAAAAAAGAGAAAGAAAACTATGGCTGGAGGTGTAGCTCGGAGGTAGAATGCTCCTGGGTTCCATCCTCAGTACCACAAAAATAAATAAATAAATACAAATAGTAAAACTGTTTGGGGGTGTAGTTTGGAGAGAGAATTCTTCTGGGTTCGCTCCTCAGAGCAAGCGGGAGGGAGGAGCTTGGAGGCTGGAGGCTGGAGGCGGACAGCTGTGGGCCCGAGGGGTGCCGTGGGGTCCAGTGCAGGGAAATCCCAGCTGGCCCCACACCCACATTTACTGCAGTCAGTGAGAGCAGCATCACACCACCTTCTGCCCTGGTAGTAGCCACAGACGACTGCGCGTTATTCTTTAAGTGGAAGTAAAACCTTTGCCGTCTGAGTTAGGCTGACATTTAATAACTGAGTGGCACACGGAAGACACCGGCTGCTGATAGCAGGGCCTCCCCTACCCAGGTGGGCCAGTGGCAGAAATCACCTTGAACCTGAGTTTACCTAACAGATCACACAGATGCTCTGTTTCTGTTTTCTGGCTGGTTGTAAGAACTTCAATTACTTCTCTTACCGCAGTCCACAAATTTGCCAAATGCATCACCGGGCAACTGAACCCAGTTGTGTTTCCACCAGATGGAAGGAACCACGATGTTTTTTTAGTTTATTTTGGCAATGACATTTTTACTTTGAATGGCAAGAAGTAGCTAAGCTTATTTATTATTTATTTATTTATTTTATTTTTACAATGATGCTATCATGTAGTCCCCAGTCTCGAATCCTCCTCTCACTGTAGGACTATGGGCAAGTTAACGCAGCCCTTAGTATCTTGATTTTCTAATGTCTAAAATACAGAAGAGGGAGCCGGGCGTGGTGGCGCACGCTTATAATTACAGCATTTTAGAGGCAAAGACAGGAGGATCGCGGTTCTCAGACAGCCTCAGCTACTTAGTGAGGCCCTCTGCAACTCAGTGAGACCCTGTTTTAAAGTAAAGAATAAAAAATAGGGTTGGGGTGTAGCTTGGAGGTAGAATGCCCCTGGGTTCCATCCCCAGTATCGCCAAAAAAAAAAAAAATCAAAAAAGTAAAAATAAAAATAAAATACAGAGGAAGCCGGGTGTGGTGGCTCATGGCGGTGGCCCCAGTGCTTGGGAGAAGTAGACAGGAGGATTGTGGGTTTGAGATCATCCTCAGCTACTTAGCAGCGTGGACTCTATTTCTAAATAAAAGATAAAATAGGGCTGGGGAGGGTCTATGTAGTTCAGTGGTAGGATGTGCCTGGGTTCAATTCCCAGTACTACAAAATAATTAAGTAAAATATGGAAGGTACTGATAGTACCTTCTTTACAGAGTCCTTGCAAGGATTCTCTAAGGAAATGAGTCTAAGTCATCTAGGACAGTGCTTGGCATGAATTTAGCACTCTGTTCACCAGGGTTCTTTTCTTCTTCCTTCCTTCCTTTTTCCTTTCTTCATTTCTTTCTTTCTTTCTCTCTCTCTCTCTCTCTCTTTCTTTCTTTCTTTCTTTCCTTCTTTCCTTCTTTCTTTCCCTCTTCTTTTCCTCTCCTCCCCTCCTTCCTTCCTTTTCTTTTCATTTTTTCTTTCTTCTTTTTGTATATGGTATTAAGGATTGAACCCAGGAATACGCTACCTCTGAGCTATACTCCCAGCCCATTTCATATTTTATTTTGAAACAGGCAGGGCCTTGCTAACTTGCCAAGGGCCTTGGCTGAGTTCCCAAGGCTGGCCTTGAACCTGTGGTCCCCGGGTCTCAGCCTTCCAAATACTGGGATTAGAATCCTGGGCCAGCACACCCAGCCACCAGGGTGAGTTCAAGTATCCACACATCTTTTTGAACACTGTTATGTGCCAGGCAGGCACTATGCTCAATTTCAGAAATAGAGAAACGAGACCGTCTTTGGAACTCTATTCCAGTGAAATATTAAAATCATAACAAAATCACAATAATAATGGTGGCTTATTTTTACTGGTGGTAAAAATGCTTAGTTTTATTTGCTTTTTCTAGTAACCCTAAGAGGCAGGTAAGCATATTATTTCATAGGAGAGGACTCCGCAGGCCTCCACAATTAAGTAGCATAATCACACAGCACATAGGTAACTGGCAGGCCAGGGTGGGAGTGAGCCAGCCCAGCGTCTGAGCCCTCTGTCTTCACCGTGTCTTTTATTTTAGTGAAATGTGGGCTATTTTCAGTAGCAATCATGGCACCAGGGATATCTATCCACCTTGTCCCTCCACAAGATCATTGGGGAGGGGGCTACTTTGAACTGAACCTAGGTGCATTTTACCACTGAGCTATATCCCCAGCCCTTTTTATTTTTTATTTTGAGACAGAGTCTTGCTACTTGCCCCAGCCGGCCTCCAATTGGCAATCCTCCTGCCTCAGCCTCCTGCATAGCTGGGGTTACAAGCATGCGCCACGGTACCCAGCTCAGGCTCTGGGTATTTGCACAGACACTCACTGAACATGATAAAGTTTAACCACCCAGTGTAAAACCTTTACCCGCTGGTCAGAGGAACGACTTGGCGTTTGAAGGAGCGTTTAACACTGCGCGGGTCGGCCTTCACGCAGGGAGCCAGGCGCACGTCCCCCGGCCTACCCAGTCACTAGAGAGCGGTTTAATTGGTTAATCATATAAATTGCAATCACTTAATCATTTTAAGCACCGTCAGCCAATTAGCTCAGAGTTATGGGCTTGAAGGTAACAGTTATGCAAATGTTTGTTCCACCACAGGCTATTAGCAGCCATATATTCCCCATCAAGATGGCAGAGACTGATGGGTGGGGGAGAAGAGGGACGTGGGCATTTGTTTAGTGGAAACTTCTTTCCTGGCGGGTTATCGTGGGATGATCCGTGAGGAGGGGCACAGAACGCCACTGTGATTTCTCTATCTCACTCGACGCCAGGGGGGCCGAGAGGGGCTGGGGAGCCCACTAAGACGCTGTTGAATCAAGGCCCGGGGGTGCGCACACCTGTTATCCCAGCAGGATTGGGAGGCTAAGACCGGAGGATCGCAGATTCAGACCCAACCTCAGCAACTCAGCGAGGCTCTCAGCAACTTAGTGAGACCCTATTTCTAAATGAAAGAAATAAAATAGGGTGGGGGGGTCTATCTCAGAAGTAGGATAGCCCTGAGTCCAATGCCTAGAAAC
The DNA here is from genome assembly GCF_963383645.1 of Muscardinus avellanarius. Lineage (NCBI taxonomy): Eukaryota > Metazoa > Chordata > Mammalia > Rodentia > Gliridae > Muscardinus > Muscardinus avellanarius. The sequence goes on from NC_137795.1 coordinate 7,703,408, forward strand.
ATACACACACACACACACAAAAAGAAATGGTCGAATCAGGGCAATGGATACACACCTGTAATCCCAGTACTTGGGAGGCTGAGACAAGAGGATGCAGGTTTGAGGCCAGCCTCAGCAATTTCCTGAGAAGCTCTGTAACTGAGCAAGTTCCTGTTTCAAAATAAAAAATAAAACAGAGTTAGGGGTATACCTCAGGGGTTTAAATACCCCTGGGTTCAATCCCCAGTACAAAAAGAAAGTTCTGCACTCTGTAGAAAGTGTGGGCTTTGCTGACTACCCAGCGTATTCACATTACAGATAAAGAACTAGGACCAAAATGGAGACCTGACTTCCACCGCCGCCTTCTCTCCAGCTGGGCAAGAAAGTGCGCACTACTAGTAAAGGGATATAATACTAGACCATCCCCACCTATCAGGCCAACTGTACGTCAGCGACGGAGAATCTAGAAGAGCTCTAGAAAGCAGAGCCGAAGCCTCGAAGGATTCCTTGAGCTTTGGTAACGTGAGAGTAGCCGTGACCTGTGTGCGCAGTCCATCGGGGCAGGAGAGCTGCGCAACAAACGTCTGTGAATGAATGAATGAATGAGTGAATGGACGAACGATTAGAAGGCACACAAGCCTAAGGAGCAGGGGCACATAAAGGAGCCCTTATCTGTTGAGTTCAACTGAGCTCTGCCTCCATGGCGGCCGGCACGCACGAGACAGCTGGCTCCCGCAGCGCAGACTTTTCTGCCCGCTTCGGGCTCCCATGGCGCCCAGGGGAGCGGAGCTTCTAACTCGCCCAGACGCTTCATCTGCCTCGGCTGGTGGGCCGAGCGTCCGGCTGGGCTGGACACACCACCTTCCACGCAAACATGTAGGCTCAACTTGCTTATCACAGATTCCATTCATTCATTTAATAGTGCGCATTGCTAGGAGGCTGGGACAGGAGCATTGCAGGTTTGAGGCCAGCCTCGGCAACTTAGCAAGACCTTATTTCAAAATAAAAAAGTAGCCGGGTGTGGTGGCGCACGCTTGTAATCCCCGCACTTGGGAAGCAGAGATAGGAGGATCGCGCAGGTTCGAAGCCAGCCGCGCTGGCTTAAGAGACCCTGTTTCCAAAAATTAAGAAAGAGTATAAATTAGGTCTGGGAGTGTAGCCCGGAGGCAGAGGGCTTCCAGGAACCCCAGTACCACCAAAATAAAAAAATAAAATAGGGCTGGCATTGTAGCTTAGAGGTAGAATGCTCCTGGGTTCAATCCCCAGTACGCCCCCCACAGTGTATTAGACTTTGATTATGTGCCAGAGGTCCTGAGTGGGACCCTGCAACACACTGGACAGTGTGCCGTTTGTCACGTGATGACGGTGTCATGGGGATGAGAGAGGACGGGGAGACCATGGACCAGGAGAACTTCAGAAGGAGGTGGGGCCTGTTCTGGTGAGGAAATGGACAGACAGGCCGTGAAGCGGCAGCCCAGGAGAGCGTGACTGTGCCCCGCCGTCTGCGCTCCACAGCAGGGTGTCACTCTGACCTGCATCATTAGCTCAGTGTTTTGTTTTGTGTTTTTAAAGATCTTCTAATTTCCAACTTAGGGGTTTTCATTGCCTTCAGGAAGTGACTGGCCTTGTTTTATTCTGTATACATATGGCCAGAGAGGCCTACTCCTCAGCTGGGGCATGAAGGGTTCGCTGTAGTTTCCCGCAGGATCTGAGCCAACGTCGTGTCCCCTGTCCCTCAACTTACCTTTTCTTCCTCAAATGGGAAAATGAGCCGTGTGATGGCGCAGGCCTGAAATCCCAGTATGTGGGAGCCTGAGACAGGAGGATCACAGATTCGAGGCCAGCCTTAACAATGGAGTGCGATTCTCAGCAACTGAGGGAGGCTCTTTTCCAAAATTTTAAAAAATTTAAAAAGGGCTTGGCGTGTAGCTCAGAGGTAGACTGTCCCTGGGTTTATTTATTTATTATTATTTTTTAAATTTTTGTGGTACTGAGGATTGAACCCAGGGGCATTCTACCTCCAAGCTACACCTCCAGTTTTATTTTTTATTCTTTATTTTGAAACAGGGCCTCACTGTGTTGCAGAGGGCCTCACTAAGTAGCTGAGGCTGGCAACGAACCTGCGATCCTCCTGTCTCAGCCTCCCAAGTACTGGGATTACAAGCGTGCGCCACCACGCCCGTCCCATCCCTGGGTTTAATCACGCACGCGCACACCAAAGTAGCACACACATACATAACAGACAAACAAACAAGGAAAACGATATTGAGCTAATGTACCACTGTTATGAAAAAAAAAAAAAACTGATGGAAAAAAAATACAGCAACACTCTCAAGAGTGAGGAACCACCGGAAAGAAACACAGAAAGCCCGACGATACGCGTGAGGAGACAGAGAAACAGTGGGGCAGCAGAAACTCACACCGAAATCACATAATGTGATTTTGAGGATTTTCTTCCTTCTGCATTTACAACACTCCATTATTGACTTTAGATATTTTTTTTCTTGCACTTAATTAGTCAAAAGCCAGCCTAGCCAGGGCGCCGCTGCGCATGCCTAGAATTCCAATACTTGGGAGGCGGAGACAGGAGGATCACAGGTTCCGGGATAGCCTGGGAAACTTCCTGAGACCCTTAGCAACTTAGAGAGACAACACTGTTTTGAAATAAAAAGGTCTGGGCTGTAGCTCAGAAGTAGAATACCCCTGGTTTCAATCCCCAGTACAAAAAAAAAAAAAAAAAAGCCAGCCCAATACCTTCTGAAATCCTTTCATGGGCCAGACACCTGCCAGAATCTCATTCCTCAGGACAGATGACCACTCGCAGGTGACTCACCCCCTTCCGACTTCAGACGTGCTCCGCTTGCATTACATTTATTTGTTTGTTTCTGCTGACTCCCACTGTCACCCCCAAATAAGCCCTAACTTCCTGGGGGTCTTGTTTAATGGAAACATTGAACAATTCTCTGAAGAGATTTTGTTCTGGTGTGGCACTCGGGAATGGACCCAGGGGCATTCTACTTCCGAGCTGCACTTCCAGCACTTTTTTTTTTTTGTGGGTCTGGGGGTGGAACCCAGGGGCATTCGACCTCCGAGTTACACCCCCTGCCCTATTTTTTTTTTTATTCTTTATTTTGAAACAGGGTCTCACTGAGTTGCAGAGGGCCTCACTTAGTAGCTGAGGCTGTCCGCGAACCGCGATCCTCCTGTCTCAGCCTCCCGAATGCTGGGATTACAAGTGTGCACCACTGCCCGGCTTACTTTTTTATTTTGAGACAGGGTCTAAGTTACTCTGTGCTGGCCTTGAACCTGCGACCCTCCTGTCTCAGCCTCCCAAGTACTGGGAGGTACACACCACCTCGCCCACCCACCTGTCTACCTAAGATAACCTTATAAAATCAGAACAGCAAGCGGGAGGCTGATCCCCAGGCCAGCACCTCTGAGATGCAACCGTCCGGACACCAAGGTTGGTTTCTATTCCTCCCTCTGTTCGTGGTTCAGGTTGGAGTTAAAATTATGCTGAGCACTCCCTGTTTGATTTATGTTATATGAATATTTTGTTTCTTAATTCGAGTTTCTCAGGAAGCAAACCCAGGGACAAGGGTTGCAATGCAGGGGAGAAGGAATCCAGGCCGGAAGGGCTGACCAAGGGCCTGTGAGCGCCAGCCCGCCGCCGTGAGCCGCCAGCGGGAGCCAAGTGCGTACTTAGACTCCGACTCCGGCGTTGGCTGAAGGCTGCAGAGCTGTGGATTCCCCGCAGAGGCTCTCCACACTGTGCTCTTGGGCTCAGAGATGCTCAGGTGGCGATCAGAAGCTGCGGTGCTCAGCACACGGGAATGGCGGGGACCGTGGGATGGCGGAGCATCTGCCAGCGTTTGCATCAGGGTATTTGCAACTTCCTGCCCCCGGCTGCAAGTCGGAGCAGGCCTCAGGGACAGAGCAGTGGGCTTGCCCAGGAGATGTCTTTCTATCATCAGCTGCAAGAGCGGCAAGGTCATTGTGCCCGAGCAGTGTCTTGGCCACGATGTGGGCCCCTGCAGGACCCGAGGGTGCAGGTTTACTATATCACAATGATGAGTGTATGATGCCACACTCAGGTGTAGGTGCCAGGGGCTGGTGCAGACAGCTCACCCTTCCTCGGGGTCATGCAGCGGAGGAGTCTGGCTGCTCACGGCCGTGCCGGGTGGTTTCAGTCTTCTTGCCGGGGATGGGTGTGTCCAGCCTGCCCAAGGATACCCGAGGGAAAGTTGGGCATGGACTGTGGGAGGCTGGAGAAGCCTTTTCTTGCTCCGCAGCCAGTTTGCAGCCAGGTGCAGTAGTCACCGACACACAGAGGACAGCAGGGTAGAGAGATGGAAAACGCTGGTTACTGAGCCGCGAGTGCCAACCCAGGAGGCGCTGCCTGAGGACTCTGAGTTCTTCCAGTTCAAGACTCTTTGGGATGGGGCTCTGCTGGTGAAAGATTCATGACCGCTGTGCCCACACGGACTCTAGGTGAAATGGTGTCAGCTAACCCAGCAGAGGGGTAGGGAGCCCCTACCGGGCACTAAAGCAGTGGAATGTGGGCTCCTTGGCTAGAGAGGCCAAGCCTGTTCCCAGGTCCTGGTCTTGGTCAGCCGGGGCTGCCGTGATGAAATGCCGCAGACCAGGGGCTTAGCAATGGGAACTTGTTTTCTCACGGTGCTGGTGGCTGGAAGCCAGACATCAAGGTGTTGGCGGGGCCGGTTTCTGGGGAGATCTCCGCCGGGCTTGCGGAGGGGCACTTCTCCCTGTGGCCTCCCTGCCCAAAGCACGTCTCTGCGTGTCGGGGTGTGACATTGGTCTTGAGAAGCAAAAGTGTGACGAGATGAGGAAGGGCACAACAGGAACGGATGGGGCTTTTAAATATTATATAATGAAATGCTGAATGCATATTTTCCAAATGACCAACATGTGATGTTTCGAAATTAGGCCTGAATAAATGATCTAATCAAAACGAAAGAGATGCCAATAAATTTTAATGTAACCGAGGATGAAAAGTTCACTGACTACGGTCTTTTCAATTCCACATCGCAACTAACATTTAAGAAAGTGTCACTTGTCAAGTCTGCATGTAATATCGAAGAAGAATATCTGTAATTATCTTAAAAGCCATTAATATCTGTGTAAGACCAGGTTTTCTTTTTATGCTTCAACCAAAACATCATATTGCAACAGATTAAATATAGACAAAGATAGGAAAATTGAGTTGACTTCTTTTTTGTAGACTTGCAAAAATTAAGATTCATGTTACATTTTTACTAATATTTTTGTTTTAGTAACTGAGAATGTTTCATAAAATATATTATTTATGATCGATGCAAAATAGGCTTATTATTATTGTATTTAAATTAATACATGAATACAGATTTAAAAATCTTAAGATATAATAGGACAAATATGGATAAAAGTAGCCCATATCCAGGTGTGGTGGTACACCCCTATAATCTCGGGACTAGGGAGGCTTAGACAGGAGGATCACAGGTTCAAAGCCAGCCTTAGTAACTTAATGAGACCCTGATTCAGAACAAAACAAAACAAAAAAAGAGGGGGCTGGAGGCATGTCTCAGTGGTAGAATGCCCCTGGTTTAATCTCCAGTACCAAAACAATGCTATTTCCTTTATGATAAAAATCAAATACATTAATTAGAGAAGGTCTGAAAGCTCTAGAAATGCAAAAAATGAAAATAACTCATCACTCCATCATACAGGAAAGTATAACTATAGATAGAGATATAGATACAGATTTTTTTTTTCAATACTGGAGATAGAACCCAGGGGAATTCTACTTCTGAGCCACACCCTCACTCCTATTTTTTATTTTTTATTTTGAAACAGCGTCTCACTGAGTTGCAAAGAGCCTCACTAAGTAGCTGAGGCTGTCTGTGAACCGCGATCCTCTTGTCTCAGCCTCCCAAATGCTGGGATTACAAGCATGAGCTACCACTCCCAACTTAGGAAAGTATATTTTCAACATTTTGATATATTTCTCTCAATGGGTGATGTTTTAAGTAAAAAATGAGTTCACACTGTACTTATTATTTTTAACCTTTTGAGCTTACATATCAGGATAATATTTCATATTACTAAATATTAAATGAATATTATTATTTAATATTTTAAATTCAGTGGCTATATAGTATTTCAATGGAGGAAAAAAATTTTTAATGATGCTATCTAACTCTAAAAACTATATCTTCCAATACCTCTGCCCCTAAAGTGAAAAACATCAAAGTTGGTTTTTACTACCATTTTGTTTTGAGAAAGCCGATTCCCTTCTCGTTTTATCCACATTTGTCTAGTTCATAGGAGAAAATCCAAGAAACGTGATACATGTTGAAAAAAGTAAGTCCTCTTTCTTAACCCTCCTGCAGCCACGCGCCAATTTGCGTCTTCATCCCTTAGAACTGTGCTATGTAACATACTAAGTTACCAGTGCCAATCTCAAAGACATGCATGGGGAAGGGGACAGAGCGGGTGGGACGCGGGGAAATGCTTCAAGAGTCGTGTGCACATATGTTCCTATGTGCACTCTACCCTTAGCATGATGTGCAATTGCAATGCACCAACAAAAGCAGATATATAAAAAGAACTGTCTTGGCCGGGCGTGGTGGCGCACGCTTGTAATCCCAGCATTCGGGAGACCAAGACAGGAGGATCCCGGTTCGCAGACAGCCTCAGCTACTTAGTGAGGCCCTTTGCAACTCAGTGAGATCCTGTTTCAAAATAAAGAATAAAAAATAGGGCTGGGGGTGTCGCTTAGAGGTAGAAGGTCCCTGGATTCCATCCCCAGTGCTGAAAAACAAAAACAAAAACAAAAAAAACGACTAGGCTTGCTTTCAAAGAGGAAAGATGACTATTCCTGGTTCACTGTTAAAATGAATAAGGCCAGTCTGGGTGTGTGGTGGCGCACGTTTCTTACCCCAGTACTCGGGAGGCTGAGACGGGAGGATCGTGGTTTCCAAGCATCCTCAGCTACTTAGTGAGACCCTTTGCAACTCAGTGAGACCCCGTTTCAAAATAAAGAATAAAACATGGGGCTGGGGGTGCAGCTTGGAGGTAGAATGCTCCTGGGTTCCATCTCTGGTACCACACACAGACACAAAAAAAGAACTGTCTTCCCTCCAAGACTTCAAGTCCAGACATAGTTCTCCATCAAACCCCGGTCACCCACTCTCATTAGGCATCACCAGCAGACTCTAGAGCTGTCTGGGTTTGTGTGACTTTGGGCAGGTCACCTAATTATAGCTCAGTTTCCTCCTCTGAAAACAAAGATCGTTAACAGCCTGGCGCGCTGGGCCGCTGTGACGATGAAAGGACCTTGGTAACGAGTATCAAGCCCTGGACTAGGCTGACTCCTGAGCTGTGGTGGTGATCAGTGCTCCCACAGCCCGCCTCCAGCCTGGCTTCCTTCACCTGCTGACCTCCACGGCCACACCTGTCTTTGCAATGCGTAGCCCTGTGACTGCCTGGTCTCCTCTGCCCCATGGCTAGGAGACGAGTCAGTAGAGACAGACGACCCCTCTTGGTGTGTGGACCAGGCTCGCTGTAATCCCCATTCTTGGGAACTGTGTCCGATACGCAGAGAGGGACTGCCAGCCTCCGTGAGCCAGGTCCTCGGCTGCTGTGGATGGTCTAGGAGTAGATGCCCGGCCCAGGCCAGGCCCGTCTCTTTCAGGAATTTCAGATTTGAAATAGAAACTCAGATTTGAGTTCAGTTTAAGACATAGGACCCCAACCAGGCAGGTGGCACACGCCTATAATCCCCATACTTGGGAGGCTGAGACAGGAAGATAACAGGTTCAAGGACAGCCTCGGCAAGGTACGAGACTCTCACCAACCTAGCAAGACCCTGTTTCAAAAGGAAAATAAAGTGGGCTAGGGATGTAGCTCAAAGGTAGAATGCCCCTGGGGTCAATCCCTAGTACCTTTTGTACACGCACAAAAGAGACAGGATCCCTGGTCCCATCATTTGAGGCTCCTGGCCCTGACCCCTCTCTTCATCTAGATTCCAGAGATACCCCAACATCCTTCCCCAAAAGTCCTCCTTTCTGATATGCTGGCCAGAGTGTGTTTCTACCTTTCACAAACCAAAGGACCCAAGCCAAGAAACAATCACAGCAAGGTCTTCCACAGAGCAGCGCCATTTAATCTCAGATGCCCCCCAGCCCCAGCGCTCATTTCTCCATCTCTCCCTGACTCCTGGGGCATTTGACAAGCAGAGCAGTTTGACGTGGTCTCCTCTCAAGACTCCCCAGCCTTCCTCCCCCACTCTCCAGTACAGTGGTCCTCGGCCCTGGCCACACAGTGGAAGCCCCAGGGGCTCGAAAGTGGTACCCGAGTCTCCATGGGCCCCGCTGGTGGATGGAGAGCAGCCTGGGCCGTTCAGATGCACACCCTGTGACGAGGAGCGCTCAGCACTACTCCACACAGACCCCTTCCTTCAATAGTGTTTCTTCTTCCTTTAATCGTTGAATAGTTTCTTCTTAATGTAATAGCGTTTACTTTTCCTAATCCTTTTCTCCCTCCAGCCAGGCTCAGAGGGTGATGTGCACCTGTCTGTCACCTGTCTGGGGGAAGGAGACCAACCCCAGCCCTCCCTTCAGTCACCCGCTCCCCCTACTACAGCGGGCCCCTTGGCCTGCCTTCGGGTCCCTCTAGCCCTGCTCCTTGGAGGCTCGGTCTACAGCTAAAGTTTCCAGTACACACTAACCCGGGCTAGGCGGCACTAAAGAACATATTTATTCCTCCACCCATCATAGGACTCCATGATTGCAACCAAGTGGTTTTAGGAGTGAAAATATCCAATAATATTAGTTGCAAACACATAATAGGAACTTTCCTGTGCACTTTTCATAGATATCTTATTTCATTCTCACAACCGCCCTGTGAGGGAGGAGCTACTATTTATTGCCACTTTACAGGTGAAAATATGGAGCTCTGGCAAATGGAGGGCACTTATCCAAGGGCATATACCTGGAACACGAAGTAGCTGGGATTCAAGGAGAATAATAATAAGCACTTTGACACAGGGTATTGAAGTTTAAGAAACATATAAGAGCATTTATTTATTTATTCATTTTTTTGGTGGGGGAATGGTGGTACCAGAGGCTAAACTCAGAAGCATTTGACCTCTGAGCTAAACCCCCAGTCCTATTCCATTTTTTACTTTGAGACAGGGTCTGGCTAAATTGCTGAGGCTAGCCTCGAATGTGTGATCCTCCTGTCTCAGCCTTCCAAGTACTGGGATTAAGGCCTGTACCACCACTCCCAATGGCATGTTTTGTTTTAACCTACATAGTCTAACTTTTTAAATGGTAGTCTGACCGGAATTCTTAAGTTAAAACAAAATGAGAAAAGACAGATGTAGTGAGGCATGCTTGTAATCTCAGTGCTTGGGAGTTCGAGATAGGAGAATTGCAGGTTCACAGCCAGCTTCAGCAATGTAGTGAGACTCTGTTTCAAAATAAATAAAACAATATAGGGCTGGGAGTATAGTTCAGAAGTAGAATGTCCCTGGATCCACGCACACAAAACCAACACAAAAGCCGGGCGTGGTGGCGCACGCTTGTAATCCCCATGCTTGGGAGGTGGAAACAGGAGGATCGCTAAGGTACGAAGTCAGCCGCGCTGGCTTAAGACACCCTGTTTCCAAATAAAAAGTATAAAATAGATCTGGGAGTGTAGCCCAGAGGTAGAAGGGCTTCCAGGAACCCCAGTACCACCAAACAAAACAAAACAAAACAAAACCAACACAAAAAAGTCGAACAGTTAAACAAATAACTACAGCCCGTTGGCTTACCATCACTCATTTCTGTTGTGATAATCTTCTTTCTTCTTTAATGAGAGAGGAGATATGGGAGGGCAATTGGCAGCACCTTCCAGCCTGCGTGAAGGCCAGCAACGCTCTATGCTAATATTGATTGAATGGAAACGCTCAGATTTCTCAGCAAGTGAAAAATTCCCAGCTCCTCCTATCAGGCTAAGAGGAACCATTTATGGAGCCCTTGCTGTTTGTAATTGACCGCTGGTGGAGCAGTCGCCGCGCAGGGCGGGCGTCCTCTGCAACCATTTCCTGCTTTCGGTAATAAAAGACCCATCGCTGTAGCGCCCGCTAGCAGCGCTGCCGGCCAGCCCGCACAGGTGAGGCCCGGGAGGCCTGAGCCCAGCCTCAGGACCACCTTGCTACCCAAAGAAATGGACTGCTGCTCAATTAAGCAAAAATGAGACTGTCACTCACCGGGGTGGAGACTGGGAATTGCCTTCCCTAAGTCCTCAATAGCAATTTGGGTTTGGGGAAGTTATTTTACAGTCGTAATTACAAAGGGAAATGAAGTCGGCTGCGGGAAGTTACCAGGTGCTCCTCCTCCCATTATGGCCTTGATGAACAGCCCCCAGAGCAAACACACAGCCTGGTGTGCCCACTGGTTCATTATGCAAATCCAGGGCTGAAATAAATACGATTTAATTGAGACGCATCTTAAGAACTGGGGAGGTGGCCGTCTGCCCCCGCGTCCTGTGTAAATCGTTTAGATGATAGAAACTACCGTCATTAAGTCTATGAAATCCTTTTTAAGCAAAGATTACCATATTTCTTTTCTTTCCTTTTTTACTTTTTCTTTTTGGCGCCGGGGATTAAACCCAGGGGTGTTCTACTTCTGAGCGACGTACCAGCCCTATTTTATTTTTTTATTTTGATATAGGGTTTTGCTAAGTTGTTGAGGGTCTTACTATGTTGCTGAGGCTGGCTGCAAACCTGCAATCCTCCTGTCTCAGCCTCCCAAGTACTGGGATCACAGGTGTGTGCCCCCACACCAGGCTAAGAATACTGTATTTCTAACCTATACTTTTAATTTAAAAATTAGATTTTTATAAGCCGGGCATGGTGGCGCATGCTTGTAATCCCAGCATTCGGGAGGCTGAGACCAGAGGATCGTGGTTCATGGACAGCCTCAGCTACTTAGGCCCTCTGCAACTCAGTGAGACCCTGTTCCAAAATAAAGAATAAAAAATGGGGCAGGGGGTATAGCTTGGAAGTAGAATGCCCCTGAGTTTTATCTCCAGTACTGCAAAAAAAAAAAAAAAAAAAAAAAAAAAAAACAACAACAACAAAAAACCACTTCTGGTATCTGCCCAAAAGAATGGAAACCAAACTACAAAACTAATACATGAATATCTATGTTCATAGCTGCACAATTCACAACTTTCAAACTATGGAACCAGCCAAGATGCCCATCAACAGATGAATGGATTACAAAACTGTGGGATATGTACACAATGGAATTTTACTCAGCCATGAAGAAAAACACAGTTACATCATTTACAGAGAAATGGATGGAACCGGAGGACATTATGCTAAGTGAGATCAGTCAGTCACAAGAATAAGATATCGGATGCTCTCCCTAATATGCAAAAGCTAGGGAGAAAATGGGTCATAGGAGGAACTCCAGACGAAGAAGGAGATTTTATAGATGAGCAAATAAGGCGACCTGACTGAGGGGATGGGGGGGGGATTCCCTAATGCACATGATGTACTTTAACAAACATTTCTAAGTCAATCACTAAGCCAAACATGGGAAGGAGGAGAGGGAGGGAATGCGGCGGGAACTGGGGAAGGGCTAACTGGGTGATGTGTGCATGTGTTTCTCCACCATCTTGTGCCCCATTAAGATGTATGACTGCAATGCACCCCTTGTACGTAGAACTGAGCTCATCCCACCTTGCTTTGTGCAATTTTGCTTCTCTCCGCCATATGGCAAGTTTCTTGCAAGTAGAACCTTCATGGTCCCAAGCGGGGCCCAGTGCAGGTACTGAGCAGACAGCGAGAGGAGCTGAAGGGGCCAGGGCTGGCACAGACCACCGCCATGATTCTTGCGAGGCATCTTAATAGAGCTATGCTACAAGCCACTTCACCCGGTCACCAATGATCCACTTCAGATACTTTTTTTTTTGGTACTGGGCATTGAACCCAGAGGTATTGTACTTCCAAGCTGCAGCCCTAGCCCTTTAAAATATTTTTGGGGGGAAACAGGGTCTTGCTAAGTGTCTGAAGATCTCCCCAAATTGCTGAGGCTGGCCTTGAACCTGAGATCCTTCTGTTTCAGCCTTCCATGTACTGGGATTACAGGCATGCGCCACCATGTCCAGCTCTTCAATTGTGTGTGTGTGTGTGTGTGTGTGTGTGTGTGTGTGTGTGTGTGTGGATGGAACCCAGGGGCATTTGACCTCTGAGCTACATCCCCTGCCCTATTTTTTATTCTTTATTTTGAAACAGGATCTCACTAAGTTGCGGAGGGCCTCACTAAGTAGCTGAGGCTGGCTGTGAACCGTGATCCTCAGGTCTCAGCCTCCCGGATGCTGGGATTACAAGCGTGCGCCACCACGCCCGGCTCTTCAATTACTTTTGAAGTGGAAAGACACCACCCAAAGGTGCGATCATGTCCAGCCATCAGAAAATATACTCTAAAAAGAGGAAAACAATAATGGAATCATGGAGTGCTTGCTAATTAAATCAATACGTAGTAAATGCGCAGTGTTACACTGGGGAAAAAAAGACATAGGAGGTAGCGCAATTTCACAGAGCTCCAGCCTGAGCATGAATCTTGGTCTTTCTCCTTCAGCTTCTATCCAGCCTCACCTGCCAAGAAAGCTGTGAGGTTGGACTTTGTCCCCATAAAGAGCTAAGAGCTTTCTAGCTATGAATAAATGTATGAAGGACTTGGAGACAACTTGTGAGAATGAATAGCCCAGCTGGGCATGGTATCACATGCTTATAATCATAGTTCTGGGGAGGCTGAGACAAGAGGATTGTAGGTTCGAGGACAGCCTCAGGAAGTAGTGAGACTTATTAACTTAACAAGAACCTGTTTTAAAAATTTTTAAAAAATGGTGTTGAGAGTATAGCTGGGAGGCATAATCCCCCTGGGTTCAAGCCCCAGTCACTAACACACACACACACACACACACACACACACACACACACACATAGTATAGGCCAGGCATGGTGGTGCACGCTTCTAATCCCAGAACTTGGGAGGCTGAGACAGGAGTTTTGCAGGTTCATGTCCAGCCTCAGCTTCTTAGTGAGACCTCCACATTTTAGTGAGACCCTGTTTCAAAAATAATGAATAAAAAAATAGGGTGGGGGTGTGGCTCAGAGGTAGAATGCCTCTGGTTTCAATTCTCAGTACTGCAAAAATAAAATAAACCAGGAAAAATATATCTAAAATGGAGAAACAAGAAACAAGGCCAAAGTTAAGGTGAAATGGAGATCTGCTGGGCATTTGCTTCAATAATTATTACAATTGAGTTTCAAACCTGGTTCTGAGCTTTCTGGCAGTCAAATCAAAAAGAAAACAAATGATTTTATATTGTGATTCATAGGCAAACATATGATTCTATAACATGATTCACTGCCTGTGAGGGAAAGTATTTCTCAGAGGAATAAAAGATTTTTCTGAGATTTTGTCTGAAAAAAATATTTTTACACATGCATCTTTATATAGAGGACATTGAATTGTGTCTTGGTCTGATCAGGCTGCCATAAAAATATCATAAGCTGAGTGGCTTATATACAATAAAAATTTATCTGTCACAGTCCTAGATTCCAGGAAGTCCCAAGACGAGGGTACTGGCAGATGGAGCGTTTGGTGAGGGCCGATTGCCTGGTTCCTGAATGGCACTTCTAGAAGGACTGGCTAGCTTTCTGGGGTCTCTTCCACAATCCCAATCATGTGGGCTCTGTCCTCATAAATCCTAACACTAACACCTTGGAGGTTAGGATTTTAGCACATGAACTGGAGAGGGGCGTAAGTATTTAGTCCATTACAAAATGGGTTGAAAACACCACCCGTACTAATATCCTAACAGTAAATGCAATAATGACTATCACGTGGCTGCTTATTACGTATTCTCCAAGGGAAGCAGAAGAACACAGTAGAGATAATCCTGGAGTCTGCCCAGACAATATGGTACAGGATGGTAAGTTTCACTTGGGCCTGAAGAAGAGGAAACTTAGATGACCTAGAAGACTGAATGTACTACGTCATTATCGAACCATCCTTTATATATTAGTGTCTTCCAGCCAGACTTTTGCTTGGTGTTCAAGAAATCTTGGGCTTGTGTAAAGATTACAAGACAAGGAAGAAAGCTTCAAGCTAGATCTCAGATAGATAACCCCAATGGTCACTTCCCAGTCTCTTTCCCTGTACCTCCTCCTTCTGCCCCGGCCACCAGAGCGTAGGGCCCTTACTTCTCCCACATAGAGGTCCCAGGACCAGCATCCTTCCTTTCTTCAGGAAACTGAATAGAATTTCAGTCTGTATTGTATAGGTCCGTCTTTCTATTACCATTCAAAGCTATTTATCACAAAATCTTGGATTCAGAATTCTAGTTTTATCTCTAACTAACCAGATGTCTATTGAAGTGTTTCCTCTTAATTGACAGCTCAGACTTGGAAGAGGGAGTTAGGTCTCTACCTTGAGCTACAGAAGGAATATCAAGGCCTTAGGCAGCACTCTAGAATTTGGATAAAAATATAGTCCTTCCAACCTAAAAGGACCCACACCCAGCCCTAGGGACTTGGGCACCCACAGTTTTGTGGGTGGGAATTTCAAATGGAACTTTCCTCCTTTTTCATGGCAAAGACTGTGAACATTCTTTGTGACACATGTTAACACAGATATAAAGACAGAAGTTAATAAACTGGATCCAGATGCAGGTGAATGGGCTTCTTGCAGAGGCAGGGTTCTTCCCCAAAACCAACGCTCTTTGGTTTTGTTGTGCTCGTATTGTTGTTAAAAAAAGCAATACACGCTTATAATAAAAATCCAAACAATAAAAAAGCTAAAAATGAGCCAGGAGTGGTGGCTTATGCCTAGAATCCCAGCACTGGGGAGGCTGAGACAAGAAGATCACAGTTCTGAGGCCACTCTCAGCAACCTAGAGAGGCCTTGTTTCAAAATTAAAAATAAAAAGGGCTAATTGTATAGCCTGGAGGTGCAATGCCCCTGATTTCAATCCTCAGAACTACACACACACACACACACACACACACACACACACACACACGCAGTAAAAAGTGAAAAGTAATATTTTTTTCTTTTTCCTTCAGATCTACTCCCCAAAGGAGAGAGGTAAGATATGTTTCTTGCATATGTTTCTAGAAGTGTTCTATTGACCTTGAATGCCACAGTCCACCAAAGCCTTAAGAGAGACTCACTTTCTACTTTACTTGCTAAAGTGAAAATCACTTAACTTACTAGGCATCTCAGAATGAAGACATTTCTATAGTGCTGGGTCTTTGTAAAAACAGTCAGATGGCAAGGTATGATATGGAGGACTGGTAATGCCGATAAATCCTGAGGTAGTTTACACTCTAAAGGGATTTGCTCTTTTATTTAGAAGAGAGAAAGCCTGCCTTGATATGGACAGAATGTGAACTCTTGTTATCTGTGGAAGGATGGTGACTTTTATTTTATCCTTCTGTATTTTCAATCTTTTATAAGTTTTTCACAAAGAATGTGTATTGATTTTGTAATTTGGAAACAAAGCCGTTTTAACGGCTTTATTGAGATATAATTCATATACCGCAATTCATCCATTTAAAACTTACGATTCAGTGGGTTTTAGTATATTCACAGAGCTGTGTGCATATCACCATCATCAGCCTGAGAACATTTTATTATCCCCAAAGAAACCCCCAAACCCTTCGTTTTCCTTGCTCTGATCCCTCATCCCCTATTTTCTGTCTATAGATTTGCCTATTCTGGGACTTCCTATAAATGGAATCATATAATAGTGGTCTTTTGTGACTGGTTTCTTTCACACGGCATGATTTATAAATTTTATAGCCTGTATTTCTTTTTAATGCTGAATAACATTTCGCCGTCTGGATATATCAGTTGAGGGACACTTGCTATCACATTTCGTGCGTTCATTCATCAGTTGAGGGACACTTGCATCGTTTCCACTATTTGACTACTGTGTTACTCAACTTTTTTTTTTTGTTGCTGTGATCAAATGACTGGACAAGAATAACTTAGAGACAGAAAGATTTATTTGGCTCATAGTTCAAGGGTCCAGTCCATGGTTGGCCAGCCTCAAGGCAAAGCATTATGGTGGCAGGGAGTGGGGAAGGAAAGCTGTTCCACTCATGGCCACCTGTAGAGAGACATAGTCTTCAAGGCCAGCCGAGCCCCACCTCTGAACCTGAACCCGGCCGCATTTGGGGGAACAGCCCTGATCCAAACTACTATAAATAATGCTGCTATGAATGTTCATTTACAATCTGTAAGTGGACACACGCATTTTCATTTCTCTCAAATAGGAAGGAGTAGACTTGTCTGAGTGTATAGGAACTCTGTGTATCCACCTCAGGAACTGCCAGACTGCTTTCTGAAGTACGTGGCCCTTTTGTATTCCCACCATATAAGAGTTCTAATTTCTCCATATCCTCACAAATGCTAATTTTTTGTGTTTTTGATACTAAACACCCTGCTGTGTCTTCTAGCTCATTATGGTACCGATATGTAATTCCCTAATGGCTAATGATGTTGAACATTTTTTCACTCTTGTCAGCTATTTGTATATATTTTATGAGAAATGTTTATTCAAACCCATTGCCTATTTCTCAATTAGGTTATCTTTTTTTTATTATTTGGCAGCACTGAGGATTGAACCCAGGGGCATTCTACCTTCAAGCTACACCCCAGCCCTGTTTTTTTTAATTCTTTATTTTGAAACAAGGTCTCATTAAGTTGCAGAGAGCCTCACTAAGTAGCTGAGGCTTGCTGTGAACCTGCAATCAAGCTTGTGTCACCATGACCAGCTCTAGGTTTTTATGTGTCTATGTTTTTTTTATGTGTCTGTGTGTGGTACTAGGGTTTGAACCCAGAGGCATTCTATCTCCAAGCTGTACCCTCAGCCCTATTTTATTTTTATTTTGAAACAGGGTCTTGCTAGGTTAATGAAAGTCTCACTACTTGCTGAGGCTGTCCTCAAACCTGGGGTCCTCCTGTCTCTGTCTCCCAAGGACTGGGATTACAGGCATGTTACTGTCTTATTAAGGAATCGTAATAGATCTTTTATATGGCCTAGATGCAAATCCCTTATCAGATATATGATTTGCCAAGTTTTTATCCTATTCTCTGGATTGTCTTTTGACTTTCTTCATGGAGCATAAACGTTTTTAATTTTGATGATATGCCATTTATTTATTTTTATTTTTGTTAGTTTGCTTTGAGGTTCTATATAAAAAATAGGATAATCCAAGGTCATAAAGATTTACTCCTTTGTTTTTTTCTAGAAATTTTAGGTTTTTGATCCACCTTGAGATCATTTTTATATCTGCTGTGCGATAGGAATCCAACTTATTTTTTGCATGTAAATATCCAGTTGTTCCAATGCCATTTGTCATGGGGAATATTCTTTTCTCCAAGAAATTGTTGTTTTATGTTGTTTTTTGGTTTTTGGTTTTTATTTTTTTTATGGTACTGGGGTTTCTGGAAATCCTTCTACCTCCAGGCTACACTCCCAGGCCTATTTTATATTTTTTATTTGGAAACAGGTTCTCTTAAGCCAGCGCGGCTGGCTAGGAACCAGTGTGATCCTCCTGTCTCCACCTCCCAAGCGCGGGGATTACAAGTGTACGCCACCACGCCCAGCCAAGAAATTGTTTTGACACTCTTGTCAAAAACCAAATGGCTATAGAGGCAAAGAATTATTTTCTGACCTCTCAATTTTATTCACTGATTTGTATACCTATATACCTATCCTTATGAGAATAGCCTATTGCCTTGATTACTATATTTGCAGTAAGATTTGAAATTGGGATATGAATCCTCCTTTCTTTTTTTCGTCTTCCTTCCTTCCTTCCTTTCTTCCTTCCTTCATTATTTCTTTCTTTTTCTTTCTCTTCCTTTCATTTTTCTTGGTACTGGGGATTGAACCCAGGGGCATTCTACCTCTGAGCTACATCTATAACTCGTTATTTTTTACTCTGAATTGAGTTGTTGAGGGCCTCGCTAAGTTGTTGAAGCTGGCCTTGCACCTGCGATTCTCCTGTCTCAGCCTCCTAAGTACTGGGGTAACAGGTGCACATCATCACACACGATCTCATTCCAAAGTCTATTTTGGCTATTCTGGGCTTCCAGGATTGTCATACAAATTTTAGGTTCAGCTTACCAGTTTCTGCAAAAAAGGAAGCTGGTATTTTGAAAAATATTGTATCTGCAGAAAAATTTGGGAAATATTATCTTCTTAACAATATCATGGCTTCTGGTCCATGAATATATGATATCTTTTTCTATTTAGGTCTTTAACTTCTTTAATTAGGTCATCTTTAATGTTTCGTAGTTTGGGGAGTATGAGTTTGCACCTCTTTTGCTAAGTTTACTCCTATTCTTTTTGAGTGTTACAAATGAAATTTTCTTGATATTATTTTGTACATCCATTGCTACTGTACATAAATACAATTGATTTTTATGTATTGATCTTGTATCTTGCAACCTTCCTGAACTCATTTATTACTTCGAATAGCTTTTTTAGTAGAAGTCTGAGGCGTTGTTATACAGAAGGTTTTGATATCTGAAAATAGAGAGAGCTATTTCTTCATTTCCAATCTGCATATCTTTTATTTCATTTTCTTGCCAAATTACCCTGGGTAGAACTTTCCATATAATACTGAATGGAAGTGACGAGTAGACATCATTGTTTTGTTTCCTGATTTTAGGGGAAAATATTCATTCTATCACCATTAAGCATAGTATTAGCGGTGGGATTTTCATGTTTGTTTGTTTGTTTGTTTGTTTGTTTTTGTAAGTCAGGTTAAAGAAATATCCTTTTATGCCTAGTTTTTTTTTTTTTTTTTACTATTCTAGTGTGTTGAATTTTGTCAAATTCCTTTTCTGTATCTATTGAGATAGGCATGTGACTTTCGTCCTTATTCTATGCATGTGGTATATTATCCTAATTGATATTACAGTGTTAAACCATCCTGGCATTCCCAGGATAAATCATACTTGAGAATAGTGTATTATTCTTTTTCTACATTATTATTATTGGCACTATGAATTGAACCCACGGGCATTCTACATCTGAGCTACACCCTCTGCCTTATTTTGGTATTTATTTATATTTACTTTTGCAGTACTTAGGATTGAACCAAGGGTCATTCTATACCTACAGCCTTATTTTTTATTCTTAATTTTGAAACAGTCTCACTAAGTTGCACAGGACCTCACTAAGTAGCTAAGGCTGGCCAGGAACCTGTGATTCTCCTGTCTTAGCCTCCCAAGTACTGGGATTGCAAGCCTGTGTCACCACGCCCAGCTCTGGTTTTTATTTTTAAGCAGTCTCCCTAACTTGCTGAGGCCCTCACTAAGTTTCTGAGGCTGACCTTGAACCTGGGACCCTCCTGTTTCAGCCTCGCAAGTACTGGGATTACAGACACGTGCTACTGTGCCCTTCTATATTGTTTTTGCTAATAGTTTGCCGAAGACTTCCAAGTCCATATTCAAAGAGATATTGGTCTGTAGTTTTTGTTCTTTTCTTGTGGTGTCTTTGATTTTGGTGTAAGAATTTGTTGAATGAACTGCAATAAATTCATACCATAGATTACTCCATAGCAACCAGAGTCAACGAACTATTGCTACATATAAGTATGTGGATAAGCTCACAGAATGTAAAGCAAATGAACCCACCACAAAAGGGTACAGACTGTGTAATTCCACTTATTTGCATAAAGCTCAAAACCAGGCAAAACAAGTTAATCTGCTGTGTTAAGGTCAGAAGTGTACTCTCTTTAGGATACTAGACCATATGGGGGCTCTGGAATCCTGGTAATATTTTACTTTTTCAACTGTTACATGGGTTACACATGCGAGTTACTTTGTGAAAATCCAGAGTTGTCACAGTGTGTGCACGCTTCTGAATGTTATATCTGAACAAACTGTTAAAAAGAAGAAAAATCGAGTTTTTAAAGAAAATGTGTTGGTCGGATGTGGTGGCACACGCCTGTAATCCCAGCATTCAGGAGGCTGAGACAGGAGGATCACGGTTCGTGGAGAGCTTCAGCTGCTTAGTGAGGCCCTTTGCAACTCAGTGAGACTCTGTTTCAAAATAAAAAATTAAAAATAGGGCTGGGGATGGAGTTTGGAGTATAATGCCCCTGGGTTCCATCCCTAGTTACTAAAAAGAAGAAGAAGAAGAAGGAGGAGGAGGAGGAGGAGGAGGAGGAGGAGGAGGAGGAGGAGGAGGAGGAGGAGGAGGAGGAGGAAGAAGAAGTTGAGTTAATTATCAAATATTTGATATTTCTAGTAGGTTTTCTGTGTATGACATACTTCTTAATTATTTTGTATTAAAGTGTTTTGTCTGCATAACTGTTTTCCTTGTGCAGGTTTTCTTTCTATCAAAGACTAAAAATTTCATGAATAAAAAAAGACCAATAGAGGAGTTTAACTTTTTCTTTGCTCTGGGCTGTAGACAACTCGGCCTATCATATCACCTGAGCTCCCAAGGCCATGAGATTTAAGCTCCGTGCCTTCCCTATCAATCCCATAATGCCGAGCACCGTTCTCACTCAATGAAACGCCACCTCGAACGCCGCCGTAGCCGTCCCCTCAGGAATTCATTGTAAAAGGGCTTCACTGTGCTCTGTAAAGCAATTTGGAATCCTTTGTGATGAAAGGTTCTCTATAAAGAAGGTAATATAATGGACTTGGCTTTCTACTTCTTTCATTTAAGCCTTAACAGAAACATGAATCTACTATATTAGTACCATAAACCAATAGGTGCTATATAATGCTGAGTAGAAGTATTCTGGGTGAATTAAATTGCAACTAGAGTCATGAATTAGCTAAGTGCTTTACCAAGTATTATGCAAATGTTGATTAATAAGGCAATTACACTCAATTAAAATAATAATAATAACGCCATATTCTTCTATGTCCTTCCCAGTCTCTAGGCACCTATTGTCTGTTATTTGGTGTGGCTCTGCCACTTAAATTCCAAGCCCACATGCAAACTTACGTGAGACGTCTGTTTGAAAGAAAAGTCAAAAGCCCAGGGTGACCAGAAATATCTAGTGTTATCTCTACATGGAGTCTGTCTACAGGGTTATGAGGATGCTTTTGACAGGTCTCTTAAATCATCATGATCACTATTGTCCTTTATTTTTAATAACATCTTTGGAGACTGAAAGGTGATTCCCATTTCTATATGAACCACAATCAAAATGAACTTTCTTTTTATCTTTGAGTCTACATTTACAGAGAAATATACTTATGAAAAAGTATATTAAATTTACAGTTATTTGTTTTATCCGTATATGTTTCAAATGAAATGCTCAATTTATTTTATTCCGTATTGGGGGTTGAAACCAGGGAGGTTCATGCCGGGCGTGGTGGCGCACGCTTGTAATCCCCGCGCTTGGGAGGTGGAGACAGGAGGATCGTGCAGGTTTGAAGCCAGCCGCGCTGGCTTAAGAGACCCTGTTTCCAAATAAAAATATAAAAATAGGTCTGGGAGTGTAGCCCAGAGGTAGAAGGGTTTCCAGGAATCCCAGTACCAACAGAAAAAAAAAAAAAAATGAAAAGAAAAGAAAGAAAAGAAACTAGGGAGATTCTACCTCCAACCCCCAGTCCTATTTTATTTTTATTTTGAAACACTAAGTCACCACATGCTGGCCTCAAACCTGCAATCCTCCTGTCTCAGCCTTCCAAGTCCTGGGCTCACAGGCATTCACCCCCACGCCCAGCTCTAACAGCCACATTCTTGACAGTGTTCTGTTAAAGAGATGTCTCACACTGCAGTGCTTTATTTGGCCAAATGTGGGAGCATACCACTGTAACGGAGATAAAAGGATCCCAAGTTTGAGATCAGCGTGTCATAACTTAGCAAGACCCTATTTCAAAATACAATAAATTTTAAAAAGGGCCTGCGAGCAGAGGAGTTCAGAGGTAGAATGCTCCTGGGTTCAACCCCCGGTACTCTCAGCCCCCCCACACATGTTTTATTTAGAATTCCTCTTTTCTTGGGCATGCTAATAGGATGGATTGAAAATGAAATATTGTGGATTGTGAGGTTTGTAGAGCAAACGTATCGTGACATAGGAGGTTGCAACGAAATTCGCAACGTGTTAAGCAGAAAGGGATTCAGAGGACATCTCATTCACCTTCCTCACGAGTGGATGGGGAAACTGAGGCCACGTCACACTCGATGTACCTCAAATTGTCCAGTTCACATTTCTTTCTTTCCCTTTCTTTCTTTCTTTCTTTCTTTCTTTCTTTCTTTCTTTCTTCCTTCCTTCCTTCCTTCCTTCCTTCCTTTCTCCTTCCTTCCTTCCTTCCCTCCTTCCCTCCCTCCCTCCCTCCCTCCCTTTCTCTCTCTCTTTCTTTCTTTTGTGGTACTGGGGGTGGAACCCAGAGGCTTTCTACCTCCGGGCTATACTCCCAGACCTATTTTATATTTTATTAGAAACAGGGTCTCCGCCGGGCGTGGTGGCGCACGCTTGTAATCCCCGCGCTTGGGAGGCAGAGACAGGAGGATCGCGCAGGTTCGAAGCCAGCCGCGCGCTTTGGCTTAGGAGACCCTGTTTCCAAATAAAAATGTAAAAATAGGTCTGGGAGTGTAGCCCGGAGGTAGAAGGGCTTCCAGGAACCCCAGTACCACCAAAAAAAAAAAAAAAAAGAAACAGGGTTTCACTAAGTTGCTGAGAGCCTCACTAAGTAACTGAGGCTGGCTTCGCCATCCTCCTGTCTCAGCCACCCAAGCGCAGGGATTACAAACATGTGCCACCACGCCCAGCTCCAGGTCCCATTTCTTTATCCTGTCCTAAATTTTATGTACAATTTTTTTTGGGGGGTCTGGGAATGGAACCCAGGGGCATTCGGCCTCCAAGCTACACCCCCTGCCCTATTATTTTTTATTCTTTATTTTGAAACCAGGTTTCACTGAGTTGCAGAGGGCCTCTCTAAGTAGCTGAGGCTGTCCGCAAACCGCGATCCTCGGGTCTCAGTCTCCCAAATGCTGGGATTACAAGCGTGCGCCACCACGCCCGGCTTGTACAATTCTTATTAAGACTCTAAAAAGTCAGCTGACTGCGGTGGCACACACCTGCAATCCCAGTGCTCTGGAGGCTGAGACAGAAGGATGGCAAGTTTGAGGTCAGCGTACAGTAACTTAGTGAGACTCTGTTTCAAAATGAAAAATAATATAGGACTGGGGGAGTAGCTTAGAGGTAGAATGCCCCTAGGTTCAACCTTTAGTAACCACACACACACACACACACACACACACACACACACACACACACAGAGTCTAAAAAGCAACTCACAGAAAAATCTGATTAAAAAGCAAAGACTACAAAAATCTGACTTTATTCCGTTCCTTCCCCCCGGCACTTGCCGGGAGGATGCTCCTGGGTAGCACAGTGCTTGGGAGGAGGGGTGGAGCAACCACACAGGCTCTGTCTCAGAGTGGCACCTGCTTATCCTTCCTGAGGGAACAGCCCTGGGTCCCTGGCGATTTTGCGCAGTGTCTTGGGTTTGGGTTGTGAGAAAGCAAAAAAACGGGGAAAGAACTGTGTGTGGTTTTATACTTTCCAGTAGAAGAGCATTTAAGATGCGAGTCCCTCCTATTTTTCTTGTCTGGACATCCCCATCCGTTTATTTTCTAATAAAGCAAAGGCAACCATCCCTTGTGGTTTGTAGCGAGAGTTCATTATCAGAGAAGCACTTGGCTTTTAAATGGTGGAAACCCTGAAATCCTCTTCTCTTGTCTCTTTCTAGTTAAGATTTCCTTATCTTGATCCCTTCTCCCCGCGTATCGATCTCACAGGGCAGGCTTCAAAGTGTTCACTTAATCATTCCAGTTCTGAGAGTATCCAGGTCCTAATATGCCACAGGCTTCCTCTTATACTTCCTTCAACTTAAAGATATCTCAAAAGAGTACATCTATCAATAAGGAAACCACCCAGACCAAAAGGTCCTTGCAGCAATTCTCCCAAAAGGAGCTGGACCGTAAGCCAGGAAGATGCAGCCAGAAGATGAGCCAGAAGCTGCCTGAGGCTCCTGGACCCCGGCCGGCATCAAGGGGCTCTAGATCACACACAAAACCGCGGCCTCTCCCCCTGCACCTGGCTCAGACCTTCTGAGATTCCAGCCGAATGCACTGGAAACTATTTGAGGATCGTGAATTGCACGCATGGTTTAAAAATCTGGTCATTTTTCTCTGTTGTTCTCGTAGAACTTCTGTTTGACCATCTGAAAGCTTTAGTGGGGGCTGCGGAGCAGGGTAATCACTCTTAAGCAGATGGTTGAAACTGGCCCCCAGGGGCGGCCCTGGGGAGGGAGGTCAGAGGAGACACTGCCAAGTTCTAGGGCTCTGACTCACCGGCTTGTCCCCAGGCCAGGACTGAGGGTGCTGACTGCTCCCAACCTGTTCTTTGGAGAGTAATAAATGTCAGTTTGTCTTTCTTCATATGATACAGATGATATCCATAGAAGAGAACATGAAAACTAGCATGTGCTAAAACTATATTCACAGGCGCCAAGCTTATGCGTGCCCAGAATGAAGTTGTGGCTTCCAGCCCATTTGTCATTCTTTTTATGTCCAAGTTTTAGTAACAGGATGTTTTCAAATAGTTTACATTTCTCTTGGGGCATCTACCCTAACCAAATGTCATACTGGTGTGAGCCCGGAGTTATTCAGACTTGCTCAATTCTTCTCTCCAGCAACAAGGCTTAGGCTAATTCTGAGAGCAGAATCCTGCACTGAAGAGAATGTGCTTTTCTTGCTTGTCCATAAGGAGAGAAATTATTAGGTCACTGGGAATTTTACAGAGTACACTATTAAATCCTTGGACATTAAACATTCCAGCTACTCGGAATGCACACATATATTAGAAGCAAAATACAACTGAAATTTAAGCACATATTTGATGAAAATGTTAAAAGTGGGATTTATTTGTATATTAACATTACCTTGTGTCATTTTCAATGTTTTAGGTAATTATATTTATTAGGGTTTTTTCTTCTAAAACTTTTTATCCTCCATGGTACTGGGGATTAAATCCAGGGACATTCTACTTCCAAGCTACATCCCCAGCCCTATTTGATTTTTTTAATTTGGAAACAGGATCTCTCACTAAGTTGCTGAGGTTGGCTTCGAATCTGTGATCCTCCTGTCTCAGCCCCTCAAGTACTGGGATTACAGCCCTGTGCTATCACACCACGACCAGCCTAAACTTTCTGATTGTATTCCAAAATAATCTCTCTCTTCTGACTGCCCAGTAAAAGATCTGTAGAAAAGCATTAAGAAAAATTTAAAAGTACCTAAGAGGCTTTTAACTTGGGTTTTTTATTTTTTTTAAAGGCAGTTGACAGTGAACGCTATTTAAAATTTTATAAAACTTAAAATTTTCTTCGAGACTCACAGTTTTCTGATTTTACACCTGCATTCATTTGTCTCATTGGGATCTTGCTCTGGAATTCAGCTTCCTTTGTGCCACACTTCAAAAATAACTTCATTTTCAGCTGGACTGGTGGCACAGGCCTGTAATCCCAGTACTTGGGAGGCAGAGACAGAAGAATTGCAAGTTTGAGGCCAGCTTCAGCAACTTAGGGAGACACTGGGCGGCTTAGTGAGACTCTGTTTCAAAATGAAAAAAGTAAAAAAAACGAGTTGAGGGTATAGCTCAGAGGTAGAATGCTTCTGAGTTCAATCCCCAGTATGGGGGGAAAGAAAGAAAGAAAGAAAGAAAGAAAGAAAGAAAGAAAGAAAGAAAGAAAGAAAGAGAGAGAGAGAGAGAGAGAGAAAGAAAGAAAGAAAGAAAGAAAGAAAGAAAGAAAGAAAGAAAGAAAGAAAGATAGGCAAAGGGTGGTTTACTCTGGTTCATCTCACTAGAGTCATGGTTAAACCATTTCCTTATGTAATCTTCTGTAAATAAAATCAAGATTAGAGCCAGGCGTACGACTGAAGGGACTACTAGTAATCATAAGCGAAAATATGCAACAAGTTAAAAGGATGAAGACTCTGCCTGCAGAGGAAGAATTTTGAATCGGATGCTTTGCTGCTCTGGGTGAAGTGTTGCTTTGAAGTTGATGAGGGGAGTGAATGACCGGGGGCAGCGGCGGGCACCTGCCAGAAGGTCGCCTGGGACTCCAGCCTCTGACCCACGTCCCAGGAGCCTGGCTACAGAGGTGTTATGATGCCCACTCTGCCATCTAAACCTGGAACTAGGTTAACACGACAGTTATGCTTTAGGGTTCAACACAAACTATGAAAGACAAAGTCATTGTCTCCAAGGGCCCCTGGAGTTTTTACTAAACCAAATCCTACATATTCAATATCTGTTACATATTATATATCTTTATATATGATTTATATACTTATATGTATGATTGAATTCACTTCCTAACTCAGGATTTTTAGAGCCATATGCCTGAAAACAAATTCTTTCTAGCTGCAACCATCCTAAGAGCCAAGAAATGTTGATTCTGGTCCCAGTAGTTTTTCCTGCAAGCAACAGCTAAACTGAAAAACCTACCCAGGCTAAGAAACAGAAAGGAGGAAAAACCCTAGGTGTTTATTCAACAGACTTTTGCCATGGCAAAAGCCTTGTGTCTAGCCATGACTTTAATTGTCCAGGACATTATTCATCGAATGGGCTTAATATAGTTCCATCAAACTTCTCTACTGCTCAACTTCTATGACTTTTTCTTAGGCTCAGGTATTTCCACCCCACTTGGATATTTTTCAGCCAGTACCCTCAACCTCAAAAGCCCTACACTGAGAATTCCCGAGTTCTCCACCACTTGGCCGTTCCTCGGCTTCTTTATCCCGTTTATCCTCCGTCTCCATCCCTCGCTCCAGCCCGGAGTGACTACAGACTGGGTGAAGTTAAGAAGCAGAAAGGGAATATCATTTGGAACAACAGCTGTCACAACAAGGATCTGTTTCCCCGAAGCCTTGCCCTTTCTTGCTCTTTTTCTGCAAGCGAGTGGCTAATTGCCCGGATTTCTAAGATCTGCTTCGCGGCTCTAGGCTGAGCCCGTTACTGGCTGAGCTGACTCCCCTTGGCTGAGGTGCAGGGCTGCTTGATGGCGGAGCGCCTTCATTTGCAACCGCTGCTGCAGAGAGTGAAGCGCAGAGGCTGTCCTCCCGGGAGAGGCCACGTAGGCAGGAAAATAAATAAGAGGATTCTGATTATGTTCGGAACTCTTAGGCTTGTGCCCAGGGAGGCTGCAATCTTTAAACTCTTGTCATTTCATGTTTACACAAAAATTATATGAAAGAAAAAAGGCTCATCATCGTCTGTACGCTCATTTTATATTCTGAACACATATCCATGCTCTGTTGGGTGATGTAAGCCATAGTTTGCGTTCTTTTTTTTTTTTTTTGGTACTGGGGATCAAACCCAGGGGCATTCTACTTCTGAGCTACACCCCAAGCCCTTTTTATTTTTTACTTTTTGTTTGAAACAGAATCTTGCTAATCTCCTGAGGGCTTCGCTAAGGTGCCGAGGCTGGCGTCAAACCTGCAATCCTCCCGTTGCGGCCTCCCAAGTACAGGTGTGCACCACCCTGCTTGGCTTATAATCTTATTTTATGAGATAACAAATATAAAAGGCCGAACACAGTGCCTGGCACATAGTAGGTCAGCTAGAAATGTCACTTTCCTTCCCTTCTCCAGCCTACACTTATACCTTGCCGCCCCTGCTTCTTCTTAGAAGATATTCTGAAGAATGTAGAATTCCAGCACACTAGAGCAGCCTAGAGCCAGAAGGACCCTCTTCAGCCCCGCCGTTTCCCGTGTGCATCTTGTCTCTTGCGGGTGGGGGCAGAGAATCCGCAACAGCTGTTGTCTCTCCACCCACCACGAGTAACTCAGCAGGACGTTGGTCTGGCTGGGGAGAGGGAGATCTGCCCACAATAACTTTAATAATGCCAGTGTGTGCCAGCACCAGGTGAGAATAATGGATATTATAATAACAATATCCACTATTAGTATAGCTAATAGTCATAAGCACTTACGATAGGTCAAGATTGCATTCAGTGTTTTTACGTACTATACGTAATTATTTATGGAGTGAGTCCAGTTAAGTTGGCTTTAATCTAGAAACATTGTGTGTGTGTGTGTGTGTGTGTTCCTGGGGATTGAATCCAGAAGAATTCTACCTCTGAGCTACATCCTCAGCCCCCTCTTTTATTTTATATATATTTTTGTTTTGAAACAGGAACACATTAGGTTGCTGAGAGTTGCTATGTCATTGAGGTCAGCCTTGAACCTGCGATCCTCCTGTCTCAGCCTCCCAAGTACTGGGATTACAGGCGTGCACCACCAGGCCTGGCTCAGCAACATCTTAATTTGTTGACTTCAAACAGCCTGTCAGAAATCGGACGCTATCTTTCCAAGTCACTTGCAGTTGTTCAAAGGGTCCTAATTTCAGGTCTGATAAGACTAAAACGGACTTCAGGCTCGCGTCCGGTTTAAAGCTGTCTGAACTACCAGTGGCTTCCCAGTTGCCATCTGCCACCCCCGTGAAGATCAGCTACACCTGCCTTCCAAGAGCCGCCCCTGAGTAGGCTCAGTAGCCTCCTCTCTATCTGAGTAAGCTGGCAACCTTACAACCAATCTTCTCGGGCTAGAAGAAGATGGGCAATAAATTATCCGCAGTGCTTTTGAGAAACAAGACACTGGCTGCAGCCACCTCTGCACTGGCCTCTGCCCAATCACTCTGGCAGGAACCAGCGTCTTGCTCTACCTTTCTCCCTCCAAGATCTCAGTGATTATTAACTAACGGTCTTTATTTGTGCAAAGGGATGCTGTGGCTAAAGTTTCCACTGGGCTCCGAGAGATGGGGGAAGAGATTTTTGCAGGTGGGTGTTTGGAGAAGCCCTCGGCCTCGGTTGGGAGAGAAGTTCCCACCTTCTCGTGGCCGGTGAGCTGGGGATGGACCAGGGGGTTATGTGGCTGAATCTGGAGGCCCGTGAAGTTCAGTGATGCTCTGGCCTTCTTTTCATAGTTGCTGGAGCCACGAAGGCTACAGGATATCTCCATCCCCTCTGTAAATCCTGAAGGTTTACAAAAAGAAAAGGCCCATTTCCCCCCATGTCTCCATTAGAAGAATCAATGAAAAACAGACAAGCTGGGTGTGGTGGTGCATGCCTGTAATCCCAGTATTTGGGAGGCTGAGAGAGGATTGCAGGTTCGAGGCAAACCTCAGCTACTTAGTGAGGGCCTCGGCAACTTATTGAGACCCTGCTACAGAATAAAATAGGCCTGAGGGTGCAGCTCAGAGGTAGAATGTTCTTGACTTTAATATTCATTACTAAAAACTAACAAACCTAAGACAACAGGCCGAGTCCCCTTCCAAAATGTCACACAAACATCCTCACTGTAGCCATCTGAGGGAGATACAGATTCCTGCCTTACAAATGAGAAGGTATAGGGATATTAAATATCTTGCCCTAACTCACCTATTTAGTAATGCTCTTTCAAGACTGACGCATAGGTTGGAGCTGGGTGCAGTGGTGCACACTTGCAATCCCAGTACTTGAGAGGCTGAGACAGAAGGATTGCAGGTTTGAGGCCAGTGCATAGTAATTGAAGAAACAGGTTGGCATCTGGAGATGTCGCTCAGTGGTAGAGCACCTGCTTAGCATGCCCAAGGCCCTGCCCTTGATTCTCAGCACCAAAATCAATCAATCAATCAATCAATCAATCAATCAAAAACCCAGGTCGGTGTGACTGAAACGTCCTTTCTCTCCACCACAGCCAGGCAGAGAAGGCAGCAGAGCTGTCCCAGTATTGTGGGCAAGGCCCCGTGGGTGCCAGCTGCTCCCAGCTTGGCTGCAGCGGGGATGGTGGGGGATGACCCCACACAGTAGGAGCAGACACAGCGTGGTTCGAGCATGTAAGGATGGCGTTTGGAATCCGCCACAGATTAAGTGGGAGTCACTCAAGTCTCAGGCAGAAAGGGAGTGCCCCATCCTCTGATTCTGTCGGGGGTGGGGGAGCGGCTGGGAGGGGCACGGGGTTGGAGGTAGAAGCAGTCTGAGGAAGATGCTGAGGCAGCCAGGTGGGTGTGGCGATGGGGAGGAGAGAGGACCCACGAGACCCAGCAGTTCTCCACTGGCACAGAGAAAATCGAGGCAGGCTAGGGCATGAGTGTGGGTGCTGATAGCTAAGTGTTGTCCAGGGTGGCCCGGGCCAAAGCAGGTCTAAGGGCTTCCCGGCAAGCCCAGGCCGCTGCACAAAGCACAAGCGCCATGCTCAGCAAAACTCACTCCGGTAGACGGCGAGCGGCCCGGCCATGTGCTTTTAATGGATTCCAAGCTGCTAACAGTTAACATTGTTAATGACCTGCGGAGAGTTCAGATCCCTGGATAAGAGCTACCTGCAAATCTTGGTTAGTTATGACTTTTAAAGGATGTAAAAGGAGCTCGGGCTGGTTCATTCCTTCTTTTTGTAAAATGTAGATCTGGAGTCTAAAGCTGTGTGTGCGCGCGCGCGCGCGTGTGTGTGTGTGTGTGTGTGTGTGTGCGTGTGTGTGTGTGTGTTACCAGGCTGTTACATAATTTTCTCTGTGCATTGAACAGGCCATTTTCTCTTCCTGGGTCAAGTCATCTTACTTGTCTAAATCAGTTTTTACTTCTAAATTAGTTCCACACAACAGCATCCATTGATCGGCACCCCGTTCAATCACAAATGCTTTTCAGCAGAGATGGGGTGCCGTGCAAGGGTCTCAGGCTTCCAGAAAAATCCCCCCTCCTGTTCCCGGGAAGCCTTTGGTCACCTGCCCCCTTCTTGACCTTCTAAGCCCCACCCTTTCCCACTCAAGGCCTTCTGAATTTACCTGTCACCCAGCGGGCTTCTTCATCTCCTGGGAGATCACATTCTTTCGTTCTTTCTGCTTGAAAATGCCCTTTGGAGCCGGGCGTGGTGGCGCACGCTTGTAATCCCCGCGCTTTGGAGGCCGAGACAGGAGGACCGCACGGGTTCGAAGCCAGCCTCAGCTACTTAGCAAGGCCCTCAGCAACTTCATGAGACTAGGGCTGGGGGTGTAGCGCAGAGGTAGAATGGCCCTGGGCTCAATCCCCAATACCAAGAAGAAAGAGGGAGGGAGGGGGGAGGAAGGGAGATGAGATTTCCAGGTGCGGCTCTAGGTACACACTTCCTTCAGCCCAGCATTGTGGCTGGCTCTGGATCCCGGACCTAGGAGACACCTCTTCTGGGCGTCTCTCCTTCACCTGCCGTTCAACCTTCCTTTCTCTGTTCACACAGCACCTTCAAGTTGCATTTTAAAAGCACTCTTTCCCAAGAAGGGACATATGTTTTCTTTAATATGCTCAAGCTAGGGAGTATTAGGGATACCTGAGGGACCCCAGAGAATGGAGGGAAACCTCAGCAAAGCCAGAAAGGAGGGGGAGGAGAGGAAGAAGGCCGAGGTTCATTCATGGAAAAGCTACATGTGACTGTGTGTATACATGAAATAACATGGTAAACCTGGAGACCTGGTATTGAGAGGGAGGGAGATGGGGAAGAGGGGGCACCAAGTACAGAGTGAATGTACGCCGTGTCAACACGAGCCACATTGGGATGTGAGACTGCAGCGCACCAATACAAAATAAAATAAATAAGAAAATATATTTGTTTGCAAAAAATATTCTTTCCTTTGATTACAAAAGTCATTCATATATGTAGAAAAACTGAAAAAAGTCTTGAGAAAAAAGTCGCATCTACACTAGCAACCTGTAGGTCTAAGAACTGTTAATATTTTGATTAATCTTTCATATATATATATATATATTTTTTGGTACGTTTTTATATACCAAGAATGGGGAAAAATTTTTTTTCCAGATGCTGCTGAAAAAAAAAAGACAAAGAGAATATTGGCTGAGAAAAGTTCAATGTATTTAGTATTTTTAGGTGACTTGTAACTTTAAAAAAAATAGCATGGAACATTTAAAAGTCAAATTTCAAGAGATTTGTATTAGTATCACTTTTATAGAAAGATGTGCTTAGAAAGTGAAGGTCTAAACAAGTCAGTTTTAAAAGTATGTATTCTGGTTTTTGGAGGCTACAGGGTTGAACCCAGGGACAGTCTCACTTTGAGCTAAACCCCCAGACTGATTTTATTTATTTATTTATTTATTTGGTGGTACTGGGGTTCCTGGAAACCCTTCTACCTCTGGGTTACACTCAGAAAAATTTTTTATTTTTCATTGAAAAATTTTTATATTTTTCATTTGGAAACAGGGTCTCTTAAGCCAGCAAGGCTGGCTTCGAGCCTGTGCAATCCTCCTGTCTCCGCCTCCCAGGCGAGGAGATTACAAGCCTGCACCACCACGCCTGTTTTAAATTTTAAAACAGGATCTTGCTAAGGTGCTGAGACTGGTCTCAAACTTGTGACTCTCCTGTCTCAGCCTCCCAAGTGCTAGGATTACAGGCATGCTCTACCACTTTTGGCTTGTATTCTATTTTTTTAATCAGTATTGGATCATGTCCTAAACTTCTGGAAAACCTTGACTAAAACAGATTTTCTTTAAATCTGATGGATAAGACAGACATGATGGTGCACACCTGTAACCCCAACACTTGGGAGGCTGAGTCAGGAGGGTTGTAGGTTTGAGAACAACCTCAGAAACCTGGTGAGACCTTAGCAACTTATTGAGACACTATATCCAAATAAAAATAAAATAGGGCTGGAATGCAGCTCAGAGGTAGAATGCCCCTGGGTTCAATTCTCAGTACCAAAAAAAAAAAAAAAAAAAAAAAAAAAAAAATCTTGACTGTACCAATACTTGATTAAAGACCAAGAAAAAGAGGTATTGAAAGGAAAAAAACAAGTAAAATGTATTAGGAAGAAATTGAGTTATGATTCAGTGTCTCCAGAAGCAAAAAGAAGAAAGTTTAGATAGTGCTTTCTTCCTGTTAATTTGGCTCAGGCCACGCACTGAGTTATCTATCTTTGGTGTCTGATAGAGGATGTGGAAACACCACAGAAACTGGAAAAACTTCAAGGAACAATAATCAATACACTCAGATAAGAAAAAGAATATGTGGAAAGAGGGAATATCCAGAGACAAGACAAGGTTCCCGGAAATTAAATACATAGCAGACATTTTTAATGTAATAGTTAAATTAGAAGGTAACTGATTCACAGAAAAGAGGATAAATTGGCAAAGAAATGGAGAAAACTGGACAATCGATCCAGGACTAATTTCTGGAAGATGGGACAGATAAAATGGACTAGGGAATTAGTATATAAATTACACACACAAACTTTTCCAAAGAAAATGAGTTTTCAGATTGAGTGGGCTTAAGAGTCATGCTAATGAATAAAAATGAACAATTACAGAGCACATCATCATGATATTTCAGAGCTGTGAGAATAAAGAAAAGATTTTAAAGGGGGGGAGAGAAACAGGGGGGAATCAGAATGGTATCAGACTTCTCGGGAGCAATACTGGTCGTCAGAAACAAAGGAATAATGCCTCTGAGGTCCCAAGGGAAAATAATTTCTGGACTAAATCTTTATACCCAGCTAAGCTTTCAACCAATATGAAAGGGAAAGAAAGACAGGGTCTCCAAATGTACACAGGTTTCTTATATCACTTTTCAAGAACTCACTAAAGAATTTAGCCTACTGCCAAAAGTTTGTTACTTAAAAAGGGGAAGATATGAGATTCACAGCAACACACACACACACACACACACACACACACACACACACACACACACCAGAGGACATGAAGAAGAGGGGATGAATTCCAAGGATGATGGGACACAGAAGAATAAAAAGAGGGCTGGATTCCAACCTTTCATGATAAGAAGTTAGTAAGTTACATCTACAACTGAGAAATAAGAAGTAGTAGTAGTATTTATTTATTTAGTAGTAAATTATTTATTTATTTATTTATTTATTTATTTATTGTGGTACTGAGGATAGAACCCAGGGGCATTCGACCTCTGAGCTACACCCCAAGCCCTATTTTTTATTCTTTATTTTGAAATAGGGTCTCACTGAGTTGCAGAGGGCCTCAGTAGCTGAGGCTGTCCTCAAACCATGATCCTTCTGTCTCAGCCTCCCAAATGCTGGGATTCCAAGTGTGCGCCACCAAGCCTGGCTGATATTCTTATTTAGAAATAAAAAAGGAGCTGAGCATGGTAGCACACCCCTGTAATCCCAGTACTTGGGAGGCTGAGACAGGAGGATCACAAGTCCAAGGCCAGCCTCAGGAACTTAGCAACACCTTGTTTTTAAAAAAAATAAAATCGGGCTCGGGATAGGAGGTATAATGAATACCTCTGGGTTCAACCTTCAGTGCAAAGAAGGGCGGGAGAGAGAGAGAGAGAGAGAGAGAGAGAGAGAGAGAGAGAGAGAGAGAGAGAGGAGGTGGTAACTGGAGGAACAGTTAATGAGAGTAGAGAAATTTCCTTTGGGAACTGAGAGTCAGGGAGGAGATTGAGTGGAACACTGATTGCTATTTTTCTTTATAAGTCTTGTAGTAGTGTTTGACTTTTAAACTGAGTACATTTATTACCTTTATAGAAATTAAACTCAAACAAGGAAAATGCCTATTAATATGCCAGGAATAATTTGTAAATTGTGGGTGAAAACAGCTACTCACACGACTATGAATAGCTTTCCAGAGAGAAAAGGCATGCCCCTCCGACTCGGGCTTTTCCCTCTGCAAATGGTTTTTAGGCACATTCTTGGGAGCCCATCAATCTGCCAATTAGAAGAAACTGCAAAGGGAACGGCAGGAATGGGGGCTGCAAGGAGACAGTTGCCGTCCCGTACAACCTCGCCTCAACCAAATCAGAATAAAGCTGTCGAGACGCTGCGTGACTATCTTTAGTAAAAATCAAAATGGTCTGACTTCAACGGGCAGACGCCTCCAGCTGGTCTGGACCCCAGGACACCCTCAGTACTGACTCGTATACTTCAAGTCCCATTTGCAGTCTGGGGAAATCTAATTGCTGGGCCGTGTGCGTCCAGATGGCCCGGCTCTTCCCCGGCCCCTGCAGAGGGGCTGGCTCTTTCAGAGGGCCCGATGCAGCAGGCGGGACCTGCACGGGAAACCCACGAAGGAAGTACCGCTGCGCCCTTACTAAGCAACAACCTGAAATGCAAGGTCTCCCTCCTCCCGTGGTTGAGAGGTCATTTTCTGTGGCTTCTCCCATTTGCTGCCAGAACTTTACAAATACGTGCCCCCGCCCCCCCGCCCTCCAGATGAGACAGGTTATACAAATACTAGTTATTATTATTATTATTTTTATTTTTTGTGGTACTGGGGTACCGAGCTACACCTCCAGCCCCCATTTTTTACTCTTTATTTTGAAACAGGGTCTCACTGAGTTGCAAAGGGCCTCACTAAGTAGCCGAGGGGAGAAGGAGAAGGAGAAGGAGAAGAAGGAGGAAGAGGAGAAGGAGAAGAAGGAGGAGGAAGAGGAGGAGGAGAAGGAGGAGGAGGAGGAGAAGGAGGAGGAGGAGGAGGGGAGGGCACTGTGACTAGAACACAGCAGAAGTGGGCCTGGGTGGCTTCGAGGCTGAGCCTGGAGCCGTGTGCAGTTCTGCTTTGATGGGCTGGAGATAGTTAGTCTTGGAATCCAACACCACAGTCCGCATGGAGGAGAACTAAGGGGCTCCGGTCAACGGCCCCAGCTGCACTTCCAGAGCACAGCCAGCACCGCTGCCCGCCGTGCAGGGAGTCAGACTGTCCCTGCCCCGGGCCTCCTGAATGGCTGTGGCCCCCACTTAAGCCACGTGGGGCAGAAGAACCATCCCGTTGAGCCCAGCCAGCCCGCAGAATTGTAACATCTGACAAAGGATGTTCTCTTAAGCCACCGTAATTTGGGGATGGTCTGTTATATAACAACGGCTGGCAAAAAGGACCTCTGATTGGAAAGTGGGACCAACTCAAAATTCTGTTCATCTCTAGGAGCAGCAAAGTGGGACAGTAATAAGGCTTTCTGCCTCCCCGGCAGTTCCCAGGAGAAACAGCGTAGTTGGCTGTGGACGAATTAATAAGAACAATGCAGTAAAGTAAGTGAG
This sequence comes from Muscardinus avellanarius, assembly GCF_963383645.1. Lineage (NCBI taxonomy): Eukaryota > Metazoa > Chordata > Mammalia > Rodentia > Gliridae > Muscardinus > Muscardinus avellanarius. The sequence continues at coordinate 7,739,463 of NC_137795.1, forward strand.
ACGCCCCGTGCCAAGTCAGCAGCCTCGGTGGCGGGCGGACAGAACCCTGCCGAGCCGCTAAGGTAAGCAATTCAATGACTGCAATCCGCACGAAGCGAAATGATAAGGCTGCAGCTTGGTGAGAAGGACGTATAAAATCAGTGGCTCTGAAGAACGTGGGAGAATCAGTAAAGTTTATGAAAATGAAATTAGCTGGGCATGACTGTAACACATGGGCAAGGTGTTCTGTACTTAGGAAGCGAGAAGAGGCCCCTAAGCTCCGGGCTACACCTTGAAGCCCCCATTCCTGCTGTTCCCTTTTGCATTTTCTTCTAATTGGCAGATTGATGGGCTCCCAAGAATAATCATAACCTATTTTACAATTTATTTGGAAGCAGAGTCTCGCTGAGTTACAGAGGGCCTCATTAAGTAGCTGAGGCTGGCTGCGAACCCGTGCAATCCTCCTGTCTCAGCCTCCCAAAGGCTGGGATTACAAGCGTGCGCCACCATGCCCGGCAGACTGCCCAATTTTTAAAACTCATGTTCAGAACTCTTGGATACAGGCTTTTTTATTGAAGGGGTGGAGGTTAGCACTGGGAATCAAACCCAGGAACATCCTACCTCTCAGATATACTTCCAGCCCCTGCCCCTTTTTTACTTTTTTTGAAACAAGGTCTTGCTAGGTTGCTGAGGTTGGCCTCAAACCTGCAATCCTCCTGTCTCAGCCTCACAAGTGCTGGCATTTCGCTGATATTCTTGTCTTTACTTTGGCCCATGGGTCTAACACCAGCCCTTCTGCCTTGGAACCAATGGACTCTTACCAAGGTCTTGTTACCACCGCCGACGTGAAGTCTTCCTGTATTTCTCCATTTAATAATGAATCGTCACCCTCACTATATTCTCGTGATCCTGGTTATGAGTTGTTAGAGTGGCATTTCAGCCTTTCCCAGTTTCTGGTTACATGATGTCTTGGGGGCGGGGCTGAGCCTTCCTCTGGTGTGTCCTCCAATGGGTAAGGCACAGCTACAGGCTTGTCAAAAAGGTTGCCTAGTGGGTGTTTGGCATTCAAATCAATAAATGGTGGGTAGATATAAGCAAGATTAAATGGAAGGGTGTTCATATGCTCCTTAAGCCCTGACCGAGGGAATATCCTAAGAGCTGCAAAGACAGAGATAAGTTCAGAGGAGCCGTGAGTACTTTTCTGTAGGAAGAATCTAAGCATAACAGAGTTGGAGAGGCTGGAGAGCCTGCCTTGAAGCACATGTTCTTTTAATTTAGATTCTGGGTTTATTTGGAGTGGATTTGGCGGTCTGTTCTAGGGGCTACAGTCGCCTCTTAGGAAAGCTAGTGGAAAAATTACTTGAAACATTAAGTTTGACTGGTTGGTTCTCCAAAGCCTCTTGGTGGTTGGTGGCATTATCCATTGTGCCCAAAGAAGAAGACTGGGGATAAAGACTAAATAACAGGGTTTGGAGCTCTAGCACTGGGCAACAGCAGAGAAGCACAGAGACCTGTGTAGGGTGAGAGGCTCCATTCCTTGGGGACCTGGGTTTGCCTGGCTGTATGACAGAACCTTCAGTCGGTTCCACAATCTGCCCAGGTGTTTCACTACCCTCGAAGCTGACATTCTGATCCAGACACCGTGACAAGGACCACAGTGTGTATGGGACCCTCTGGCAAGAGAAGAAAAACACTGTCTGTGTATGAAGAGAACCACATTGGATGCACATTAATTCAGCTGACATTTATTGAGTGACTATGATGGGCCAGGCCCCATGCTGGGGTCTGGGATACAGCGACGCGCAGCTCTTATGGAGTTTATATCAGTCTACTTAGGGTACGAGACTTTAAATAATAAACACATGTATCATTACAAATTATGATAAGTGCTACAGAGGAAAGGACAAGATACCGTGATACAGAAAAAAGCCAGTTATATGGACGAGGGGCAGAGACAGGAAGCGGGACCTGAGCGCTGTTTAGGCTGAGAGTTAAGAATATAATTCTATGGTGCATGTATTTAGTGAGTTGGAGATTAATATGAAACTTGAGCCTCAGGAAATTTCTGGCATTTAACTATTGGTAACTTTCAAAACGACAGCTCTATGTGGTTCAAGGTAATATTAGCACGTATTGCTCTAAGGAGCAGGGGCACGAGGCAGAGTATTCTACTTTCATCAGAGCGGGGATGGATGGATGGCTGTTAATAGTATCCTTTTGACTTTAAATACCCATGTTTATTCTCAAATCACTGAATGGATGATCGGGGAAAAATTTGAACTTCTGTTATTCTCCACCTCCCTTGCAATACAGGTAGAAAAGAGGCTGTCGTGTAAGTCTGGGTCTCGGGTTTAGTTCTAGGTGGACCAGCCGGCTCCGTCGCTGTGTGACTGTACAGCACTGGGTGCAAAGTGTGCTCACGCTCCAGTTCCTGTGACTGCAAAACAGACTACCCCAACTCAGCGGTAGAAACGAGTGAGCACGGACTCCTGGATTCCAGTGTCAAGTGATGATGAGGGCACTGTAGGACAGCCCTTCTCTATTCCTCCATGCCTAGGCCCTCAGCTTGGAAGATCTGTTCTGCAAGGGACTGGAATAGTTGGATGGAGGACAGCTTCCCAGATGGCTCCCGTTGTCTGGTTCACATGTTGGATGAGTAGAAGGCTGTCCTACTGGGATGAGGGAGGGACCGGAGCACCTCCCAGCCTGGCAGCTCAGTTCTGAAAGCAAGAGTGGGTCTAAGACCAGCCCAAACACACGCCTTTCCTGACCTAACTTTAGAAGTCGCACTACACCCTTCTGCTGCGCTTTACTGGTCGAAGCAATTATGAGCTCGCTCAGACCCGAAGAGGGTGGGTGAGTGGTACCCAAACTGCACCTCTCAACAGGAGAAGCGTCAAGAGGATACCGTACAAGAGTGTGTGGGATGGGGAGATCCCACTGCATCCATCCATCTTTGAAAGTGTAACCTGCCATGAAATGATGACACACTTCTATGAGGGAGTCAAGTAAGTTTTGCACGCCGGCGACAGTGACAGTACCGTCCATAGAAGCGACTCCAGGAAGACATACTCCCCGGCAGACCTTCTCTTGTCCCCGTGTGTAGAAGGATGTCGACTCTTCCCTAAAAAATGGAGGCACACATGCTCATCTTAGAGAGACCCGGAGACAGAGAGCGGTCTGCAGCAGAGCTAGAGTCTTGTAGCACACAGCAGGGGGAAAGCCTTCCAAAGTAATCAGAGGTTCAGTTGGAAAAGAACATTCTCAGAGCAAGTTGCATAAGCAATGTCTGAGACGCAGGGGCCAGAGCAGGCTGCAGATGTCCAGACCTGGGCGTCGCAGACCGCAGCCCAGAAGGGAGCAGACAGTAGACGCAATGCCCTGACCGTTCTCAGCTTCCGACATTCAGTCTCCTGCCAATCTCTCTGGTTGGCCAAACCAAAGTAGAGCCAGTGGGCAGTGCCATCCTGAGGCCAGTCGTCAGAGGCCCAGAGCAGGTGAGAAGGGTGGAGGGTGAGTCTGAAGTGTGAGCCTTACCACGGAAGAACCCAGCGTCTACAGATCCCAGGACCAGGGAGGCCCGGCCTAGGGCTTCGGTCAAGATTCTGCTGCCCGGGATGAGCAAGATGGAGGTAGTGTTGGCTCTGCTCTGTGTTACTGGGGCTCCTGTCTGTCTGCGTACGCTAAAGCTGCAGCGGCCTCTGAAGACCATCGTGACGCGATGCATCTAGACGTTTGTATTTCTGTGTCCCGTGAAGCGCTGTTAGGCAGGGGAGCCTGGGCTCATGTGTGTGGGCACAGGTGAGTTATTTAACTTCTTGCCCTTTGAGTTTCCCCAGTTGGAGATTAGGGGCACGGATTGGACGTGATTGGGTGTTCTAAGGCTCGCAGGAGATCTGTGGTTGCAGGAAGGGTCTGATGAATGCTCTTACTGTTTTTGTGTGAAAGAAGCTTTCAGAGGGCAGTTTATATATGGAAAGCTCTAGACTTTTTCATTACAGGGTAAAGTTGCTTGAAACATACTTGTAATGCTATCTGAATAAAATCGCTGCTAATAGTCATACTTTGACCTTTACTTGTGATACTCTTTCGATGGACAAAAACCTTACCAGTCAAAATTTAAGATATATATATATATATATATATATATATATATATATCCTTTGGCCCAGGGTTTCTAAAACTAGGATTTTTAAAAATAGACTTTATTTACTTTTGTTTTTGCGGTACTGGGGTTTGAACCCAGGGGCATTTTACCTCTGAGCTATACTCCCAGTCCTATTTTTTTTGTGTGTGGGTGTGGGTGTGGGGATGGAACCCAGGGGCATTGGACCTCCAAGCTACACCCCCAGCCCTATTTTTATTTTGAAACAGGGTCTCATTGAGTTGCAGAGGGCCTAAGTAGCTGAGGCTGTCTGTGAATCGCGATCCTCCTGTCTCAGCCTCCCGAATGCCGGGATTACAAGCGTGCGCCACCACACCCGGCTCTGTCTTGTTTTTTATTCTTTATTTTGAAACAGGGTCTTTCTAAGTTGCAGAGTCTCACTAAGTAGCGGAGGCTGGCCACAAACCAGCAATCCTCTTAGCCTCCCAAATACTGGGATTACAAGCATGAGCTACCACGTCTGGCTAGATTTTATTTTAAAAGCTGTTTTAATTTCCATTTCTTTATCTTTGTGGGGGCGGGGTCTAGGGATGGAACCCAGGGGCATCACCTCCAAGATATACCCCCTGCCCTATTTTTTATTCTTTATTTTGAAACAGGGTCTCACTAAGTGACAGAGGGCCTCACTAAGTAGCTGAGGCTGTCCGCGAACCGCGATCCTCTGGTCTCAGCCTCCCGAATGCTGGGATTACAAGCGTGCGCCGCCACGCCTGGCTTAAAGCTGTTTTAGATTCACAGCAAAACTGAGCAGAAAGTACAGAGAGTTCCCATACACCTCCTGCCTCTCACGTGCATAGCTCCCCATTATCGACACCCCCTTACATTTGCTAAACTGATAAACCCGGGCTGACCCACCACTATCACCCAAAAAGCAGAGTTCAAATTAAGGTGTTGTTTGTCAGCCTGGACCCACCATTATAGCGTCATACGGAATCATTTTAGTGCCCTGAAAATTTCCCCCTGCTCTGCCTCCCTCCATCCTTCAAAAACACAATCCTTGGCAACAACTTATATTTTTACTGTTTCCATAGTTTTGTCTTGGCCGAAATGTCATGGAGTTGGAATCGCACAGTATGCAGCCTTTGCAGATGGGCACTTTTCACTTAGCGTTATGTATTTAAGTTTTCTCCATGCCTTTTCTTGGCTCCATAGCGCCCTCTCTCTCCTCTCTCTCTCTCTCTCTCTCTCTCTCTCTCTCTCTCTCTCTCTCTCTCTCTCTCTCTCTCTCTTTTAGTGCTGAATAATACTGCATTCCCTGGATGTACCGCCATTTATTTATGAGTTCACCTACTGAAGAACACCATGCTTGCTTCCACAGTTGGGCAATTAGGAAGGAGGGTGCTATAAACGCCTGTGTGCAGGTTGGTGTGTGAATGCGAGTTTTTAATTTCTTTGGGAAATACCAGGGAGCACAATTACTAGACGGCACCGTAAGGGTGTGTTTAATCTCCTAATAAGGTGCCGAAGTGTCTTCCAAAGTGGCCGTACCATATTGCATTTCTACAATAATGAATGAGCATTCCTGTTGCTCCACGACCCTGCCAGCATTTGTTACTGTCACTGTTATGTACTTAGGTATACAGTGGTGTCTCATTGTTGTTGCAATGTGCATTTCCCTGATGACATATTATTGAGCTTCTTTTCATGTGCTCATTTGCCATCTGTATATCTTCTTTAGCAAAATCCCCACTTTTTAATCAGGTTTTTTATTTTCTTATCATTGTGTTTTAAGAGTTCCCTGTACATTTTTGACAATGGTCCTGTAATCGAATATGACTTTTGGAAATATTTTCTCCCAGGCTGTGGCTGGTCTTTCATTCTCTTGACAGGTGTCTTTTGCAGAGCAGAATTTTTTTAATTTTAATCATTAAAATTCTTTCACGGATCCTGTCTTTGCTGTTGACTCTAAAGTCAGGGCCATAGCTGTTGGGGTTTAGATTTGGAGTGTCTCACTGTTGAAGCCTGGGCTCCAATGTGCCACGGCTCAGAGGTGGCCTGGCTGGAGGAAGGTCACTCTGGGTGTGGCCTTGGGGCTATCGCTGCTCCTGGCTCCCATGGACTGGAGCTCTCTCTCCCTCCAGAGCAGAGCTTTCCCCCGCCACACCCTGCTGCCATGATGTTTCTGCCTGAGAACTGGCCTGCCATGAACTAAATCTCTGAAATCATGAGCCGAATAAACCCTACCCCCTCTAAGTTGTTCTTTTTAGATGCAATGATGTAAAAGCCGACTGGCACAAGCCCCTAGGTCATCTAGATTTTCTCTTACGTTATCCTCTAGGAGTTTTATAGTTTTGTATTTTAATATTAGGATTTTAACCTACAGATAAGTATGTGCCAAAAGAAGTATGCACAAAGATAATCTCTAGAATTTGCTTATAATTTCAAAAGATAAGAAACAACACAATTGTCCATCAATCGGAGACTAAATTGTGGCACAAGGATGGAGGCAGACCCGTACATTCTCTTAGTGACTTAAACAACAACAAATCCAAGCCGGGCGTGGTGGCACAAGCTTGTAATCCCAGTATTCGGGAGGCTGAGACAGGAGGATCACACAGGTTCAAAGTCAGCCTCAGCCACTTAGTGAGGCCCTTTGCAACTCAGTGAGAGCCTGTTTCAAAATAAAGAATAAAAAAATAGGGCTATGGGTGTCGCTCAGAGATAAAACACCCCCAGTTTCCATCCTCAGTACCCCCCCAAAAAAAAAAATTCCAAGAGTTAAAAACCCAAGAGCCAGGGTGGGGTGGTGGCCCACACCTGTAATTCCAGTACTTGGGAGGCTAAGACAGAAAGATCATAGGTTCGAGGCCAGCCTCAACAGCTTAGTGAGACCTCCAGCAACTTAACGAGACCCTGTTTCAAAATAAAAACTAAAAAGGGCTGGGGGGTGGAGCTCAGAGGTAGAATGTCCCTGGGTTCAATCCCCAGTGCCAATAAGTAAATAAATATATAAATACATAAGTAAATATCCAAGCTTATAGTTCTTGACCCCTCAAAAAAATCTTTTTGTTTTAAATACAGTGACATGTTTTCACAGATTTAGCAAGGCAGAATGGAGAAAATGGGGTAGAAACCTGCTGACAGTGCTGGGTGCCTCTGCCCAGGGGGGAGAGGTGCCCACGATGCTCAGGGCTGTGCCCTGATGCCACATTGTCTTCCTGTCTCTGGAGTAAAAGCCATGCTACTGGGTGATCTGTACTGGTGAGAGGCAGCTTCTCTGGGGCGGACTGTGGCCGGGTGTCCGGGGAACGGCGGGCGTGGTCGGTCCTGCCTTCAGAGGTGGGGCTGCCCCATGGCTGCCTTGGGACACCCTGCTTCTCCCTGGGTTTGCGGGAACCCACCTTGAGCACAGCTCTGCGTAGGCTTCTCCTAGCAGGAAGCAGTCTGCTTCCATCCATCTCTAAGGCGGTCCCTGCCTGATTTAACAAGACGTCAGTGCTGTCCCTACATTCCTGCAGTCTTTACGAATCTTTGCTCTCAAGTCCCTGGAGGGAGAGAGGTGCCCTCTCCTTCTGTCTTCCTCCCCTTTCGAGGGGCTCCCATCCGGCACCCTCTCCACCCTCCTCGCCTCCGCGGAGGGAAAGGCGAGCTTTACAACCCTCTAATTAACAGTTTGTTTTTCTTTTTCAATATTTGGTGGTTGATTCAGCTGAAGGTCCTGAGGGAGTTCCACTACCTGGATTAAATCAGAGCAGCTGGACGTGGAGATGCTTTCAGCCCATTCCCTTCCTCTCCCTTTAATTGGTAGCAGCTCGAGGAGCTGTAACAAGGTGAGTCTAATTCTATTCTGCTGAGAGAGGAAGAAAGCTTTATTTTTATTATCCTTCCAAGACGAGCTAGCAAATTGGTGCTCTTTTTTTCCCCCTCTGTGTCTCTCTTTCTAAAAAGCAGAGAAGCCTCAGGTCAGTTCCCTCCCAATTCTGAGGAGTCGAATGTGGGGGTGAAATGAGGACACACAGGAGTGTTTGCCCTGCTCCAGAGCCCACTGTGGGCTGCTGAGCGGGGCAGCGCCTACCGTCTTCTCGCTCCCTGCCCCGCTGGGTGCCCAAGGGCTGGGACAGCCGGGCAGATGTGATCATCAGCAGCTTCCTCCACCCCTGGACCGGTCAACTGGCCACCCTCATGGCCTCCCGAAGCCTCACCACCCCAGGAAGCTTGCCAATGCAGAGCCCAGCCCACCAGGCGAGACTGCATTCTCTAGACATGGCCAGGGCAGTGTGGAGGCTGCGTGCTCATCACCTAAATGGTTTCTGAGTATCCCCAGGATTCTTGGCCTGGGCAATAAACAGGAACCAGATACAGCCACGGCGGAAGGCGATTTGGTAATTCAATTTTTAAAATGGAGCCAGATGTGATGGTGCATGCTTGTCAATCCCAGTACTTGGGAGTCTGAGACAGGAGGATCATAGGTTCATGGCCAGCCTCAGATACTTAGGCCCTCTGCAACTTAGTGAGATCCTATTTCAAAATAAAGAAGAAACAAAAATAGGGGCTTCAGGCATTTCATTTCCAGTTCTGCTAAATAAATAAATAAATAGTTAAAAAAATCTCAGTGGTATCCTTTATACCTTTGAACATATCAAGCATGGCTTTATTTATTTATTTATTTATTTATTGCAGTACTGGGGATGGAACCCAGGGGTATTCTACCTCCAAGCTACACCCCCAGCCCTATTTTTTATTCTTTATTTTGAAACAGAGTCTCACTGAGTTGCCAAGGGCCTCACTAAGTAGCTGAGGCTGCCCACGAACCATGATCCTCCTGTCTCAGCCTCCCAAATGCTGGGATTACAAGTGTGCGATCCCACACCCGGCTAAGTTATTTTAAAGTCTGTTTTAATACCACCATTGTCTGGACCTCCCCTGACTCTGTTCTTTCTCTTGATTTTTATTTGTGGTTTTGTATTTATTTTTATCTCATGAGCCTAGAAAAATCGATCTGAGTGCCAAAGTTGGTTATTAAAAGTAGTAAAGAGCCGGGCATGGTGGCGCACGCTTGTAATTCCCGCGCTTGGGAAGCAGAGACAGGAGAATCATGCAGGTTCGAAGCCAGCCACTCAAGCTGGCTTAAGAGACCCTGTTTCCAAATAAAAACATAAAAATAGGTCTGGGAATATAACCCGGAGGTAGAAGGACTTCCAGGAACCCCAGTACCACCACCAAAAAAAAAAAAAAAAAAGTAGTAAAGAGCTGGGTGTGGTGGCACACACTCAAAACCCCAGCGTTCGGGACCAGAGGATCATGGTTCATGGACAGCCTCAGCTACTTAGCGAGGCCCTTTGCAACTCAGTGAGACCCTGTCTCAATAATGAAAAGACTAAATAATAAGGCTTGGAGTGTAGTTCAGAGGTAGAATGCCCCTGGGTTCCATTCCCAGTACAGGAAAAAAAAAAAAAAAAAAAAAAAAGTAGTAAAGAGAGAGAGAGACAGGGATCGCCGGGATTACAGAAGGGTTACCAGCCTCCTGGCTTTGAAAAGCCCCGGGACTCTGATCCCTGCTTCCCAAGTCCCACCCGCTGCCAGATCCCTGCTTAGCTGTCAGCCTCTCCCGCGCATGTTCTGGAATTAGCAAGATTACTCCTATGGTGCTGCGTGTCCACGGCTCTGGGATCCTGTCGTGCTCCCAAACATCACCTGTCCACTCCTCTGCATCATTAGCTCCTTGAGGTCTTCACGAAGGTTTTTCCTATTTTTGTCCAGCTTTTCCATGAGAGTTGATCTGATTGCCTATAGCCTGCCACTACTAAAAGCACAACTCTATCCTCTTAGGAAATTCAGTTTTGAAAGGACCCCATAACTCTTTTTATAACCCTTGTTACTAAGCGATTTGCTCCTTTCTGCTCCTTACCATGGTCATCAAGTGTTCTTCGTCCCTGTGACTCAAGAAAGTAACCCGCTCAACCTGCAGACAGTTGCTTCTGCTTGGGATGGTTTTAGTGCCAGGTGACGGTTCAAGGATTCTTTCCCCACAGTTCAGACACCCACTTTCCTGCCCTGAGATGGATCCACTACATTGCCTGGTCAGTAGGGGCTCAAGGCGAGAGCGATTCCTGATGCCTCCCGGAGTGACGGCCACACCGCCCTCCCTGCTGGAGGTCAGCGCTGCCCACGGCTGCTGCCCTGCTGCCGATGCACGGCGGCCGAGGAGAAAGACAGTGTGGTTTGCAATTCCACACACTAAAGCCGAAGCAAGCAAAGCGATCACTATTAGCAGCTAATGTTAATATTTATCATTTAAACACAGTGCTTTGGAATTGTTCATATTAGCATTTAATATAAATAACCATGGTCAATATTTCACTCTGCCCTGGCCCTCTCACGTGACTGGCAAGAGCTAGAGCCTCTGCCGTCTCCTCTTTTTTTAACCAGTGACTCACATAACTTCGTTTCTAGCACTGACTTTCTCAGCTACCAGAAAGAGGAGCTGATGCTTCTTTTGCAAAGGTCAAATCTATCACAGTTATTATTTTCCTGTTGGAGCTGAGTTTAAGAACAGCCTTTGGGTGGAGGAGGTGGGCAAATGCTCTCTGCAGGGCTCCTGCTGCACACAAGCGGGTAACTGGAAGAGGCAGGGCAGGGGTAGCTGGACTTCGTGCCACTCCTTGGGGATGGGGCTTCACAGGCCCCAGCTTTTTAAGGGACATCGGGACCCATGGGTCTTTATCCCATGAAGCCTCTGTATGTTAGTGACGTTGGGGCGCCTGGTTGACTCGTGAGTACCACAGACGTTTTGGAGGACTGATGGGTTCTGCATCTGCCAAGGGGAGGCTCCATCTTAGCCCTCTCACACCCGTATCACATCTGTCCACCTGTGAGGACGTGCCCAGCTCCACCAGCTCATAGAGGCACGTTCTGAGGCCATCTGGACTGCCTCTCCCCATGGCTCGTGAGGGAACTTTTTATTAACATTGTCTTAGATCACGCTACTATAACCAAGTACCATAGACCGGGGGGGCTTATGAACAATAGAAATTCATTTCTCACAGTTCTAGAGGCCGGAAGGTCGACCTCTGGGTAGCAGCAAGCTCAGGATCTAGCGAGGGCCCCCTTTGGAGTCCCAGGCTGCCATCTTTTTATTGTATCCTCACTTGGAAAGAGGCTGAAAGCTCTCTGGTCTCTCTCTCCCTCTCCCTCTCCCTCTCCCTCTCCCTCTCCCTCTCCCTCTCCCTCTCCCTCTCCCTCTCCCTCTCCCTCTCCCTCTCTCTCTCTCTCTCTCTCTCTCTCTCTCTCTCTCACACACACACACACACACACACACACACACACACACACTACACTAGGGATAGAACACAGCTGAAGCACTCTACCACTGAGCTGTACTACCAGCCCTTTAAAAAATATTTATTTTGAGACAGGGCCTTGCTAAATTCCTCAGATGGGCCTTGAACTTGTGATCTTCCTTGCTTCAACCCCCTGAGTAGCTGAATTTGCAGGTATGCGCCTCCATGCCTGGCCTGGGGACCCTTTTAAAAGGGCACTAATTCCATCTACAAGTACTCTACCTTCATGACATACTTGCCCCCAACCCCAGGGCCCCATATCCTAATACCATCACGTGGGAAATGAGATATCAACATATAGATTTGGGTGGGAACCATAAACATTCAGTCCACAGCACTCGTGGTTAAATATATAAATATATACTCACTAGAAGCTTACTACTTATAAGACCCTATGCTAAGTTCTTCAAGGGATAAAGATAGATGAGTGGATAAAAATCCACCCCTACCTGTAAGGAGTTTATAACCTAGGAGAGGCCGCTGTCCTGGTCCTAACATGTTTGTACTGTGTGTTGGACACTGTGATGGACTGCTCCAATCCCCCTTGTCCTAGCTGCTGGGGTGGGGACATGGCCTCAGTCACAGGTCCTTCAGAAATTGACACAGCTCCAGAGAGCCACCTTGCCCAAGGCTGGTCCTTCCCCAGCTGGCCTACATCCAATGACCAGGATGAATAGACACCACAGCCTGACCTGTGATGCTTTGAGGGGATATTCTAGACTCAGAGCCCCCAGGGGCCTGGCTAAGTCTACTTCTGGGCCCGCATCAAACTGACTTCTTCCTTTACCCACTCGAACTTCTCTCCCCATCATTTGCAGGCGTCAGCACCAAGGGCACGCCTTAGTAAACATGTGCACATGTTAGACTCCCTCTCGGAATCTCCTTCCTGGGGAATTCAACTTGAAACACACTAAGCCTGAATACTGAGTGAGTACAGAAACTACCAGAATAAGTGAGGCACATCTACTTCTTAGCCTTAACCTAATAGGGGTGCCGAAGAAATACCGCACAAAGTAGGGATGGCAAGCTTTTTCTGTAAAGGGCCAGAAAGTAAATATTTTAGGCTTTCCAGTCCACGTAAGAGCCTGGTTGTATATTGTATATTCTTCTGTGTATGTGTGTGGGGGGTGTTATAACCCATTAAAAATGCAAACATAATCCTTAGCTTATTATCAGTAGGAAAACCAGCCGGAGGCCAGTGGGCCCAGGGTAGTTATCAGGAGCATAGACTTGGCTAGGAGTCAATTCTCCATGGGACCCTTATGCACCTGCACATTGAACAAACCTAAAATACTGAATAATGTTATTCCAGAACATTATTGTTTAAAGCATTTTTATAGATGTAGTCTTGGAAGATCTAGTGTCGCCCACCACAAAAGAGGTCAGGCATGCTCTCTGCCCATTATAAAAGATTGGCGTCCCCTGACCTCGGGGTTCCTCTCCTTTAACTCAATAACCACACACAGGTAAAGGTCTCAAATGGCTGTCTTCATGCTTCCCCGTGGGAACTGAGGCTCAGGAAAAGGGCGCAAGGAAATGCCAACCTTCTGGCTGCTGTCATTGCTCTGAACAATAAGCCAAGCTGTGTCTGACTCAGCGGTGTCATGTCTGTGCGCACCTCCACGCAATTTTAGTAGGCTTGTTTGTTAGAAGGCAAACAAACTGAAACCTCAGACCTGGCATAGTTGTTGGTTTGCTGCTTCTAAGTTGACTATGTGGCTTAATTCCCAGGACGGCCCCAGGGACAGGGGCAGATAGGGGCAGGGCCGACGACTGTCCGCAGAATCCGCCCGCTGCCTGCCCGCTGGGCTTGTTCCCTCTCTGTTGGCTACGGAGCCGTGACTGCTCCCACCGAGCTTGCTTGTATTTTCTGCCCTCTTCATGTTAGAACAGTGTGGGCGCCAGACCTGCAGCATGGGCATCATCTGAGAACTAGAAATGCAAATTGTCGGCCTCAACCCAGATCCACTGAGTTGGAAACTCGAGGGGCAGGACCCAGCAGCCTGTGTGACGAGCCCTCCAGATGATACAGATGTGCAGAATCCTCAGCACCACAAAGCATCTTGCTCTGCCCAGAAGAGACAAGTTCTGCCTCACAGCCTGAACTTATTTTCACCTCCCAGAACCCCATTGGTGTCAGGGTTTCCAAGGGGCTGCTGTACCTTTTGGGTGAGTTAAGCTCTATATAACTTTGCCCCCTCCCCATCCAATGATATGTTCTAAGCACAAAACTAAAGGGTCAAGAAACATGTCTCAAGGTCAAGGCTCCTGTAAGAAGACAATAAATTCAAATTTGGCCATTTGCACAAACCTCTTTCTAGGTATATATGCTTGTTCTCTACCTGAAAGCTTATGACCAAACCTTTCCTACTTGTTATTAGGAGAAACAGCCCATAACCCTTGGATAAATATTAAAATGTCAAATTTTCTTCAAGTTTTTGAATTCCAAATATCCCGAAATCAGGCATGGTGACATGTGACTGTAGTCTCAGCTACTTGGGAGGCTGAGGCAGGAGGATTGCTGCACCCAGGAGTTTAAGGCCAACCTGAGCAACATAGCAATGCCCATCTAAAAGCCTAAGCAAGCAAATATCCTGACTTAAAACAAATCAACATAAACTGGGTTGTGGTGGCACCTGTCTGTAATCCCAGTACTTGGAAAATTGACACAGAAGAATCATGGGTTCAAGGAAAGTGTGTGGTAATTTAATGAGACACCGTTTCAAAATAAAAATAAGATAGAGCTGGGAGTGTAGCTCAGAAGCAGGATGCCCCTGGGTTCCATCCCTGATATCCACCGAAATTGTTATATATTAAAAAACCTTTTGCAGGTGGACTACGCCCTGGGCATCAAGCCCAGTTCATGCTTCTTCCAAACTGTACTGCACCCCTTCTTTTGACCCCCTTCTGAAGTCTCTTAAGAGAGTATGCTTCCTTTCCTCCCCATCGAAAATCTCTGATTTAATGCCAGAGGGACCGTAACAGAATAGAGATGCGTGGGCCAAGTATTGCAGGGCGTCACTTCGAATTGTGCTAAATTTTTATCAGACATCTTAATTCGATACACTGCTATTTATTTGTAAGGCATCAGGCCATGAATACCGAGAAAAGGGACGCTTTCCTTGAAGTGCCAAGTGCTGCGGGTGGATGACCTCACTCCCTGTACGACAGCCTCTCACGAGCAGCAGCAGGTGGTTTTCAAGCGCTGCTGGGTTGAGAGCCCCCATCCCTGTGCTGGGGCATGTTGTTGGCATACCCTGGGTAGGGGACCGTGGGGCTCACCAGCCGGTCTCTCCAGGCCTCGTTGTGCCCCTGGAACCCTGGAGCCAGCACCTGGTGGTTAAGGACACTCTTGTGAAACTGGCCGGTCTTTACCACTCTCGGCCACAGTCAGGGCGACATCATCAGCTTCCTGGGCGCCTGGGAAGCAGCCAGTTGTCCTGGGCTGGCCCCTCTGGGCTTGCTGTTCTGGCCGCCGGCCTAGTATAAAAGACTCCAGCCTGTCCACTGGGGAGGGCGCTCTGAGGGTGCCACTTGCCAGGAACATTCTGCGGCTTAATATTTCTGCCAAGGAGGTGATCAGTAAAAATAGAACCCGTTCAAGAGGAAGAGATAGTCCGGCACCCGCAGTGCGGCTGGAGGCTTATGCTCATGGTCACAGGTGGCCACGGGGAGGCAGTCGTGACTCAAGCTCCTTGGAAAACTCCTCCAGAACCCATCTCACCACTCCAGACCCTTGTAGACCTGTTTTCCTCTAGGTGCCAAGTGGGGCCAGCGCCGAACTCTGGGTCCTTCCTCAATGGCGGCTCCTCCTCTGCCTCTGTCCTGCTCACCTTTGGCCATCAGCACCTCCTTCAGAAGGTGACCCCGGGCAGGCACAGGAGGTTGAAACTCAAAACCAGGAATGTTCATGCTGGTTGGCCACTGTTAGAAGTCCTGATGCGGTTGCAATCAGAGCACTACGGTAACATATGCATACCCATGTTCATAGCAGCACAGTTCGCAATAGCCAAAATATGGAACCAACCTAGGTCTCCATCAACACATGAATGGATTACAAAATTATGGGAAATACACACAATGGAATTCTACTCAGCAATAAAGAAGAACAAAATCATGTCATTCCCAAGAAGATGGAAAGACCTGGAGAACATTATGTTAAGTGAGATCAGCCAAGCACAGAAAGGGAAGGGACATGTGTTTTCTCTAATATGCCCAAACTAGGGGGTATTAGGAATGCCAGAGGGACTCCAGATAATGGAGGGGAAACCTCAGCAAAGCTAGAATGGAAAGATAGAGGAGGAGGAAGGCTGAGGATGATTAATGGAGGAGCTACATTCAAATATTGTTTAAGTATGAATGTAGCATGGTCAACCTGGACACTGATTGTTGGGAGGGGGAGGGGAAGTGGGGGGAGGGGAAACGGGGGTGGTGGGGGGCACCAAGTCCTGTGTGAACGTATGCCATTGTCAATATGATCCACATTATGATGTGAAACTATAGTGTACTAATAAAGAAAAGTCCTGCTGTACCAGGCGTGGTGGTGCACATTTATAATCCCAGTACTTGGGAGGCTGAGACAGGAGGATCGCAGGTTCAAAACCAGCCTCAGCTACTTAGTGAGTCCTCCACAAATTAGTGAGACCCTGTTTCAAAATAAAGAATAAAACAGAAAATAGGGCTGGGGGTATAGCTTGAAGGTAGAAAATCCCTGGGTTCAATTCCTGGTAACACACACACACACACACACACACACACACACACACACGTCCCCATGAACAGGGAGGTTAATGCCATTGGCTAAACATGGCGACTCAGGTCCCTGTCCAGCAGCGGCGCAGGGGCTTGGCATTTACTTAGCACATACCGTCATCCAGAGCACAGCTAACCATCTGGGAGGCGCGTATGAGGTCGTGGCACTTGGGGCGTAGGGATCTGGTGATCCTCGCAGCAAGCCTGCATGTTCAGCATAATTCTTATTTTACAGATGACAGAAGGGACGTGTTCAGCATCCCACAAACCACAGCCAGTTAGCCCGCCAGCAAGGTGAATTCAGACACAAGTATGAGTCGGGATTTTACATGCCTTTCTGTCCCGCGCTGCTTTCCATGAGCCACACTGGGTGTCCAAGCACCCCTCTCAAGCAACTCCTTACCCAGTGGGGAGGTATGCATCTTTGAGGGGAAGGAGAGAGAAAGATGGTGAGAGCCAGGCATGGTGGTGCTCGCCTGTGATCTCGGTACATGGGAGGCTGAGACAGGAGGATCGCACTTAAGAGACCCTGTTTCCAAATAAAAATATAAAAAATAGGTCTGGGAGTATAGCCCAGAGGTAGAAGGGCTTCCAGAAACCCCAGTACCACCAATAAATAAATAAATAAATAAATAAATAAATAAATAAATAAATAAAAATTAGGGCAGGGGGTGTAGCTTGGAGGTCGAATGCCCCTGGGTTCCATCCCCAGACCCACAAAGATAAATAAATAAATAAATAAATAAATAAATAAATGAATACATACATACATACATATTAAAAAGGGCTGGAGGTGGAGCTCAGAGGTGGAATCCCCCTGGGTTTAATCCCTGGTACCAAGAAAAGAAAAGATATGCAAGAATTACAGTTGCCTTGAGAAGGTAGAGACCCAGTGCCCACGGGAGGATGGGGAGGGGTCTTGAAGGAGCCAGAGAGGTGCTGGGAGGGGAAAGAGGAGGGCCCATGGAGCTCAGAGAAGATGTAAGCAGGAGGAATGAGCCCTGCAGAGCTGCGGGAGGGGAGGGCCTTGGAAGGCTGGCAGGAGAGCCCGTGGGAATGGCTTCCCCGCAGCCCCTGGGCACCTGTCCCCACCCGAGGGGACAGTGCAGGCAAGGGGTGAATCAGTGGAAAGACACTGGAAGGAAAGGCGGTGCCAGCCCAGAGGCCCTGCGCTAACAGGAGCGGCCACCCAAGGAGCTCTGGGCACACTTGTGAGGTTGTAAGGGCTTCCATGATACCAGCAGCAAAGGGCTCACGTGGTGTCCTGGGACCTATCATTTTCATAGAAAGACTCACATCCCTGTAATTCTGAAAATTTTAAATTAATAACAATTAATAATAACATTTAATGATACATTATTATTATTATTATTATTATTATTATTATTAGTGTGTGTGTGGTTCTGGGAATTGAACCCAGGAGCATTCTACCGTGGAGCTACAAAACTAACCTTTTTTATTTTGAAATAAGATCTTGCTAAGTTGCCCAGACTGGCCTGGAACCTGTGATCCTCCCATCTCAGGACTGGGATTACAAGTGTGGGTCACTGAGCTCCACTCACTAATAGTGTGTGTGTGTGTGTGTGTGTGTGTGTGTGTGTGTGTGTGTGTGGTGCTGGGGATTGAACCCAGGATCATTCTACCTCTGAGCTACAGCCCCAGCCCTTTTTTTTTTTTTTTAGTTTTTAACTGGTGCATTGTAGTCATACATCTTGATGGGATAAAAGATAGTGGAGATACACACACACACATCACCAGTCAGCCATTACCCAATTCCCGCCCGTTCCCTCCCCTTCAAATAAAGAATACAAAATCGAGCGGGCGGGGCTGAGGTGCACCCAGGGGGTGCATGGGCTTGTCACCAGGCCGCAAGAGTAGGACACCCGGACAGCTCTGCTGCTTGGCTGGAGGGGGCAGGCTAAGCCAAAACAACAATAACAACAACAGAGTTTGCAACTGGTCTAAAAGATAGGCAAGAAGGAGCTGGGCGTTTTGGTGTACACCTGTAATCCCAGTATTTGGGAGACTGAGACAGGAGGATTGCAGGTTCAAGACCTTAGGGAAACCCTCAGCAACTTAGTGAGAGCCTATGAAAGAAAGAAAGAAAGAAAGAAAGAAAGAAAGAAAGAAAGAAAGAAAGAAAGAAAGAAAGAGAAAGAAGGAAGGAAGGAAGGAAGGAAGGGAAGGAAGGAAGGAAAGAAGGAAGGAAGGAAGGGAAGGAAGGAAAAGAAAGAGCCAGGCGTGGTGGTGCATGCTTGAAATTCATGCTTGAAATTCTTGTCCTGAGACAAGAGGATCACAGGTCCGCAGACAGCCTCAGCCACTTAGTGAGGCCCTTTGCAACTCAGTGAGACCCTGTTTCAAAATAAAGAATAAAAAAAAAAAAAAATAGGGCTGAGGGTGTAGCTCAGAGGTAGAATGCCCCTGGGTTCCATCTCCAGTACTGCAAAAAAAAAAAAAAAAAAAAAGGCTGGGGTGTAGCTCAGAGGTGGCATGCTCCTGTGTTCAACCTCCAGTGCCCTTTCCCCTCAAAAAAGATAGTCAGTAAACAGGTGCAATAAGCGGTACCTCCTAGCTTTTCTCCTTCCTATGGTGTTTAAAGAGAAGTAGACACAGATACTCCAGTGGGGCATGACCGAGGGCCTCTGGAGTTTCAGAGCAATGGTTTTGTTTGCTTAGGAGTGGACAGACACCAAGAGATGGGTGCACTATGAACATATCACAGTGAATCTCACTCTGATGTGTAATTACAACCATAGTAAAGATATAAAAAAGAGTGGAACTTTGGGATTTTTAAAAAAATATGTTCTAGCCGGGCGTGGTGGCGCATGCTTGTAATCCCAGCATTCGGGAGGCTGAGATAGAAGGATCGCGGTTCGCGGACAGCCTCAGCTACTTAGCGAGGCCCTTCACAACTCGGTGAAACCCTGTTTCAAAAAATAATTTAAAAATAGGGCTGGGGGTGTGGCTCGGAGGTAGATTGCCTCTGGGTTCCATCCTCAGTACCGCAAAATAAATAAATAAATAAATAAATAAATAAATAAATATGCTCTGTGGTATCAATAAATTTACTCAAAGGATTTTTTTTTCTACATGGATTTGTTTTGAATAATTTCTATGATTCCAACAAGAAGCTGTTGGTTTCACTAGAAGATGGCGTGATGGAAGCGGGCAATAATTCTAAATCGGCAGCAGGCATCCCAATGTGCAGTTTCTAAGCATGCTGCGTCCCACTGCTGCCAAGGTCTGTCGTTGAGGTTGCTGATGCACATTTTGCTAAGAAAGCCAGAACCCTGCTGTGGTGCACACCCATAATCCCGTGCTTGGGGGTGCTGAGAAAGGAGGATCACAAGTTCGAGGCCAGCCTCAGCAACTTAGACCCTCAGCAGCTTCGTGAGGCCCTGTTTCAAAACTTAAACACCCTGGGTTTGGTCCCTAGTACCAAAAATGAATGAATGAATGAATGAATGAATAAATAGATAAATAAATGCCAGAAGCCTGTCTTGGCTGAGGGTAAAGGCTAACTAATATCATATTCCTTGTGCATATTTTCGTGTTCGAACTGCAAGGTAGATCTAACTGTCTCCCCCTTCCCACGCTGGAGAACCTCCTACAGGGAAGAGGTAACAGACGGGAAAGAAGAAAGAACAGAAAGTACCCCACCGCAGACACACAGCCAACCTGGATCCGAGCTGAAGGAATTAAAGGGTACGCTATAAAACGCAAGCTCTCAAGACTGGACTCCACTCCTCTTAAGGGGAGCGATCGTAAAGGCTTTGCCTCTGTGCTGTCCTCTGCTGGAACTCCTGGCGATGGCTCCTTTAGTACAGTATAATTTGCCAGCATTTACTGCCTGTGATAAATTCGGAGTCCCCACCATGAGCTTTTACTGCCGCAGGCAGGCTGATCGCAGCTTTTTTAACTGTAAATGACTTTAGAACTACTTGGGACAGAGGGAAATGAAACCAAGGACTCAGGCCTAGAGGGTCATTTCTTGGTCTTGCTCTACCCCAGCGCTTATCTAGCTGGGGCCCTTGGGCAAACAGGCTTTCTAACAGCCTCCTGGCCCTGTCCCTCACCTGACGGACCATTTCAGTTGTCCTTTGAGCGCACTTCAAAGCCATCTGCAAGTTATGCTGAAGACACCATGATGTTAACCACAGTGTTTATTAGAGCTAAATATCAGATTGTGTGTAATTACTTACTAATCTATTTCTGCACCATTTGACTGACCTTTTAATCAATCAACAGACTCATCAAAAAGGTCAGAGTCACCCAGGGGTGGTGGCGCATGCCTGTAATCCCAGTACTTATGAGACTGACACAGGAGGATGGCAGATTTGAGGCCAGCTTCAGCAAGTAGTAAGACTTTCATCGACCTAGTAAAACCCTGTTTCAAAATAAACAATAAAATAAAGGGCTGGGGGTATAGCTCGGAGGTAGAAGGCCTCTGGGTTCAATCCTCAGTACTAAAAAAAAAAAAAAAAAAAAAAAAGGTCAGAGCTGAGTGTAGTGTGTAGCGCATTCTTGAAATCTCAGTACTTTGGAGGCTGAGTCAGGAAGATCACAGATTCAAGGCCAGACTCAGCAACTTAAAGACAACTTGTATCAAAATAAAAAGGGCTGCAGGTGTAGTTCAGGGCAGAATGCCCCTGGGTTTAGGGGTGTGCCTCAGTAGAACATCCCACCATGAGACTCCACTACGATTGTGAAAATGATGCTATGTCAACCAGACCTGGGATCAAAGATGATTGTAGAGAAGTCGCACCGATGATGTTTTCTGAATCCAAAATCAACACACGCCATGCAACACGCAAGCTTCCTTGGGAGACAATAGAAGAAAAGATCTGAAAGTAGAGCTTATTTTTAGTAGTTCTAGGAATTGCTTCTCCAGTTTTAATTTTTTATTTCATTTTTATTTATTTATTTGTGGTACTGGGTATTGAACCCAGCGGCATTCTACCTCAAAGCTACACCCTCAGCTCTATTTTTTATCCTTTTTTTTGAAACAGGGTCTCACTGAGTTGCAAAGGGCCTCACTAAGTAGCTGAGGCTGTCCTGGAACCGCGATCCTCCTATCTCAGCCTCCCGAATGCTGGAATTTTTTATTTCTTTTTGCAGTACTGAAGATGGAACCCAGGAACATTCTACCTCTAATCTACACCTCAGCTCTTTTTTTTTATTCTTTATTTTGAAACAGAGTCTCACTGAATCGCAAAGGGCCTCCCTAAGTAGCTGAGGCTATCTACGAACCGTGATCCTCCTGTCTCAGTCTCCCAGGTACTGGCATTACAAGCCTGCGCCACCATGCCTGGCTCCCTATTTTTTATTCTTTATTTTGAAACAGGGTCTCACTAAGTTGTGGAGTGCCTCACTAAGTAGCTGAGGCTGGCCGTGAACCTGGATCCTCCTGTCTCAGCCTCCCAGGTACTGGCATTACAAGCGTGCACCACCACGCCTGACTTCATGTCTTTATTTTCTAAG
This sequence comes from Muscardinus avellanarius, assembly GCF_963383645.1. Classification (NCBI taxonomy): domain Eukaryota; kingdom Metazoa; phylum Chordata; class Mammalia; order Rodentia; family Gliridae; genus Muscardinus; species Muscardinus avellanarius. Next base: position 7,761,123 of record NC_137795.1, read on the forward strand.
AAAAGAAAACAAACACCTGAAATGTTGCTCTTTTTTGGCACTGCTAGTATTCAAGTATAAGTCTGCTAAATTCCCAAGCCCCTTTTCTTTCTCTTGTCTCCCAGGATACTATCCCAGATGATGGGGGTTGTCACTTCTTCCAGCATCTCTCCTTCCCCTTCTCTTCCCTGTCTCCTGGCTGCACACGGCAGCTCTCTTTCCCTTTCCATGGCTCTGCTGTTCTAGGGCCGGGTCTGGAGGTCCACACTTCACCATGCGTATCCCCTGCGTAGTCCCTAGGAAGCTGGAGATGGGGATAGGTAATTTCCCCTGGCCATGCCATGGCCCCATTGACGGTTTAACAGATGGAAGGAGCATTCCAGGGTTCCTAGAGTTCCCTGGTGGCTCATCCCACCTGGCCGCCATCTCCCGGTCAGGCCTCTTCACCGGCTGTCTCTGATTCTGGCAAAGCTCAGCTAGGAAGAGCCTGGAAGGGGCACCAAGCCACTTGTCAACACTATACACCAAGCGAAGATGAAGAATACACGAGGACCTATTCTTGTGTTTAATTATAAGCAAGCGTTTCTTTAATCTATTAGCAAATTGTCCTCCAGAAAGGGTTTGGCAGCCTGTATTCCCATCTGCAGTGAGAAACCAGTTTTCTACCAGCTGGGTTTGCAAACATTTTGCTAACAGCTTGGGCTCTCAATGGGAAAGACTCGGAACAGCTCCTTGGGTGGAGGTAGCAATGTGCTAGGGTGCCACATTTGCATAGCACTTACTGTAAGATCAAAAAAATATATTCATCTTCTACATCAAAGAATGTGGCAGGAGAGGGTTTGGGCAGGAGGCAGGAGGATCAGCCACCATTTGCCTCCCTGGGACGCCCAGGCCCCAGCTGTGCGGTTTGTGCTTCATTAAGCAAGCTCTATCTCCCAAGGATGTATGAACTGTCTTGGCAAATGCAGCCAAGGAGTCAGCACACTCCCTACTGTCTTCTCTTCTGCTAGGTTGGAAAAAGCCGTCTCCTGTTCTCGAACCCCACTGGAGCCTACGGCATTGCAGAAGAAAAATCTCCCACAGCACATCCAGAGCTCATGGCCCAGGAACCACTGTGAGTCCATGATGGCGAAGAGGGCTGATTAAAGTCTTGTGTGCACTTTTCATGAACCGGCTTCCTGGCCAATAGAGCGCCGTGAGAGCCTGTTTACGCCGTGGCGAATGAGTATCATCATCCCGGGGAGTTGGTCCTGTTATCACCCCTACTTTTCTTTTTAAATATGTGTAGCCTGGTTTATTTATCTTTATGTTTATGTTTTTCTTGGTGCATTATAGTTTGACATCATAATGCGGGTCATGCTGACAGTGGCATACGTCACACAGTACTTGGTGCCCCATCTCCCTCCCTCTCAATACCAAGTGCCCAGGTTAACACTGTTATACTCACATGCGCACACAGAGTCACAAGCAGCTTTGCCATGAATGAACCTCAGCCTTTTCCCTCCCTCCCCTTCCTTCCTGGCTCCACTGAGGTTTCCCCTCCATTATCTGGGGTCCCTCTGGTATCCCAACTATTCCCTAGCTCGAGCATATTAGAGAAAACATGTCTCTTTCTGTCGTAGGCTAATCTCATTTAAAATAATGTTCTTTGGGTCTTTCCATCGTCTTATGAATGACATAATTTTGTTCTTTATTGCTGAGTAGAATTCTATTGTGTGTGTTTCCCATAATTTTGAAATTCATCCATCTGTTTATCATCCTTACTTTTTTTTTTTTTTTTTTTTGGTACTGGAGATGGAACCCAGGGACATTCTATCTCCAAGCTACACCCCCAACCCTATTTTTCATTCTTTATTTTAAAACAGGGTCTCACTGAGTTGCAAAGGGCCTCACTGAGTAGCTGAGGCTGTCCTTGAACCGTGATCCTCCTGTCTCAGCCTCCTCAATGCTGATTACAAGCGTGCGCCGCCACGCCTGGCTCCATCCCTACTTTTAAGATGAGAAAACTGGTACCTGGAGAGGACAGGTCACTGGCTCAAGGCCATGCTAGAAAGTAGCGTACAGTCTGGAGTAAAACACACATCTGACCCCTCATGGCCCCACAGTTCACTTATTTATCTATTTCTTAATTTCGGTGGTCGGGATGAACCCAGGACCTGGCACCTGGAGAGCACGCACTCTACAGCTGAGCTGCACCTGCGCCACTGACCTTTTAATGCTGCCCTGATGTTTCCATGTTAAAGAGACATAGGAGGCGAGGAGGGCAGGAAGGGATGGTTGTCAGCCTTATTTCCAGACGTTTGATGAAAATAAAGGAGGGTTTTTATTTTTTATTTTTGTGGTACTGGGGGTGGAACCCAGGGGCTTTTCTACCTCCAGGCTATACTCCCAGACCTATTTTATGCTTTATTTGGAAACAGGGTCTCACTAAGTTGCTGAGAACCTCACTCAGTAGCCGAGGCTGGCTTTGAACCTGTGTGATCCTCCTGTCTCAGCCTCCCAGTGCTGGGATTACAAGCGTGCGCCACCACGCCCGGCTAAAGGAGGGTTTTTAAAACTCATCTCACTTGCATATCAACCCAGGAAAACAAGGCGAAGCGAAGCGTGTAGCCTCCTGCTGCAGTGGCCTTCTGTGTTCTTGGAGCTAGGTTAGCAAGGCAGCATCGCAGTGCACCCGGAGCTCCTGGCTCCAAAGATCCTAGCTGCTGCGTTCAGAGCAGTCATGTGGGGCCGGCGGCATCTATATACACTGAGTATCTATACAGGCCACAGACTGTGTTAATGGCCTTAGGCATGGAATTGGGTGTTTAGAAGGACTTTTCCTGATGCAGGGGCTCAGAACAGGGCACATTTCTAACTGGAGGACAGTTTCCAAACACAGGGGCCAGGTTTTCTAAGGAACTAGCAAACCTCAGCTGGGCCTGGTGGCGCACACTTGCAATCCCAGCACTCGGGAGGCTGAGACCAGAGGATCGCGGTTCGTGGACAGCCTCAGCTACTCAGTGAGGCCCTTTGCAATTCAGTGAGACCCTGTTTCAAAATAAAGATTAAAAATAGGGCTGGGGGTGTAGCTTGGAGGTAGAATGGCCCTGGGCTCCATCCCTAGTACCCAAAACAAACAACAAACAAACACTAGCCAACCTCAGATTTCCTAAGAATGGGTAAAGCATCCCACCATCAGTTCCTCTTTCCCTTCACTCCAGGGACCACAGGAGCTTTGGTTTTATTTGTGGTGAGCCAGAGGAAAGAGATGCATCAAGAGAATCACTAGTAAAAACTGAGGGGTGCTTATGAGAGGAAACCGGCATCTCATTTATTTGCCCATTTGCACATTCGTGTGAACAAAGGCGGTGTTTGGCGAGGCTGTGCTGCGTGCCGGGCACCGCACGGGGTGCGTGCTTGCGATTCCTCAGTGTCAGAGCCACGGTCCACGGAGTCACGGAGCTGACCCTGGGCGAGTGCGCAGGCAGTGGCCTTGCTGACCTGGTGATGCGGCCCCTGGAGGGTGAGGATGCAGGCGCCGCTGTGTGCAAGCTCCGAGGAGCTGAGCAGCGCCAGGCTTTAGTGGGTGCCCGACTAGAGGGCGCCTCCCAGGCAAGGGCGTCTGCCCTATAAACCAGACAAGCCCATATGGTAATAGGTGAGTGGGAGGGATTTTCCTCCTAGGAAATAGTGGGGTGCCAGGAAGAGAGACTTCAATCCCCTCAGGACCTCAGAAATGTTCCTATGATGGACAGAAAATTCCCATGTCCCAGAATGGGTACAAGTGTCTGACCTGGCCTCCAGTGGATTTTGCTAGAACGCTCTCCCTAGCAACCCTCGGGCCAGGCAACCGAAGGAGGCCCCCACTTCCTCCCTAGCCTAATCAGGTCCATCTGCAGGAGCAGAGGGCAGGCTTACCTCTACACCCCCATCCATCTGAATTCCCTGGACAGGACCTGAGGCCCTGCTCCAGGCAGTCTGGAATCGTCCCCAGACTCTCTTCTAACACCTCCCGGAGCTGCGTGCAGGTTTTCCTCCTAGTGGAATGCACCAGGGTGACATTTATGGGCATGTGCGGATTGGATCTTGCTTTGAGGAAGCTGAGGGAAGGTGGAGGTCCGTGGCCTTGAGGAGACAGGACAAGAAAGCTGAATGCTGTTCATTTAACCCCCAGGTTCCTAACTGAGCAAGTCAGTGCTGCCAGAGTGTTCACAGTGAAAATATCTCGAGTCAGCAGGAGGTTGCTGCAAGACAAAGATGTTTGCACCGCCAGGTCAGAGCTGAACACTTCGGTTACCATTTCATTAGACTTAGAAATGATTTCCCAAAGCTACCCTTCAATCCTGCCGAGCCGCTCTAGCTGCTATATGTCCAAATAGGTTTTCTTTCGACATAACTTTTCACCCCAAAACTTAAGGGGAGGAGGTTTTCTTAATATACCAAAAAAAAATAATAAACATCAAAATAGTAAACAGGGCGTGGTAGTGCACGCCTGTAATCCCAATACTTGGAAGGTGGAGATCGGTTCTCAGCCGGCCTCAGCGACTCAGTGAGACTGTTTCAAAATAAACATCAAAAAGGGAAGAGGGGCCTTTGGTGGTATATTGGAGGTAGAATGGTACTAATTAATTAATTATAAAAATATGAAAAATAAAAGTGCAGAGTCAGAGGTGTTAAGTACTTGCCTGCAAAGCAAGGGGCCCTGGGTTGATCCCCAGCACTGCAAGGAAAAAAAAAATCAAAGAAAACAAAAAACCCCGAAGCGCAACAAGATTAACAAGTCATGTTCCCTCTGGCAATGCAGGTCTTGCCAGCTCTGAAGCTACTGGGCAGAAACTTCAGAACCTGTGCTTAAAACTGGCCGAAATCCTGTCCCACCTCCCTTGCCTCTGCAGGGAAGGGGCTTTGCCTGGAGCTTGGCTTTGGGGGCCTCAAAGAGCCTCTGTGGATAAATATTTGTGGTCTGTGTCTGCGGGCCTTTTACCTTTTC